>NC_134361.1:227668534-227792611 GCF_048569485.1 Anomaloglossus baeobatrachus
TTACCGGCGCGGCGCTGCACGGCTGTCACACTGCTCCGGTGGCTTTTCCTCGTTTGCAAAAGCCGGCTGCTCATTATTCAATCTCGTATTCCCTGCTTTCCCCGCCCACCGGCACCTATGATTGGTTGCAGTCAGACACGCCCCCACGCTGAGTGACAGCTGTCTCACTGCAACCAATCACAGCCACCGGTGGGAGGGTTTATATAGTGCAGTAAAATAAATAAATAAGTGATTAAAAAAAACGACGTGCGGTCCCCCCCCCCAATTTTGATACCAGCCAGGGTAAAGCCACATGGCTGAAGGCTGGTATTGTCAGGATGGGGAGCGCCACGTTATGGGGAGCCCCCCAGCCTAACAATATCAGCCAGCAGCCGCCTGGAATTGCCGCATCCATTAGATGCGACAGTCTCGGGACTTTACCCGGCTCATCCCGAATTGCCCTGGTGCGGTGGCAATCAGGGTTATAAGGAGTTAATGGCAACCCATAGCTGCTACTACGTCCTAGGTTAATCAAGACAGGCGTCTCCCCGAGATACCGTTCATGATTAACCTGTAAGTTAAAGAAAATAAACACATACACCCGAAAAAATCCTTTATTTGGAATAAAGACAAAAAAAACCCTCTTTCACCACTTTATTAATCCCCAAATACCCCGCCAGGTCAAACGTAATCCACACGATGTCCCACGACGCTCTCAGCACGGCTACATGAAGCTGACAGGAGCGGCCACAGACCACGACCGCTCTCGGTCAGCTCCACACAGCAACTGAGGTGAGCCGCACGATCAGCGATGACGTCACTCAGGTTACCGCGGCCACTGCAGGATCCTCCAACTGTGACAGCAAGTTGCCCCAGTGACTGAAGTAATCAGCGGTACCATCACTCAGGTTACCTGCGGCTACCGCTCTCAGGTGGAGGACTCCAGCTATGGCCGTGGGTAACCTGAGTGACGGCACCGCTGATTGCGCTGCTCCTTTCATTCACTCAGGGGATTAGCGGTCACTGGTGAGTCCTTCATGGGTGACCGCTAATCAGGACGCGACACAGAGAGAGCCGCGGGATGACAAGTCGGGTGAAGTTCATCTGAGTTCATTCTCATTGCGCGACTCTGTGTCTGCTGTCAGCGGGTATTTAACAGAGCTGAATTGCCAAGGGAATGCGCTGTCAAAAATGCATCCAAAACACATGCAAAATGCATGGAAAATGCATCCAAAATGTATGCGTTTTGGATGCATTTTTTTTACAAATGCAGTGTTTACATTTGTCCAGTCTGTCAGAGGGTGCGTTCTTTTCCGCACTGCACAAAACGCAACGTGCGCACATACCCTTACTGTGCAGAATTATTAGGCAACTTAATAAAAACCAAATATCCCCATCTCACTTGTTTATTGTCACCAGGAAACCAATAACTGCACAAAATGTAGAAATAAACATTCCTGACTGCAAAAACAAAACCCCAAAAATGAGTGCCCAATATCGCCCCCTTTCTTTCTGATGACGCTCAGCAGCCTCCATCCATAGATTCTGTCATTGCTTGATCTGTTTACCATCAACATTGTGTCGCGGGCGGAGGAGGGGACGCTGCGCTCTCCCACTGCTCGGGTCCGGCTGCTGCTGCTCGGTGGTGGCTCGAGCGGTGAGCCGGATCCCGGGGACTCGAGCGGCGTTCCTCGCCCGTGAGTGAAAAGGGGATTTGATTGGATTGTCGGGATTTGGTTATTGTCCGTGACTCCACCTGCGGTTGTGGTGATATTGGCGGCACCACCGCTGCTCTGTATGGGGATCCCGGGAGCGATGACAGGGAGCAGCTGAGCTGTTAGTTCTCCCCTCCGTGGGTAGGGTGTTGGTTGTCCCGGGGCCCGGTGATGGGGTAGGGATGGATGACAGGCGGGTTACGGGGCCTGGTGAGGTGCAGGGTCGCGGGGGCAGCGCTGTGCCGCACGGCACGGAGGTACTCACTCAGCCAATGATGAGGACACATTTCTCGGTAAAACACACGGCTGGATGGACGGGTCCCACAGACGGCTGCGGTGTTGTTTTCTCCCGGCAGGTTGGTGGTGACTGCCTTTCCCTGCACCTACGTACTGTAAACGGTTCCAATGGGTTCCCACCGGTAACCCGCTCCCCAGCTTGGATATGAGCTGGAGGAGCCCCTTTTACCCGCAGGTTCTGGGCCTGGGAACGGTAGCCTTGGCGGTGACTGTGTTTCCCTCTCACAGTTGGACTGTTGCCTTCTGTCGGGACTTGGCTGCTGGGAAACCCAGGAGGTTCCCTTCGCTGACGGATTTGGCAAATTCACGGCGACTCCTAGCCTTGCCGGGGTCCGTAAGCCCCTGCCAGATGTTGCTGACTTCTCTTTGTGTACCGGTCAGGTACCGCCGGGCCACCGCCCGTCCACGGTCCTTACGGTAGACTCCGATAGGCCACTCCTGCAGACGTCACCACCGTCTGCCAACCTTGCTGTACCGCCCGGGCCACACACCCGGACGCTGTCAGATAGTTGCTCCACTACCACTTTCCTTCCTCTCTCTTTCACCTCAAAACTCTATCTGCCTTACTTTTCCCGCCTCCAGGACTGTGAACTCCTCGGTGGGCGGGGCCAACCGCCTGGCCCACCCCCCTGGTGTGGACATCAGCCCCTGGAGGAAGGCAACAAGGGTTTGTGTCTGACTTCGGTGTGCCTGACCGGGAGTGTGGGGTGTGTTGGTGTTGTTCTCTGTGGCCTCTGGCTTGTCCAGGGCGCCACATTCCCCCTTAGTAAAATGCAGACCGTCCGCGGGCTGCCCGTCCATCACCGGTTTTATTTTCACAAACTGAAAAGATAAACGGTAAAACAGGGATTACAATTAAAATAACATCTTACCACATCGGGAGGTACTCTTACTTTAAACGTTGCAAACGGTAACGGCTTCCGCTCTCTCCCACCCAAGCAACCTGGCCCTGATGCTGCCCCTAAGCAAACAGGCAGCACCCCTTGACCTCAGTCCAGCACAAGTTACCCAAGCAGGTTCTGTCCTTTTCAGGGGACCCACGTCCATGGGGAACCCCTGAAACCCCCAGAGGATCGCCACCGGTTCCGGTGGTGGCTGGGCCCCAGCCTGCTCCACTGCGGGCCCTTCCTCCAATCTGCCTCTCCGGAGGCGGTAACGGTATAGCCATAAAACATCATTTTTATTTACATGCCACAAGTTTGTGGTTGCCCTGCAAGTTCTCGGGCCTGTTCATAAGGAGTCCCTTATGCAACACTTGAAAGCAGTCCCCACGGGGACAACGGTGCCGTCAACGACCGGTCTAATCAAGCTGACACTCAGGTGAATCTTCTCGGTTGATCATTTGAAGAAACTTTAAACAGCACTCTGGTGGTCCCAACGGGGGACAATTGCAACGGTACTCCGCTGCCATCACTCGGATTCTTCGGCGTCGGTCGGGGGAGGGGGCGCGGCACACACTCGGGCCGGGGGCGCGGCACACACTCGGGCCTCTTGGCTGCCCCTCAGCTTTGCGTCCAACGCAAATCTCCCCCTCCCCCCGCAGTGCCGGGTGTATTGCACCAGGTCTCCTGGCATCAGGTTGCGGCCTGGGTGCTCCTCCGGCAGGTGGGCATTAACATCCCGCCGGGCTATAAAGACCTCGGCCTCCAGGCCCGGCTCATATATAAAGCCATAGCCCCGGCGGACATCAAACTGCCTCACCTGCCCTTCATACAGGGGGCCCCGGACACGGAAGGTCGCTTGGCGGAGGCTCTCTTTCTCCCGGATCGTATGGGCCACCAACTCCGCCTTCTTCCTTTTCCTTTCCGCGATCTCCGGGCCCAGCGGTGTCAGCTCCCTATCCCAGTACGGTGCTGCTGCGAGCTCCGGCGCACGGGTCGGGCCCCGCGAGACCTTCCGGACACTGCCCACCACTGGTGATCTAGGTGGGAGGTCCCGCGGCGACTTGGCCTGGGGTGCTGCTTTGCAGCGGCAACCCGGCGCAACCTCAGCTGAGGTGTGGGGGATGGGCACAGGGGCCTTCCTCCGCTGGGCCTTCAGCACGGAGCGGTCTGTCGGCTCCTGCTTGGGGGAAGTCTCTGTAAATGCCTCCGGCTCGGGCTTCTGTACTTTCCAGGGCAGCACTTTCGGTCGGTCACGGGCTCCGGTTACAGGTCGATCCGCCTGGGCGGACATGCAGGGTACCGCTACCGGTTGCGGGGGTAGCGGGCCTAGTGGCGGGGTCACGGCAACCGATACGGGTAGCGAGGGAGGTAGCAGGGCGAGCGGGTTCAGACCGGGTCCCGCAGCCACGATGACCGACCCACTAGGGGTACCGGGGCGTGGGTCACTCACCCTCCCTTCCGAAGCTCCCTCCTCGCGTCTCCGCACGGTCACTATAACCTCCGCCATGTCGGCCTCCCACTCCTCCAAGAAGAGCTGCATCTTGACCTGGAGCCGTTGTTGGAGCTGCGCGGTCCGGTTCTCCACCCACGCCGCGGTTCCAGGCGCGGGGGCTACGGTGCTATGGGACGGCATGTACATCTTTCTGGCGGCCTCTTCCAGGAACAAGATGGCCGCAGGGTCCTGGCGTCCCTGCTTTTATAGCCGCGCTCACATGCGACCAGTCGCCATTTCGTCTCCCTTAGTCTCTTTCCGGCTCCTCCTCTACAGGGGCGGGGTTTTGACCTTCGCGCCTCCACTACTCGAGGAGACGCTCGAGCGGGAATTCTTCGCGCCCAAGATGGCGGCTTCACAAATTTTTCGGCCGGACACATCCGGCGGTCACAAGGCGCACCTCTACCAGTTGGTAGAACGGTAGGATCCTGTTCGTGACGCCAAGTTGTCGCGGGCGGAGGAGGGGACGTTACGCTCTCCCACTGCTCAGGTCCGGCTGCTGCTGCCGCTGCTCGGTGGTGGCTCGAGCGGTGGGCCGGATCCCGGGGACTCGAGCGGCGTTCCTCGCCCGTGAGTGAAAAGGGGATTTGATTGGATGGTGGGGATTTGATATTGTCCGTGACGCCACCCACGGTTGTGGTGAAGTTGTTGACACCACCGCTGCTCTGGACGGGGATCCCGGGAGCGATGAAAGGGAGCAGCTTTGATGTTAGTTCTCCCCTCCGTGGGTAGGGTGTTGGTTGTCCCGGGGCCCGGTGATGGGGTAGGGATGAATGGCAGGCGGGTTACGGGGCCTGGTGAGGTGCAGGGTCGCGGGGGCAGCGCTGTGCCGCACGGCACAGTGGTACTCACTCAGCCAATGATGAGGACACAGTTCTCGGTAAAACACACGGCTGGATGGACGGGTCCCACAGACGGCTGCGGTGTTGTTTCTCCCGGCAGGTTGATGGTGACTGCCTTTCCCTGCACCTAGATACGGTAGATGGTTCCAATGGGTTCCCACCGGTAACCCGCTCCCCAGCTTGGATATGGGCCGGAGGAGCCCCTTTTGCCCGCAGGCTCTGGCCCTGGGAACGGTAGCCTTGGCAGTGGCTGTGTTTCCCTCTCTCGGTTGGACGGTTGCCTTCTGTCGGTACTTGGCTGCTGGGAAACCCAGGAGGTTCCCTTCGCTGACAGATTTGGCAAATTCACGGCGACTCCTAGCCTTGCCGGGGTCCGTAAGCCCCTGCCAGATGGTGCTGACTTCTCTTTGTGTACCGGTCCGGTACCGCCGGGCCACCACCCGTCCACGGTCCTTACGGTAGACTCCGATAGGCCACTCCTGCAGACGGTCACCACCGTCTGCCAACCTTGCTGTACCGCCTGGGCCACACACCCGGACGCTGTCAGATAGTTGCTCCACTACCACTTTCCTTCCTCTCTCTTTCACCTCAAAACTCTATCTGCCTTACTTTTTCCGCCTCCAGGGCTGTGAACTCCTCGGTGGGTGGGGCCAACCGCCTGGCCCACCCCCCTGGTGTGGACATCAGCCCCTGGAGGGAGGCAACAAGGGTTTGTGTCTGACTTCGGTGTGCCTGACCGGGAGTGTGGGGTGTGTTGGTGTTGTTCTCTGTAGAAATATCAAAAAACTGACCCGCACATCCAACAAATGTGAACAGGTGCTAACTGAAAAAACATAGTAACTATAAATGCAAACAGTTGCACACTGAAAAAAGCCAAAAATTTACCAGGGAAAATATGACACTGCATTACTGCAGAAGAGAGATATTTAGTTTATGTATTGGCCAATTCATGTAAGCCCGGAGACCAACGGCAAGGTATATCTCTGTAATCCGGGAACCTAAGGTGTTGTTCTCTGTGGCCCCTGGCTTGTCCAGGGTGCCACAATTGCGTGCAGCAGCCACCACAGCCTCCAGCCACCACAGCCTCCAGCCACCACAGCCTCCAGACACTGCTCCCAGAGGTGGACTGTTTTCCCTCCCTGAAGATCTCACATTTTATGAGGGACCACCGGTTCTCTATGGGGTTCAGGTCAGGGGAACAAGGGGGCCATGTCATTATTTTCCATCTTTTAGACCTTTACTGGCCAGCCACGCTGTGGAGTAGTTGGATGCATGTGATGGAGCATTGTCCTGCAGGAAAATCATGTTTTTCTTGAACGATAGCGACTTCTTCCTGTACCACGGCTTGAAGAAGTTGTCTTCCAGAAACTGGCAGTAGGTCTGGGAGTTGAGCTTCCTCCATCCTCAACCCGAAGAGGTCCAACAAGTTGATCTTTGCTGATCCCAGCCCATACCAGTGCCCACCTCCACCTTGCTGGCGTCGGAGTGGAGCTCTCTGCCCTTTACTGATCCAGCCTCTGGCCCATCCATCTGCCCATCAAGAGTCACTCTCATTTCATCAGTCCATAAAACCTGTGAACAATCAGTCTTCAGATATGTCTTGGCCCAGTCTTGAGGTTTTATCTTGTTTCTTGGTCAGAGGTGGTGGTTTTCGGCCTTCCTTACCTTGGCCTGTCCCTGAGTATAGCACACCTTGTGCTTTTTGATACTCCAGTAACGTTGCAGCTCTGAAATATGGACAAACTGGTGGCAAATGGCCTCTTGGCAGCTTCACGCTTCATTTTCCTCAATTCATGGGCAGTAATTTTGCGGCTTTTTTGCCAGCACGCTTCTTGCGACCCTGTTTGCTATTTGCCATGAAACGCGCGATTGTTCGGTGATCACGCTGCAAAAGTTTGGCAATTTCCACACTGCTGCGTCCCTCTGCAAGACATCTCACAATATGGACTTTTCAGAGCCCGTCACATCTCTCTTCTGATCCATTGTGCCAAAGGAAAGGAAGTTGCCTAATAATTGCGCCCCCCTTATATAGGGTGTTGTCATTACACCGCACCCTCCTCATTACAGAGACGCACATCACCGGAGTAACTTCATTGGTAGTTGGCTCTCAGCCTATACAGCTTGGAGTAGGACGACATGTATAACAAGTGTCATGTGACCACAATACGCATCTGCCTAATAATTCTGCACACAGTGTATATAATGGTGATATCCTGGGCATCTATCACCCACAGTATAGTTTCTATAGTGGCAGCTGCCAGTAGTATTAACAACATCCATAGGCAGTTGTCACGAACCACCGGGGGGGGTCACTCAGAAATCCCCCGCGCTGGCTACCAGTACGTCACAATCGGGGTGTAACAAGTGGGGGGTCACCCCTCCTTTATACCTCCCGACCGACAGACAGAGCACGTGATGCGCTCTCTAGCGCCCCTCTTATAGTCAGGCCAATTATGGAATTGCCCGACGATAAGCAAGGAGGCCGCTATACTACTTATGCCGATTATTGAAGGGTCCCCGGTGAGAGTAGGGTATATATTCCCCCGACCTCCGCGGGCGGAATATATAAAACCTCCCCGAATCTCACTGGCCTCCCCACAATAATCCTTGGCACAAACTCGCTGCCACCAACCGATTTACGGTAACTATTAGCCGAACACACAGACGTGGGATTCAAGATCGAGATAACAGAACAGCCCAAGATTAATTATATAATTTAATCAGCCTAAAGCACACTAGAAAATACAATATATACAATAGGGAATCTACAGAATATACATATGTCAGAGTACAGTTACAGATAAAGCATGGTTTACAAACAGGTATGCAATTCAATCAGTTACCTTGTGCGTCTGGCCACAGGGGGGCGCTGTAGACCAGGTTTCCAGGAACTCCCACAGATGTTTCCTACACGTGACCCCCAGCGAAAGAACACTGGAAAATGGCCGAAGTAGGGTTATCAACCTGGGCAAATCCAGGTCCCCTCCTACCTTAGTGACCTCAGAGGGAGCACTGCTCCACCCCTGGCTGGAGTTATGGACAAAATCCACAACATGGAATATGGCCATAACTTTGCCTGGGAGCGTCGTAGGCGGACGCCAACGCTCTCATTGTGACAGCTATGAATTTAGCTACAGAATGAGAGGACTCGTGACTTGTCTACTAGTTCCACATTGGCTGATATCACGCCTGGGGTATTTCCCAAGCTCTCGCTCCCATAAAAAAGGGTGTGCCAGCATCGTCCGCATGCGGAGACACCATTTTTATGGTTGCCATATTTATCGGAAATATGGCTTGCGAGATATGAACCATTTTTTACTGGAGTCGTTCTGTCTGGACACTTCCAAGCTTGCTAATTAGATAGCAGCTCCTACCACAGGGTCACGGCAGGGAATCATCCTGTGTCCATTGTTCCCACATCACCTAATTTCCACATCATAGGAGATGGCCATGGGATGTGACACCTTCACAGATGCTGGACATTGAGGACAAGAAGGGAGGGGGGCACTGCCAGGGAGTGATGAGCGATTATGACTGGAAGTCATAATTCATCTTCATATCCCGGGATTTGCCTCACACCTCCCCCCTTTTGAGGGCGCTAGGGGGCAGCACACTCCGGTGTTCCCCCGTGCGCCCGTCCGCGACCTCTCCTTGTCGGGACAGCCCGTCTGCGTTACCGTGGTCACGGCCCCTTTTGTGGCGAATGGTGAAGTTGTATTGCTGGAGCGCAAGGCTCCATCGCAACAATCGCCCATTCGTCCCAGAGACGGTGTGCAACCAGCTGAGGGGATTGTGGTCCGTCTGCACGATGAAGTGGCGCCCGTATAGATAGGGTTGCAGACGCTGCAGGGCCCACACTATGGCCAGGCACTCCTTCTCCATCGTGGAATAGGCCACTTCCCTTGGTAACAGCTTCCTGCTCAGGTACAAGACTGGGTGCTCTTGGCTCGCAGAGTCCACCTGGCTGAGCACCGCACCGAGGCCGAAGTCACTGGCGTCGGTCTGTACTACAAACGGCCGCGTGAAGTCGGCTGCCTGTAGCACGGGCGGGCTGGACAGGGCGTCCTTTAGGGCCCGGAAGGCTGTCTCGCAGTCCATTGTCCAATCGACTGCAGAGGGCAGCTTCTTCTTGGTGAGGTCCGTCAAGGGCTTTGCCAGGCTACTATAGCGTGGAACAAACCTCCTATAGTACCCGGCGGTCCCTAAGAAGGACATCACCTGCTTCTTGGTCCTGGGGGTGGGCCAGGATGCGATGGCCTCCACCTTCTCAGGCTCGGGCTTCAGTGTTCTCCCGCCTACCCGGTGACCGAGGTACTGGACCTCGCTCATGGCCAGCTGACACTTTCCCGGCTTGATGGTCAAACCTGCCCGGTGGATCCGCCTGAGCACCTGTGCTAGATGCTCTAGGTGGTCCTCCCAGGTGGGACTGAAGACGGCAATGTCATCCAGGTACGCGGCCGCGTACCCTTCAAGTCCCTTGAGCAGGGTGTTGACCATCCGCTGGAAAGTGGCAGGGGCATTCCTCATCCCGAATGGCATCACCGTGGACTCGTATAGTCCAAATGGGGTAATAAAGGCAGAGCGTTCCCTGGCCTTGCGAGTCAGGGGGATCTGCCAATATCCCCGGCTCAGGTCCATGATGGTCAGGTACTGAGCCCCGGCCAACTGATCGAGCAGGTCATCGATGCGTGGCATTGGGTACGCATCGGCGACCGTGACAGCATTGAGCCCCCTGTAGTCCACGCAGAACCGAGTGGTTCGGTCCTTCTTAGGGACGAGGACTACAGGCGAGGCCCAAGCGCTGTTGGATGCCTGGATCACCCCCAGCTTCAGCATCTCGTCAATCTCCTGGCGCATGTGTTGCTGCACCTCCAGGGAGACCCAATATGCTGAACGCCGGATCGGGGGATGATCCCCAGTGTCCACGTGATGGACAGCCAAGTCAGTCCTTCCGGGCTGGTTGGTAAACAACCCCCGGAAGGGGAGGAGGGTGGCCCACAGCTGGGACCGTTGGTCCTCCAAGAGCTGGTGGCCAACCTCCACATCCTCAATGGATCCGCCTGCCCTAACCTGGGCTAGCATATCCAAGAGGGTTTCCGCTTCTCCCTCCTCGGGCAGGTTGCACACGGGGAGCGCACATGCCTCCCGCTCATGATGTGCCTTCATCATGTTCACATGGAAGGGCTTCCGCCTTCCACGGGCAGGGTCCAGGGTGACCAGGTACGTCACAGGGTTGAGCTGCTGGTACACGAGGTATGGGCCTTCCCAGGCTGCCTGAAGCTTGTCCTGTGGTACGGGGACCAGTACCCACACCTTTTGACCCACTTGGTAGGTCCTCTCACAAGCGTTCTGGTCGTACCAACGCTTCTGATCGGCCTGGGCTTGAGCCATATTGTCGTGTACCAGTTGCGTCAAGGCCTGCATTTTGTCCCGGAAGCGCACGACATACTCGATAACCGACACTCCAGGGGTGGCCAAATCCCCTTCCCAAGCCTCTTTCACCAGAGCCAGGGGGCCCCGCACACGTCGCCCGTACAGGAGCTCAAACGGTGAGAATCCTGTTGAGGCCTGTGGAACCTCCCGGTAAGCAAATAACAGGTGTGGGAGATACCGCTCCCAGTCACGCCCATGGGAGTCGACCAACATCTTAAGCATCTGCTTTAAGGTGCCATTGAACCGCTCGCACAGGCCATTAGTCTGTGGATGGTACGGGCTGGCCACCAGATGTCGCACCTGGACTTGCTTACAGAGGGCCTCCATCAGCTGGGACATGAATTGGGTCCCGCGGTCAGTGAGCATTTCCTGGGGAAAACCCACTCGGGAGAAAATCTCCAGCAATGCGGTGGCCACCTTGTCAGCCCGAATGGACGACAAGGCCACTGCTTCCGGGTACCGGGTGGCATAGTCCACTACCGTCAGTATGAAGCGTTTCCCGGAGCTGCTGGGGATGGCCAGCGGGCCGACCAGATCCACAGCCACCCTCCTGAAAGGCTCATCGATGATTGGCAGAGATACCAGTGGGGCTTTGGGGTGTGGCCCCGCCTTCCCCACTCTCTGACAGGTTTCACACGAACGGCAGTAGGCAGCCACATCGGCCCCCATTTTGGCCAGTAGAAATGCTGGTTTAACCTGGCCTTGGTCTTAGCGATCCCTAGGTGTCCGGCCATCGGAATCTCATGTGCGATCCGCAACAACTCCGTCCGGAACGGATAGGGTACCACCAACTGTCGGTCCCTGGGCCACGCCTCCGGTGAACCCTGCTGGACCGTGACCCGGTACAGCCGTCCTTGGTCCCAGACCACTCGCTCCGGGTCCGAGGGAGGCTGTGCCGCCTGCTCCTTAAGAGCTTTCAGGCTGTCGTCAGCTCCTAACGCTGCCTGAAACCCCTGACTAGATGTGGCCAGAATCGACGAGACTGTCACATCTTCGGTCAGTACCCCGGGACCTGTGTCCTGGCCTCCACCTGACTCGGCTGCCACTGGGTCAGAAGGGGAAGAGCTATCGGACCTCTGGGAGGCCCCTTGGCTTCCAGCACTCCCACTGCGGGTGACAGCGGCCACAGCCGCTGCGACCGTGGGTCGTGCCTGCTCCTCCTCCGTTCCTGACCAAGTCGCCGGTTCAGGCAGACCTACCTGGCTTCCTGACACCCCGGTTGTGGGGGAACCATGCACCGAGATCTTACCTGGGAGCACTTCCGCTCCTGGACCGGCCCCAATCTCACCTGCCTGTTCCCCTCCTGCAGCAACAGAACCCCGCTGTGAAATCTCTGGGGACCCCACATTTGCTGTGGTAGCCCCCACCCCACACACTGGTCCTCCCCCTGCAGCACCCTGCTCTCTGCTTATCCCTGCAGAGGGCAACAGATCCCAGCTCACAGGCTGATTACTTGTAGAGGCATTGTCACACCTTTCTCTGACCCCCTCCCCTCCTGTCACAGCTGCAGCTGAGTGTGTGTCTATGGTGTCTATGCAAGCAGAAGTATCAGAGTTCACTCCCTCCTCCCTTACATCATTCATAGATAACACATTAACATTGTCCGGAGGCATGTCAGTACTGGCTGAAGGTTCAGCCCTTGGTTGGGGCCCAAACTGGGAGGTTATCTGCCCCAAATCTGTCCCAAGTAGCACGTTTGCGGGGATCCGATCAGTTACCCCCACCTCCCTCACCCCTCGCCCTGCGCCCCAGTCCACATAAATGTCAGCAACAGGCAGCGCCGGGTCAATGCCTCCAATCCCGGAGACAGCGAGGGTTTTTCCAGGGATCAAGTCTTGGGGGGACACCATCTCAGGCCGCACCAGAGTCACCTCCGAGGCGCTGTCTCGCAGTCCCATGGTCACAGACCGGCCGACGGTGACAGGTTGGAAGCTGTCCAGGGACCTACCACCACCCCCACCCACACAATACACCTTGGGCGGCCCTTGGGACGGAGACGGAGCCGGGGCCTTGGGACGCTGAGGGCACATGGCCTTGAAGTGTCCAGGTAGGTTGCACTGGTGGCACCGTCTTGGTTCTGCCACGGGCCTGGAGAGGGGAGTTGAGGGGGACACCCCCTGCAGTCTAGGGGCAGGTGGGGCAGTCGCAGAATTCATCTTACCCCCTCTCCAGGTGCTGCTGGTGGCTGCTCTCCTGGCCTCAGGAGCCCTATTGTTGGTGTAGTCATCGGCCAGGGCAGCTGTAGCCGTGGACCCCTTTGGCTTCTGGTCTCGGATGAACTGGCGGAGATCCTCAGGGCAGTTCCACAAGAGTTGCTCCGTGATGAACAAGTCCAGGATCTCCGGTCCGGTGGAAAGCTGCAGGCCTTGGGTCCAGTGGTCGGCAGCTCGGGCAAGTGCCCGCCGGTGGTCAGCCCAGGAGTCCTTTGGTCCCTTCTGTAGGCTCCGGAACTTCTTGCGGTAGGACTCTGGAGTGAGGTTGTACTGTTGGATCAGGGCCCGCTTGATGGTGTCGTAGCCCTGATCTGCCTCAGCAGGCAAGTCCCCAAGGATATCCAGGGCCTTACCCCTTAAACGGGGGGTCAGGTATTTGGCCCACTGGTCCTTGTCCAGATGGTGCTGCAGGCAAGTCCGTTCAAAAGCAGTCAAGAAAGAGTCCAAGTCTCCATCCTTCTCCAGCACTGGGAAGTCCTCAACACGGACCTTTGGAAGTTTGGTGTCTTGAAGGTCACGTGTGGCTGATGAGGGCCGGAGCTGAGCTAGCTGCAGCTGGTAGTCACGCTCTGCCTGGCGCTCTTCACGTGCTGCTTGCCGCTCCGCAGCCTCACGCACTGCTTGCCGCTCCGCAGCCTCAGCGTCACGCGCTGCCTGTCGCTCACGCTCGGCCATGAGTATCTCGTAGGTATCCCGGTCTCCAGCCTGGAGAAGGGCCATAGCCATTTGAAGAAGGCTATCCGAGCCTCCCAGGCTCGGTGGAATGGCACGTGGTGATCTGCGGCCCGCTGCGGAGCCTGGTGATTCACTGTCCATTGCAGAGCGGAGGGCTGGCATCTGGCTCGTTGAGGACCCTTGGGTGAGCTGCTCCTCATCTTGTCCAGCAGTGCCAGGTTGTGCAATGTCCTCTGCAGAGCTGTTTTCTGGCGTCGAGCTCCTGGAGGACTCGTGGGCAACCTCCTCATTACTGTCCACAGCACCGTCCTCCCTCTCTTCGGCTCCTGCTTTAGCATTGGCCAGTTGCCTAGCTCTGCTCCTGGTGCCATCAGCCATTCTTGCAGACTTTTGGTCACTGACACAGAACTGACACCTGATGCCTCCACACACCTTACAGTATCTGCACTCTGACACTCTAGTGTTGAGCTAGTCTGAAGACCCCAGCAGCCACAGCTGCTGCAGGCAGTCTTTAGTGTCTGGGAGTATGGGTCTCACACTCACACACACTATTATCTCGATCCCACCGCTATGCCACCAATATGTCACAAACCACCGGGGGGGTCACTCAGAAATCCCCCGCGCTGGCTACCAGTACGTCACAATCGGGGTGTAACAAGTGGGGGGTCACCCCTCCTTTATACCTCCCGACCAACAGACAGAGCACGTGATGCGCTCTCTAGCGCCCCTCTTATAGTCAGGCCAATTATGGAATTGCCCGACGATAAGCAAGGAGGCCGCTATACTACTTATGCCGATTATTGAAGGGTCCCCGGTGAGAGTAGGGTATATATTCCCCCGACCTCCGCGGGCGGAATATATAAAACCTCCCCGAATCTCACTGGCCTCCCCACAATAATCCTTGGCACAAACTCGCTGCCACCAACCGATTTACGGTAACTATTAGCCGAACACACAGACGTGGGATTCAAGATCGAGATAACAGAACAGCCCAAGATTAATTATATAATTTAATCAGCCTAAAGCACACTAGAAACTACAATATATACAATAGGGAATCTACAGAATATACATATGTCAGAGTACAGTTACAGATAAAGCATGGTTTACAAACAGGTATGCAATTCAATCAGTTACCTTGTGCGTCTGGCCACAGGGGGGCGCTGTAGACCAGGTTTCCAGGAACTCCCACAGATGTTTCCTACACGTGACCCCCAGCGAAAGAACACTGGAAAATGGCCGAAGTAGGGTTATCAACCTGGGCAAATCCAGGTCCCCTCCTACCTTAGTGACCTCAGAGGGAGCACTGCTCCACCCCTGGCTGGAGTTATGGACAATCCACAACATGGAATATGGGCCATAACTTGGCCTGGGAGCGTCGTAGGCGGACGCCAACGCTCTCATTGTGACAGCTATGAATTTAGCTACAGAATGAGAGGACTCGTGACTTGTCTACTAGTTCCACATTGGCTGATATCACGCCTGGGGTATTTCCCAAGCTCCCGCTCCCATAAAAAAGGGTGTGCCAGCATCGTCCGCATGCGGAGACACCATTTTTATGGTTGCCATATTTATCGGAAATATGGCTTGCGAGATATGAACCATTTTTTACTGGAGTCGTTCTGTCTGGACACTTCCAAGCTTGCTAATTAGATAGCAGCTCCTACCACAGGGTCACGGCAGGGAGTCATCCTGTGTCCATTGTTCCCACATCACCTAATTTCCACATCATAGGAGATGGCCATGGGATGTGACACCTTCACAGATGCTGGACATTGAGGACAAGAAGGGAGGGGGGCACTGCCAGGGAGTGATGAGCGATTATGACTGGAAGTCATAATTCATCTTCATATCCCGGGATTTGCCTCACAGCAGTGATTACAGAAGTTCCTACACTGTTTTTCCAAAAATAAGCCCTGGTTACAGTCAGGGATAGCGTTAGGGGGAGTCAAACTGTGCAATTTCTCAGGGACCCCACTAGTACATATCACTGGCAGGCACAGGGGCAGCTATGCACCCCAAAAAAAGTTACTTAACTCCTAGCTTCTTGGGCATATTGATCTTGAAATGGTGGGTATTGAGGTTAAAGAGGTTCTCTGGTCAGTGAGGTTAGACTTCACATGCTCACTTGCAGTCACATGCCTACTAGACAATAGAAGTGCAATAAGAGGATGAGCGCGTCTAGTTGGCATGTATCTGGAAGTATACAGATCATATACTTGAGGTCATGTGACCACCCACATTTATGGGTAGCAAGAGAATCCTGACAGTGAGCATACCACACGCAGTCAGGATTCAGAAGTCTACAGTCGCATGTATCCAATTTATCTGGTCAAGCCCTTTAAGGCAACTCCAGAGAATACTCACAGTGAGCACACCATATGCAGTCAGGATTCAGAAGTTGGCAGTCACATGTATCCAATTTACAGACAACCACTTTAAGGCAACTTCAGAGAATCCTGACAGTGAGAACACCACATGCAGTCAGGATTCAGAAGTCTACAGTCACATGTATCCAGTTTATCTGGACAATCCCTTTAAGGCAACTCTGGAGAATCTTGACAGTGAGCACACCACACGCAGTCAGGATTCAGAAGTCTACAGTCACATGTATCCAGTTTATCTGGACAATCCCATTAAGGCAACTCTGGAGAATCCTGACAGTGAGCACACCACATGCAGTCAGGATTCAGAAGTCTACAGTCACATGTATCCAGTTTATCTGGACAATCCCTTTAAGGCAACTCTGGAGAATCTTGACAGTGAGCACACCACACGCAGTCAGGATTCAGAAGTCTACAGTCACATGTATCCAGTTTATCTGGACAATCCCATTAAGGCAACTCTGGAGAATCCTGACAGTGAGCACACTACATGCAGTCAGGTTTCAGAAGTCTACAGTCACATGTATCCAGTTTATCTGGACAATCCCATTAAGGCAACTCTGGAGAATCTTGGCAGTGAGCACACCACACACAGTCAGGTTTCAGAAGTCTACAGTCACATTTATCCAATTTATCTGGACAACCACTTTAAGACAACTCCAGAGAGTCCTGACAGCGAGCACACCACACGCAGTCAGGATTCAGAAGTCTGCAGCCACATGTATCCAATTTATCTGGACAACCCCTTTAAGGCAACTCTGGAGAATCCTGACAGTGAGCATACCACACGCAGGATTCAGAAGTCTACAGTCACATTTATCCAATTTATCCGGACAACCCCTTTAAGGCAACTCTGGAGAATCCTGATAGTGAGCATATCACACGCAGGATTCAGAAGTCTACAGTCACATTTATTCAATTTATCTGGGGTATAACTGTAGTAGGTGCAGGGGGTGTCATGGAATCACCAAAAATGTCCCTTCCTTGAGCCCACATGAGAAGAGCAGAACTATTAAAGACCAGTGATAGCTGGGGGCTTTGTTAGAGATTTCGCATTGGGGCCCTCGAGCTTTGAGTTATGCCCTTGCCATGTATGACCGGGCATATGGAGAAGGGCTGTCTTCACGAGACAACTGCTCTGTCCACTGCCGAACAGCTGAAATCACAGTGGACGGTCAGTGCAGTCACTTATTTTCCAGATATTGCGTCCCTATACCCCCCAATCTCAGGGGTCGCGTCATATAAGGTACCCTCATGGCACGGCTCTTATATACCTAACACATTCCTCACATTTTCCTCATAGTACAGATGACAGGACGCACAGACGAGCCATTCATGAACATATATGGCTCCTACTGACCAATCGGCAATTATCATTCCTCCGTACGGCGGAAAGCAGGAATCTGACAATGGCATCAACAGCAATTTACTGAGCCTTAAGGCTCATGGGGGCGACCCATACACCCTGCGCACACATTCTAATACACCGGGGATCAAAATTAGAGAACACTTTTAGGTCCGTGCAAGTTATTGGTGTTAATCTGGCATCTGGTGCTAATGTCCTTAATTATCTGACAAACCCTATGTAATTGGCAGCTGAACTTTCCCGTTTGCATTGAATTTGCAAAAAGTGACTGAAACCCTCCGGTAGCAGGTTATCCAGATGAAGGCCAAAGGCGTGACCTTATCAGCCATAGTAAGAGAAGTTGGTGGTTTTGTGACGCCCTGGACTAGCCAGGTAGTCACAGATAGCTCCCGCATTACACCTGTCCCCCAATAAGGTGTCATCAGTCAAACTTTAAACCCTAGTCACTCCTCTCAGGACTTGATGGACACACCAGGGGGCGGAGCCAGGCGGTTGGCCATGCCCATCGAGGAGTTCAGAGAGCCGGAGGCGGGAAAACAAGTAGTAGTTGGAGAGTTGAGTAGAGAGGAGTGGAGTGAAGGAGTCTGACTGGTGCCGGGGTCGGAGCCCTGGTACCTTGGCTAGGAGGCAAGCGGTGGCCTTAGCCTGCAGGAGCCGAGAAGACGGCTCGGTGGAACCATGGTGGACCGGGACAGGGTAGTGGCCCGCCGGTACCGATCAGGGGAACCGACTCGGAAACCGGAGCATAAAGGGGGGGTACTCAGACCCTGAAACGAGGTCCAGAATCCACTGGACTGAGTTAATTAACTGATTGCGGTCCCGCCTGAAGGCAACAGCCCACCGAGGGGGATAGAAAGCCACCGCACAGGTAGAGAGATCCCACAGGCCAGCGTCTGCAGGCAAAAGGGCTCTCCCGACATCTACCAAGCCGGGGAGCGGACTCCTGACGCTGAAGCGCAGGCAGCCCAAGTACACAACACGGTGCAGGAGAAAGGCCAAGACCACCGAACCGGGTGGGGGACCAGACGCAGCCGGCTGTGGGCACCGACCACCATCAACTTGGTTTCTCAGAGACTTGTGTGTGTCAATAACTGTGATAATAACAGTGCCATCCAGCCGCGCACCGCCCTGCACCTCCCAGCTATCCCCAACGGGTCCCGGGGCCATCATCCCTACCCACGGAGGGGTTAACATCTTGCTGCACTACCATCTCCCCCGGGTGCCCAGTAATCGCAGCGGTGGTGTCCAACTTCACCACAACCCGTGGGTGGCGTCACAAACTCAAACACGGCCCCGGCCGTGCACCTACCTACCACCCTCCTAAAGCGCCAGCACCCCTTTCAGAGCGAAGTGACCTCGGGTACGGCGGCACTCGAGCCATCCACCAACGAGCCCGGATCCGAGCGGCTCGGCTGCAGCCGAGCGTGAGGCGGTACAGTTCCAGATCTATTATTTCGAGAATATTGCATCTTTACAACATCACAAACTCCTTCAAGTTCCCCAAGAAGGCTAGTCGCCCTCGAAAGACAAATACAACAGAGGACAGGATAATGTGGAGAATATCGTTTCAACGCTGCAGCTGAAATTGCTCGCTAGTTCAGCACTAAAGCGGGTAAGGATCTTTGTCATCATACAGTGTCACGACGTGTAAGAGCATTTGGACTGAAATCACACCCTCAGTAGCAGAAAGAATCACAAGGCTAGACTCCCCTTTGGTGAGGAGCAAATTTTTGTGGACAGAAGAGAAGTGGCCACAGGTCATTTTAGTGATGAAAGCAAGTTTAATTTGTTTTTTGGGTCTGATGGGAAACATTATGTTCATCAACAAACTAGGGAAAGACTGAAGCCAAAGTGTGATAAGAAGTCAGTGAGAGGCGGTGGAGGAAGTGTCAAGGTTTGGGGAATGTTTTCTGCAGCAGGAGATGGACCTCTCATACAGATACATGGCAGAGTGAATACAAGTGTGAATCTGAACCTGCTTCAACAACACGTGGTTCCTTCCTTGCATTTATCACTCAATCAGCCATCAATTTTCATGCAGGACAATGCCCCCTGCCACACAGCAAAACGGGGAAAGTAGTTCCTGGAAAGAATGAAATGGTCACAGCCCAGAGTCCTGATCTAAACCCAATAGAAAACCTCTGGAAAATTCTTAGTGACAAAGTTATGGCCAAGAAACCCACAACAGTCAAAGAACTGTGGAAGAAGAATGGGCCAAAATCCCACCAGAGCAGTGTGAGAGACTAATGATGTCCTGTGGCCGCAGGTGTGCTGAAGTCAGTCACAGCGACGGCCGGTACACGTCCTACTGATTGTGACTGTTGTTACCTGCAGAAAATTGTCTTATAATCTTTCTCTGTGCTACAGTCATTGCTGTTCTCTACTTATCATCATCATCATCATCACGTTTTGGGCAAAATAAAGGTTTTATGATGATAAACTTTGGATCTTTGTAAAACACAACCAAAAAATCCTTAAAAAAAATTACAAATTATAACTTTGAGCTATGTCTATGTACTGCAGAATGATGTGCTACTTAAAGGGGTTTTCCACTTTCAGGAAACATCTGCTTGCATGCTAATTTAAGTATACAAAAACAACCTTTACTTACCTTCCCTTGTCCAGTGCTGTGTCCTCCCCTGCTGCACCAAGCTCTGATGTTTGGCTGTGGCGAGGATGTACAGTCAACAGCGCTGCAGTCAATCACTGAGGTGAGCAAGTAATGTAGACAGCAAGAGCCACTGAGCTCAGTGATTGGCAGCAGCACTGTCAAGGTGGTCACCGCTGCAGCCAAACAACAGAGACCAGGAAGATTTCATCAGTGCGGGCCCAGGATTTGTGTATTGTGATGCGGGGGGCCCTATATCACTATGCTGACTGAGGAAGGAGAGAGACGATTGAAGAAACATGTGATTTTTCACGCCAAGGGGTAAAGGACATCTCCCTGTTGTGCCGGGAAGACCCTCGATTGGCATATGTTGTAGTTAAGTATTGGCTTGTCCATTGGTGGTGTGTCTGTGAGCTGGAGGCCAGAGCCTCTTCTTCATCAATACATGTTGAGGATCTGGAGAATCTAATAACGTCTTCATCAAAAGGTCGTTGGGCTGGAGAATGTAGCAACTTCTTTGTCAGGAGGGTCGTTGGGCTGTAGACTGTAGTGGTTTTTCATCAGGAGGGTCGGTGGGCTGGAGAATGTAGCGGCTTCTTTGTCAGGAGGGTCGTTGGGCTGGAGAATGTAGTGGCTTTTTCATCAGGAGGGTCGTTGGGCTGGAGAATGTAGTGGCTTTTTCATCAGGTGGGTCCTTGGGCTGGAGAATGTAGTGGCTTTTTCATCAGGAGGGTGGTTGGGCTGGAGAATGTAGCGGCTTCTTTGTCAGGAGGGTCGTTGGGCTGGAGAATGTAGTGGCTTTTTCATCACGAGGGTTGTTGGGCTGGAGAATGTAGTGGCTTTTTCATCAGGAGGGTCGTTGGGCTGGAGAATATAGTGGCTTTTTCATCATCAGGGTTGTTGGGCTGGAGAATGTAGTGGCTTTTTCATCAGGTGGGTCGTTGGGCTGGAGAATGTAGTGGCTTTTTAATCAGGAGGGTCCTTGGGCTGGAGAATGTAGTGGCTTTTTCATCAGGAGAGTTGTTGGGTTGGAGAATGTAGCGGCTTCTTTGTCAGGAGGGTGGTTGGGCTGGAGAATGTAGCGGCTTCTTTGTCAGGAGGGTTGTTGGGCTGGAGAATGTAGTGGCTTCTTTGTCAGGAGGGTCGTTGGGCTGGAGAATGTAGCGGCTTCTTTGTCAGGAGGGTCGTTGGGCTGGAGAATGTAGTGGCTTTTTCATCACGAGGGTTGTTGGGCTGGAGAATGTAGTGGCTTTTTCATCAGGAGGGTCGTTGGGCTGGAGAATGTAGTGGCTTTTTCATCAGGAGGGTCCTTGGGCTGGAGAATGTAGTGGCTTTTTCATCACGAGGGTTGTTGGGCTGGAGAATGTAGTGGCTTTTTCATCAGGAGGGTCGTTGGGCTGGAGAATGTAGTGGCTTTTTCATCAGGAGGGTCGTTGGGCTGGAGAATGTAGTGGCTTTTTCATCAGGAGAGTTGTTGGGTTGGAGAATGTAGCGGCTTCTTTGTCAGGAGGGTTGTTGGGCTGGAGAATGTAGTGGCTTTTTCATCAGGAGGGTCGTTGGGCTGGAGAATGTAGTGGCTTTTTCATCACGAGGGTTGTTGGGCTGGAGAATGTAGTGGCTTTTTAATCAGGAGGGTCCTTGGGCTGGAGAATGTAGTGGCTTTTTCATCAGGAGAGTTGTTGGGTTGGAGAATGTAGTGGCTTTTTCATCAGGAGAGTTGTTGGGTTGGAGAATGTAGCGGCTTCTTTGTCAGGAGGGTTGTTGGGCTGGAGAATGTAGTGGCTTTTTCATCAGGAGGGTCGTTGGGCTGGAGAATGTAGTGGCTTTTTCATCACGAGGGTTGTTGGGCTGGAGAATGTAGTGGCTTTTTCATCAGGTGGGTCGTTGGGCTGGAGAATGTAGTGGCTTTTTCATCAGGAGGGTCCTTGGGCTGGAGAATGTAGTGGCTTTTTCATCAGGAGGGTCCTTGGGCTGGAGAATGTAGTGGCTTTTTCATCAGGAGGGTCATTAGGCTGGAGAATGTAGCGGCTTCTTTGTCAGGAGGGTCGTTGGGCTGGAGAATGTAGTGGCTTTTTCATCAGGAGGGTCGTTGGGCTGGAGAATGTAGCGGCTTCTTTGTCAGGAGGGTCGTTGGGCTGGAGAATGTAGTGGCTTTTTCATCACGAGGGTTGTTGGGCTGGAGAATGTAGTGGCTTTTTCATCAGGAGGGTCGTTGGGCTGGAGAATGTAGTGGCTTTTTCATCACGAGGGTTGTTGGGCTGGAGAATGTAGTGGCTTTTTCATCAGGAGGGTTGTTGGGCTGGAGAATGTAGCGGCTTCTTTGTCAGGAGGGTAGTTGGGCTGGAGAATGTAGTGGCTTTTCAATCAAGAGGGTCATTGGGCTGGAGAATGTAGTGGCTTCTTCGTCCAGAGGGTCATTTGGGCTGGAGAATGTAGTGGCTTTTTCATCAGGAGGGTTGATAGGCTGTAGACTGTAGTGGCTTCTTCGTCAGGCAGGTCGGTGGGCAGAAGAATTTAGTGGCTTTTTCATCAGGAGGGTCGGTGGGCTGGAGAATGTAGCGGCTTCTTCAGCAGAAGGGTTGGTGGCTGGATGCGGTTGCGTCTTCTTCATTAAGCGTTGTCGTTGGGCCGGATGCTGTTGCATTTTCGTTATCAGGGGGTGTCGGTGGGCTGGAGAATGTAATAGCTTTTTAATCAGGAAGCTCAGTGGGTTGATGGGCGTGATAATGTACCGACTTCTTTGGCAGAAGGGTTGGTGGCTGGATGCTGTTGCATCTTCTTGATCAGGGGGTGTCGGTGGGCCAGATGCTGTTGCATCTTCTTGATCAGGGGGTGTCGGTGGGCCGGATGCTGTTGTATCTTCTTGATCAGGGGGTGTCGGTGGGCCGGATGCTGTTGCATCTTCTTGATCAGGGGGTGTCGGTGGGCCGGATGCTGTTGTATCTTCTTGATCAGGGGGTGTCGGTGGGCCGGATGCTGTTGCATCTTCTTGATCAGGGGGTGTCGGTGGGCCGGATTCTGTTGCATCTTCTTGATCAGGGGGTGTCGGTGGGCTGGATGCTGTTGCATCTTCTTGATCAGGGGGTGTCGGTGGGCCGGATGCTGTTGCATCTTCTTGATCAGGGGGTGTCGGTGGGCCGGATGCTGTTGCATCCTCTTGATCAGGGGGTGTCGGTGGGCCGGATGCTGTTGCATCTTCTTGATCAGGGGGTGTCGGTGGGCCGGATGCTGTTACGTCTTCTTGATCAGGGGGTGTCGGTGGGCCGGATGCTGTTGCATCTTCTTGATCAGGGGGTGTCGGTGGGCCGGATGCTGTTGCATCTTCTTGATCAGGGGGTGTCGTGGGCCGGATGCTGTTGCATCTTCTTGATCAGGGGGTGTCGGTGGGCCGGATGCTGTTGCATCTTCTTGATCAGGGGGTGTCGGTGGGCCGGATGCTGTTGCGTCTTCTTGATCAGGGGGTGTCGGTGGGCCGGATGCTGTTGCATCTTCTTGATCAGGGGGTGTCGGTGGGCCGGATGCTGTTGCATCTTCTTGATCAGGGGGTGTCGTGGGCCGGATGCTGTTGCATCTTCTTGATCAGGGGGTGTCGGTGGGCCGGATGCTGTTGCATCTTCTTGATCAGGGGGTGTCGGTGGGCCGGATGCTGTTGCATCTTCTTGATCAGGGGGTGTCGGTGGGCCGGATGCTGTTGCATCTTCTTGATCAGGGGGTGTCGGTGGGCCGGATGCAGAAGGAGCTTGTCATCACAAGTAGTAGTACAGTAGTAATTCAAGATAATCCTAGCTTTCAGAAAGGGCAGATGGCAGGGCCTGGGTGTACGGCCGGCTTTGAGAAGGGTCTGCAGCCCGTCAGCAGGGGTTGGTGTCCAGTGTGTAGCAGGATGATTGGCTGCCATTAGGCCTGTTAGTTGACATGGACAGATTAGTCCTGCTGTGTAGTGAACTGAACGAGAGTTGTTGGAGGGGTCAGTTAAGGAAGGGCTTCAAGAAACGGAGCTGGGTGTAGAAGTGACCCCGAGGAATGAATAGCAACAAACATTGTTCCACCTTCTAGTATTTAATGTACAGTGGGTATGGAAAGTATTCAAACCCCTTTCAATTTTTCACTCTTTGTTTCATTGCAGCCATTTGGTAATTTCAAAAAAGTCAATTTTTTTCTTATGAATGTGCACTCTGCCCCCATCCCCCATCTTGTCAGAAAAAAAACAGAAATGTAGAAATTTTTGCAAATTTATTAAACAAGAAAAACTGAAATATCACATGGTCATAAGCATTCAGGCCCTTTGCTCAGTATATCACATGGTCATAAGTATTCAGCCCCTTTGCTCAGACACTCATATTTAAGTCACATGGTGTCCATTTCCTTGTGATCCTCCTTGAGATGGTTCTGCTCCTTCATTGGAGTCCAGCTGTGTGTAATTAAACTGATAGGACTTGATTCGGAAAGGCGCACACCTGTCTAGTGCATGTCACATCATATGAGAATCATGAGGTCAAAGGAACTGTCCAAGGAGCTCAGAGACAGAATTGTGGCAAGGCAGAGATCTGGCCAAGTTTACAAAAGAATTTTTATAGTACACAAGGTTCCTAAGAGCACAGTGGCCTCCATAATCCTTAAATGGAAGAAGTTTGGGACCAGCAGAACCCTCCCTAGACCCGGCCATCCAGCCAAACTGAGCAATCGTGGGAGAAGAGCCTTGGTGAGAGAGGTGAAGAAGAACCCCATTTCATTGCGAAAATCTCTTCGATGCCGCTGTCAGTTGTAACAATGGAATTTAAATGGTTATTTCCATGTTAATACTTGTCCGTTTACAACACGTTGCCTAGGAGACCGACCACCACTGCTGAAACTGGCCAATTAGGAGGTAACAGCGCGCTCCAGCGATCCTGCCGACTTCATAACAGCTCAGTAGAAAACAGCTTGTGCATATTCTGCTGTCTAGCAGTGGTGGTCGGTCTCTATGACAGTGATCTATAAATAATAATGGTAATATCTTAAAAATGGCTGACGTTGCCTAGGAGACCGACCACCACTGCTGAAGCTGGGCAGCTGGGAGGTAACAGCGCGCTCCAGCGATCCTGGCCAGCTTCATAACAGCTCAGTAGAAAACAACTTGTGCTTGTCTAGCAGTGGTGGTCGGTCTCTATGACAACAAGCTGTAAATAAAAATGGTAATCTCTCAAAAATGGCTGAAACGTTTAATGTGCAGTAAATTAAAAAGGTGCTTGTATTGACATGTAGTATTGGAGTAAGCCTTTGTACGTACTGGTGGGCAGAGATAATAAATTAGGGACCCCCTTTATGACCCCCCCCCACCCCACTAAAGATTTTTTTTTTCAGGCGGAACTCAAGTGCTGGGTTTTAAGTTTCCGGGGAATGAATGGAATGGCACAAGCGGTCCGGTTGCTATGGGGGCAGAACGGAAGTGACGTCAGAATTTGTTGACAGCGGAGCCCGAAGGATGCCCTGTGAGCAGGAGGAGGAGGATCGGCTGTGAGGACGGAACGGAGAGGGAGGCTCCGGAGCTGAGGAGCACGAAGCCCCGGGGGGTCTGCAGCAGGCTCGGTGCGGGATCCGGGCCCGGAGGAGGACAGGAAGCGGCGGCACACTGCGCTGCTATATAAAGGTGAGGACATGTCCTGTACCATTCTCATCCCCTGGCAGGGCTGCAGCGCTCACAGCCTGGGGCATTACAGGGCAGCACGCTGCATGCTAAGGGAGAGGGCACTCCTGCCCCTAGGAAAGCTGGGTGACAACCAATATGGCCCCTATTACCGCTCCTGCTGAGATTGTCAGCCATCCTCCCTCCTCCTGAGTGATTCCTCTGCCAGTAAGCACTGATGTATCTCCTGCTCTCATATCTCCACATTAGTAAGTGAATCTGCCATTCAGGAGTCTGGGAAAGCTGGGTGACAACCAATATGGCCCCTATTATCCCTCCTGATGAGGTTGTCAGCCATCCCTCCCTCCTGAGTGATTCCTCTGCCAGTAAGCACTGATGCGTCCCCTGCTCTCATATCTCCACATTAGTAAGTGAATCTGCCATTCAGGAGTCTGGGAAAGCTGGGTGACAACCAATATGGCCCCTATTACCACTCCTGCTGAGGTTGTCAGCCATCCCTCCCTCCTCCTGAGTGATTCCTCTGCCAGTAAGCACTGATGCATCCCCTGCTCTCATATCTCTACATTAGTAAGTGAATCTGCCATTCAGGAGTCTGGGAAAGCTGGGTGACAACCAATATGGCCCCTATTACCGCTCCTGATGAGATTGTCAGCCATCCCTCCCCTCCTCCTGAGTGATTCCTCTGCCAGTAAGCACTGATGCATCCCCTGCTCTCATATCTCCACATTAGTAAGTGAATCTGCCATTCAGGAGTCTGGGAAAGCTGGGTGACAACCAATATGGCCCCTATTACCGCTCCTGATTGAGATTGTCAGCCATCCCTCCCTCCTGAGTGATTCCTCTGCCAGTAAGCACTGATGCGTCCCCTGCTCTCATATCTCCACATTAGTAAGTGAATCTACCATTCAGGAGTCTGGGAAAGCTGGGTGACAACCAATGTGGCCCCTATTACCACTCCTGCTGAGGTTGTCAGCCATCCCTCCCTCCTGAGTGATTCCTCTGCCAGTAAGTGCACTGATGCATCCCCTGCTCTCATATCTCCACATTAGTAAGTGAATCTGCCATTCAGGAGTCTGGGAAAGCTGGGTGACAACCAATATGGCCCCTATTACCACTCCTGCTGAGGTTGTCATCCATCCCTCCCTCCTGAGTGATTCCTCTGCCAGTAAGTGTACTGATGCATCTCCTGCTCTCATATCTCCACATTAGTAAGTGGATCTGCCATTCAGGAACTTGGGAAAGCTGGGTGACAACCAATATGGCCCCTATTACTACTCCTGCTGAGGTTGTCAGCCATCCCTCCCTCCTCCTGAGTGATTCCTCTGCCAGTAAGTGCACTGATGCATCTCCTGCTCTCATATCTCCACATTAGTAAGTGGATCTGCCATTCAGGAACTTGGGAAAGCTGGGTGACAACCAATATGGCCCCTATTACTACTCCTGCTGAGGTTGTCAGCCATCCCTCCCTCCTGCGTGATTCCTCTGCCAGTCAGTGCACTGATGCATCCCCTGCTCTCATATCTCCACATTAGTAAGTGGATCTGCCATTCAGGAGTCTGGGAAAGCTGGGTGACAACCAATATGGCCTCTATTACCGCTCCTGCTGAGGTTGTCAGCCATCCCTCCCCTCCTCCTGAGTGAATCCTCTGCCAGTAAGTGCACTGATGCATCTCCTACTCTCATATCTCCACATTAGTAAGTGGATCTGCCATTCAAGAGTTTGGGAAAGCTGGGTACCAACTTGTATAGTAATAATTACCACTGCCTAGAAGTTGTCACCCCTGACTCCTGTACAGTAATCAATGGATGCATCTTTCATTTTCATATTACTTTATAAATAGGTGGATGTGCCCTTCAGCAGTCTGGAAAAGCTGGGTGACAACCAGTATAGTCATAATTACCAGTGCAAGGTTGTCACTCCCGACTCCTGTATAGTAAATAAATGGTGCATCTTTCACTCATATTACTATATAAATAGGTGGATGTGCCCTTCAAGAGTCTGGGAAAGCTGGGTGTTAACTAGGATAGTCATAATTACCAGTGCTGTAGGTGTTGTCACCCCTGATGTCTGTACAGTAAATAATGGATGCTTATTTCACTCTCATATTACTGTATAAGTAGGTGGAGCTGCCATTCAGGAGTCAGGGAAAGCTGGGTGACAACCAATATGGCTTTGATTAACGCTCATGCAGAGGTTGGCAGATAGCTTTCCTGGCAACCGGGTATCCCTGTGCCATAGAGTGTGATTCATCTCTCCCAATCACCTGAATGGCAAATCGGCAAGAGACGTCAGGTTACCCCGTGACAGATATTCAGAAGTCTGGGAAAGATGAGTCACCAGTAATAAAGCTGCGGAGGTTGTCCCGCGGCTGTCACCACCTAAATGGCAAATCTGCCTGAAGGTTTACTAATCGAAGAAGACAAATTTGCCATTTAGAAGTCCGGGAAAGCTGAGTGACAACCAGAATAGTCTCTATCACCAGTGCCATAGAGGGTCTCACCCAGCTTTACCTGTCTCCTGACTCGTAAATGATGCAGTTTGCACAGTCATAGCCTGTGTATATGCCATTCAGGAACCTAAGAAAAGGTGAGTGACAACGAGTAGAGGCAGGTTTACCATTCAGGAGTGTGGGAAAGCTGGGTGATTACATCAGTGGAAGCTTTTGGTTGTCACCCAGTTTTCCTGGACTGCTGGATGGATGTGTCATCCACTCTCATATCACTGTATAAATAGACAGATTTGACACTCAGGAATCTGGGAAAGCTGGGTGACTGACCTCCCACGTGGTCATCGTTACCAGTGCCATGGAGGTTGTGAGTTAACTTCCCAATCACTTCAATGGCAAATCTGCTTGAGGAGCACTGATACGTCCCTTACTTCCATATGTTGCTGTTCAGGAGTCTGGAAAAGTTGGGTGCCAACCAGTATGGGCATGATAACAGCTTCCAGAGGGGTTCTCACCCAGCTTTTCCATACCCCTAGTCCTGCAGTGATATGGGAGCCTTCTGAGCGGCTGATAGAGATCTGCGTTGTCACCTGAGTCCTCCGGCTGGTTTCTGCTCTGTACGGATATTGTGCATACCTCCCTGTGTATTTACAGGGGGATTGCTATGTAAGCGATTCTCCTGTGCAGGGACCTCCCTGTGTATTTACAGGGGGATTGCTATGTAAGTGATTCTCCTATGCAGGGACCTCCCTGTGTATTTACAGGGGGATTGCTATGTAAGCGATTCTCCTGTGCAGGGACCTCCCTGTGTATTTACAGGGGGATTGCTATGTAAGCGATTCTCCTGTGCAGGGACCTCCCTGTGTATTTACAGGGGAATTGCTATGTAAGCGATTCTCCTGTGCAGGGACCTCTCTCTGTATTTACAGGGGAATTGCTATGTAAGCGATTCTCCTATGCAGGGACCTCCCTGTGTATTTACAGGGGGATTGCTATGTAAGCGATTCTCCTGTGCAGGGACCTCCCTGTGTATTTACAGGGGAATTGCTATGTAAGCGATTCTCCTATGCAGGGACCTCCCTGTGTATTTACAGGGGAATTGCTATGTAAGCGATTCTCCTATGCAGGGACCTCCCTGTGTATTTACAGGGGAATTGCTATGTAAGCGATTCTCCTGTGCAGGGACCTCCCTGTGTATTTACAGGGGGATTGCTATGTAAGCGATTCTCCTATGCAGGGACCTCCCTGTGTATTTACTGGGGGATTGCTATGTAAGCGATTCTCCTATGCAGGGACCTCCCTGTGTATTTACAGGGGAATTGCTATGTAAGCGATTCTCCTATGCAGGGACCTCCCTGTGTATTTACAGGGGGATTGCTATGTAAGCGATTCTCCTGTGCAGGGACCTCCCTGTGTATTTACAGGGGGATTGCTATGTAAGCGATTCTCCTGTGCAGGGACCTCCCTGTGTATTTACAGGGGAATTGCTATGTAAGCGATTCTCCTGTGCAGGGACCTCTCTCTGTATTTACAGGGGAATTGCTATGTAAGCGATTCTCCTATGCAGGGACCTCCCTGTGTATTTACAGGGGGATTGCTATGTAAGCGATTCTCCTGTGCAGGGACCTCCCTGTGTATTTACAGGGGAATTGCTATGTAAGCGATTCTCCTATGCAGGGACCTCCCTGTGTATTTACAGGGGAATTGCTATGTAAGCGATTCTCCTATGCAGGGACCTCCCTGTGTATTTACAGGGGAATTGCTATGTAAGCGATTCTCCTGTGCAGGGACCTCCCTGTGTATTTACAGGGGGATTGCTATGTAAGCGATTCTCCTATGCAGGGACCTCCCTGTGTATTTACAGGGGGATTGCTATGTAAGCGATTCTCCTGTGCAGGGACCTCCCTGTGTATTTACAGGGGGATTGCTATGTAAGCGATTCTCCTGTGCAGGGACCTCCCTGTGTATTTACAGGGGGATTGCTATGTAAGCGATTTTCCTGTGCAGGGACCTCCCTGTGTATTTAGTATTTACAGGGGGATTGCTATGTAAGCGATTCTCCTGTGCAGGGACCTCTCTCTGTATTTACAGGGGGATTGCTATGTAAGCGATTCTCCTGTGCAGGGACCTCCCTGTGTATTTACAGGGGGATTGCTATGTAAGCGATTCTCCTGTGCAGGGACCATTCCCCTGGATTTCCCTGTACTTGTGATAACGCGTCATTGTGTTTCCAGTTGATCTGATCAGTGGAATTGATAAACGTCATTGGTCGGAGCCTCTGTGGAGGGATCAGCAATCCCCGCTATGGTCCGGAATGATACAAGCGGCCGGGCCGTATCCTGCACACACACACTACAGTTCAAACGTTTGTTCTCCTCCAGACAATTGTGTCTTTTCCATGAATCTCCTCCTGTTATTTACAGATGAGCTGATAATGAATAGAGAATCTCAGACAGTGACGAGGTCAGGAATAAGGATTGTTACATGGAATAATGATTTCTCCTCACACTTGGCTTTCGGCACAGATCGCTCCTTTGCACAATTCCAGCTTTGCAGATCTCTGGCATTCTAGCTGGTAATTTGCAAGGGTATCTGGAGATATTTCCCCCCCATGCTTCCCCCCTCCACAAGTTGCATTGGCTTGATGGGCACCATACGGTCAAGCTGATCCCACAACAGCTCTATAGGGTTGAGGTCTGGTGACTGGGCCCCTCCATTACAGATAGATACCAGCTGCCGGCTTCTTCCCTAAATAGTTTATGCATAATTTGGAGGTGGCTTTGGGTCATTGTCCTGTTGTAGGATGAAATTGTCTCCAATCAAGCGCTGGCCACAGGGTATGGCATGGCGCTGTAAAATGGAGTGATAGCCTTCCTTATTCAATATCCCTTTTACCTTGTACAAATCTCCCACTTTACCAACACCAAAGCAACCCCAGACCATCACATTACCTCCACCATGCTTGACAGAAGGCGTCAGGCGTCTTCCAGCATCTTTTCAGTAGTTCTACGTTTGTGTGATCCAAACACCTCACACTTGGATTCGTCCGTCCATAACACTTTTTTTCCAATCTTCCTCTGTCCAATGTCTGTTCTTTTGCCCATATTAATCTTTTCCTGTTATTAGCCAGTCTCAGATATGGCTTTTTCTTTGCCCCTCTGCCCTGAAGGCCGGCATCCCGGAGTCTTCACTGTAGACGGTGACACTGGTGTTTTGCGGGTGCTATGTAATGAAGCTGCCAGGTGAGGACCTGTGAGGCGTGGATTTCTCACACTAGAGACTGTAATGTGCTTGTCTTGTTGCTCAGTTGTGCAGCGCGGCCTCCACTTCTCTCTACTCTAGTTACAGCCTGTTTGTGCTCTCCTCAGTTGTGCAGCGCGGCTTCCACTTCTCTCTACTCTGGTTACAGCCTGTTTGTGCTCTCCTCAGTTGTGCAGCGCGGCCTCCACTTCTCTCTACTCTGGTTACAGCCTGTTTGTGCTCTCCTCAGTTGTGCAGCGCGGCCTCCACTTTTCTCTACTCTGGTTACAGCCTGTTTGTGCTCTCCTCAGTTGTGCAGCGCGGCCTCCACTTCCCTCTACTCTGGTTACAGCCTGTTTGTGCTCTCCTCAGTTGTGCAGCGCAGCCTCCACTTCTCTCTACTCTGGTTACAGCCTGTTTGTGCTCTCCTCAGTTGTGCAGCGCAGCCTCCACTTCTCTCTACTCTGGTTACAGCCTGTTTGTGCTCTCCTCAGTTGTGCAGCGCGGCCTCCACTTCTCTCTACTCTGGTTACAGCCTGTTTGTGCTCTCCTCAGTTGTGCAGCGCGGCCTCCACTTCTCTCTACTCTGGTTACAGCCTGTTTGTGCTCTCCTCAGTTGTGCAGCGCGGCCTCCACTTCTCTCTACTCTGGTTACAGCCTGTTTGTGCTCTCCTCAGTTGTGCAGCGCGGCCTCCACTTCTCTCTACTCTGGTTACAGCCTGTTTGTGCTCTCCTCAGTTGTGCAGCGCGGCCTCCACTTCCCTCTACTCTGGTTACAGCCTGTTTGTGCTCTCCTCAGTTGTGCAGCGCGGCCTCCACTTCTCTCTACTCTGGTTACAGCCTGTTTGTGCTCTCCTCAGTTGTGCAGCGCGGCCTCCACTTCTCTCTACTCTGGTTACAGCCTGTTTGTGCTCTCCTCAGTTGTGCAGCGCGGCCTCCACTTCTCTCTACTCTGGTTACAGCCTGTTTGTTCTCTCCTCAGTTGTGCAGCACGGCCTCCACTTCTCTCTACTCTGGTTACAGCCTGTTTGTGCTCTCCCCAGTTGTGCAGCGCGGCCTCCACTTCTCTCTACTCTGGTTACAGCCTGTTTGTGCTCTCCTCAGTTGTGCAGCGCGGCCTCCACTCCTCTCTACTCTGGTTACAGCCTGTTTGTGCTCTCCGCAGTTGTGCAGCGCGGCCTCCACTTCTCTCTACTCTGGTTACAGCCTGTTTGTGCTCTCCTCAGTTGTGCAGCGCGGCCTCCACTTCTCTCTACTCTGGTTACAGCCTGTTTGTGCTCTCCTCAGTTGTGCAGCGCGGCCTCCACTTCTCTCTACTCTGGTTACAGCTTGTTTGTGCTCTCCTCTGAAGGGAGTAGTACACACCGTTGTAGGAAATCTTCAGTTTCATGGCAATTTCTGGCATGGAATATCCTTCATTTCTAAGAACAAGAATAGACTGTCGCGTTTCACAGGAAAGGTCTCTTTTTCTGGCCATTCTGAGAGTTTAATGGAACCAACAAATGTAATGCTCCAGATTCTCAACTAGCTCAAAGGAAGGGCAGTTTTATAGCTTCTCTAATCAGCAAAACTGTTTTCAGCTGGGCTAACATACCTGCACAAGGGATTTCTAAACATCCATTAGCCTTCTAACACAGCAAACACAATGTACCATTAGACACTGGAGCGGTGGTTGTTGGAAATGGGCCTCTATACACCTATGTAGATATTGCATAAAAACCAGACGTTTGCAGCGAGAATAGTCATTTAGCACATTACAATGTATAGAGGGGATTTCTGTGTAATTTAATGTCAGCTTCATTGAAAAAAAAAATGTGCTTTTCTTTCAAAAATAAGGAAATATCGAAGTGACCCTAAACTTTTGAACTGTAGTGTATAATCGTCTTTTTGGGTTACTAACCACCAGCCCACAAGGGCTATGCCCAGTGTACGGCCTTCTGAGGTCCCGCAGTATTAATGGACACTCCTAACAAAGTTCTGCTTTCTTCCTACAGAGCGGCACCTCCATGTCCCAGAAGAGTTAACCTCGGAGGGGGGCATCATCGTCCTGGTGCCCGTTCTGTCCAGCAGGCTTGTCCCTTGGAGCAACGCAGCAAGATGGCGACGGACAGCCCGGAATCCCTCATGACCATCTGCACTGACTTCTGCCTCCGAAACTTAAAGGGGACACTCTGCTACCTCTTAGACAATGAAATCCTCCGTCTCCATCCGGATATCTTCCTGCCCAGCGAGATCTGCGACCGGCTCGTGAACGAGTAAGTAACGGATGGGCCTGAACGTGGGTAGGACGGGCAGAGGGCAGATGACCTCCACCATGCCGACGGTGCGGTCCTTAAAGGGGCTGTCCAGGGCGTAAATATTGATGCTCAAATTTGTCATCTCCTGCTACTGTACACAGTATATGGAGCCAGAACAGCACCTCTTGTGGCCGCTCTTTGGTACTGCAGCTCCACTCCCATTGAAGTGAATAGGAGTTACAGTAAAATGCCAATATACAGAGGTGAAGCTGTGTTGTTCTGGCTCCAGCAGCGGCCGGATGGCCCAGTCCTGGACAACCCCTTTAACCCCTTCACCCCCGCGATTTTCCATTTTTCTGGGTTTTTTTGTTCCCCTTCTTCCGAGAGCCATACCTTTATTATTTTTTCTGTCAATCTTGCCATATGACGGCTTGTTTTTTTTTTGCAGGACGAGTTGTACTTTTAAATGAAACCATAAAAAAATTGCAAGTGCGGAAAAATTGCAATAAAAGTGCAATTACACGATTGTTTTTGGGGTATTTTATTCACCGCGATCACTATATGGTAAAACTGATGTGTGGGTGGGATGCCTCAGGTCAGTGCGAGTTCGTAGACGCCAAACCTGTATAGGTTTACTTTTATCTAAGGGGTTAAAAAAAATCCGAAATTTGTCCAAAAAAAAGTGGCGCACTTTTTGCCCCATTTTTCCATCACCCGTAGCGTTCTCATTTTTCAGGATCTGTGGCTCACTGATGGCTTATTTTTTGCGTCTCGAGCTGACTTTTTTAACGGTACCATTTTCGCGCCGATGCTACATTTTGATCGCCTATTATTGCATTTTGCTGACCATTTGCGACGACCAAAAAAACATAATTTTGGCGTTTGGAATTTTTTTGCCGCTACGTCGTTTACCGATTTATAATTTGATAGATCGGGCATTTCTGAGCTCGGCGATACCAAATATGTATATATTTTATTTAACCCTTTAATTTTCAATGGGGCGAATAAGGGGTGATTTGAACTTTTAGGGTTTTTTTATTTTTTTAAAAATTTTGTAAAACTTTTTTTTTTTTACTTTTTTATTTTACTAGTCACCCTAGGGGACTATAAGGATCAGCAGTCTGATCGCTCATTCATTTCTGCTGATCAGACATGCACAGCTCTGATCAGCAGAAATGCTGCGTTCTTCTTATGTCCGCTGGAACAGGAACTATGTCATGATGGCGACAGGAGTCATCACATAACCTGTCGCTACCATGACAACCATCAGCTCCCCGTGATCGTGTCACAGAGCCTCCAATGGTGGTGGGGAAAGGCGCGTTCCCCACTGTGGCGATTTAAGGAGTTAACAGGCACGGGTGGATCGCGGATCCACCGGCACCTGCGAGGCACACGTCTGCTGTTCAAAGATATATCAGCAGATATGTGCGGGGATCACGGCCGGCACACTGCAGCAGCCGGCGGTGATTACTCCTTCCTGATTTAGGACCCACCGTTACATCCTGGGTTGTGAAGATGTTAAATCTTAGTATGTGACATTACCCATTGTGATTCCACAGATACATCGAGCTGGTGAACGCAGACAGCGGTTTTGAGCCTCACGAGAGTTTCTTCACTTTATTCTCTGAGCCGCAGAGCACGCGCCTCACCCGTCTACACCTAAGGGAGGACATCGTCCAGGACCAAGATCTGGAGGCCATCGCTAAACAAGTGAGCAGCGCCGTATCTGTGTCCTCCTCGTGTCTTAGGAATTGGCAGGTGACAGAGGGCGACCTTATCTCCCGTCTATTTGTCCTTATTTCATGTCCTTGATTCAGACACAGGAAACTGCTTGGCAATGTGATCTGATAGCGGCGGATCGGTTTCCATTACTCTTGTGAGGGGGATCATTTGATCCGGGGTAATCCGTGCGCCTGTATTGTGTGACCCGCGTTGCTTTGGCTTGTAGCTCTGCATATTAATGCTGTTGTCATTGAGAGCTGTAACTCTAGGTTAGTGAGGTTGCAGGCGCCGGGGTTTTGTTTCTGTGCTTCCTCGGAATGACTGGGTATACAAGGCTACTTATTCTGTAGAGTGGCCACCCCCTATTGTCAGGATCAGTGAGGCACAGACTTTAGGCTCGGCAAATCCAAAGATAGCACAGGATGGACTTCTTTGTGTTTTGAGCGTGCTCTGTGGCCTGGATGTTGTTACCTTTGTGTCGTGAGCACGCTCTATGAGCCCAGGTGTCATCAGCTCCGGTGCTGTGAGCGTGCTCTGTGAGTCCGGGTGCTGTGGGAGTGCTCTGTGAGTCCGGGTGCTGTGAGCGTGCTCTGTGAGTCCGGGTGCTGTGGGAGTGCTCTGTGAGTCCGGGTGCTGTGAGCGTGCTCTGTGAGTCCGGGTGCTGTGGGAGTGCTCTGTGAGTCCGGGTGCCGTGAGCGTGCTCTGTGAGCTCGGGTGCCGTGAGCGTGCTCTGTGAGCTCGGGTGCCGTGAGCGTGCTCTGTGAGCTCGGGTGCCGTGAGCGTGCTCTGTGAGCTCGGGTGCCGTGAGCGTGCTCTGTGAGCTCGGGTGCCGTGAGCGTGCTCTGTGAGCTCGGGTGCCGTGAGCGTGCTCTGTGAGCTCGGGTGCCGTGAGCGTGCTCTGTGAGCTCGGGTGCCGTGAGCGTGCTCTGTGAGCTCGGGTGCCGTGAGCGTGCTCTGTGAGCTCGGGTGCCGTGAGCGTGCCATGTGAGCTCGGGTGCCGTGAGCGTGCCATGTGAGCTCGGGTGCCGTGAGCGTGCCATGTGAGCTCGGGTGCCGTGAGCGTGCCCTGTGAGCTCGGGTGCCGTGAGCGTGCCCTGTGAGCTCGGGTGCCGTGAGCGTGCCCTGTGAGCTCGGGTGCCGTGAGCGTGCCATGTGAGCTCGGGTGCCGTGAGCGTGCCCTGTGAGCTCGGGTGCCGTGAGCGTGCCCTGTGAGCTCGGGTGCCGTGAGCGTGCTCTGTGAGCGTGCTCTGTGAGCTCGGTGCTGTGAGCGTGCTCTGTGAGTAGTCCGGGTGCTGTGAGCGTGCTCTGTGAGCTCGGGTGTCGTGAGCGTGCTCTGTGAGCTCGGTGTTGTGAGCGCACTCTGTGAGTCCGGGTGCTGTGAGCGCGCTCTGTGAGCTCGGTGCTGTGAGCGTGCTCTGTGAGCTCGGGTGTCGTGAGCGTGCTCTGTGAGCTCGGTGTTGTGAGCGCACTCTGTGAGTCCGGGTGCTGTGAGCGCGCTCTGTGAGCTCGGTGCTGTGAGCGTGCTCTTTGAGCTCGGGTGTCGTGAGCGTGCCCTGTGAGCTCGGGTGCCGTGAGCGTGCCCTGTGAGCTCGGGTGCCGTGAGCGTGCCCTGTGAGCTCGGTTGCCGTGAGCGTGCTCTGTGAGCGTGCTCTGTGAGCTCGGGTGTCGTGAGCGTGCTCTGTGAGCTCGGTGCTGTGAGCGCACTCTGTGAGTCCGGGTGTTGTGAGCGTGCTCTGTGAGCTCGGGTGTCGTGAGCGTGCCCTGTGAGCTCGGGTGCCGTGAGCGTGCCCTGTGAGCTCGGTTGCCGTGAGCGTGCTCTGTGAGCGTGCTCTGTGAGCTCGGGTGTCGTGAGCGTGCTCTGTGAGCTCGGTGCCGTGAGCGTGCCATGTGAGCTCTGGTGCCGTGAGCGTGCCCTGTGAGCTCGGGTGCCGTGAGCGTGCCCTGTGAGCTCGGTTGCCGTGAGCGTGCTCTGTGAGCGTGCTCTGTGAGCTCGGGCGCCGTGAGCGTGCTCTGTGAGCGTGCTCTGTGAGCTCGGGTGTCGTGAGCGTGCTCTGTGAGCTCGGTGCTGTGAGCGTGCTCTGTGAGTCCGGGTGCTGTGAGCGTGCTCTGTGAGCTCGGTGCTGTGAGCGTGCTCTGTGAGCTCGGTGCTGTGAGCGTGCTCTGTGAGCTCGGTGCTGTGAGCGTGCTCTGTGAGTCTGGGTGTCGTGAGCGTGCTCTGTGAGCTCGGGTGTCGTGAGCGTGCTCTGTGAGCTCGGGCGCCGTGAGCGTGCTCTGTGAGCTCGGGCGCCGTGAGCGTGCTCTGTGAGCTCGGGCGCCGTGAGCGTGCTCTGTGAGCTCGGGTGCCGTGAACGTGCTCTGTGAGCTCGGGTGCCGTGAGCGTGCTCTGTGAGACCGTGTGTCGTGAGCGTGCTCTGTGAGCTCGGGTGCCGTGAGTGTGCTCTGTGAGCTCGGTGCTGTGAGTGTGCTCTGTGAGCTCGGTGCTGTGAGCGTGCTCTGTGAGTCTGGGTGTCATGAGCGTGCTCTGTGAGCTCGGGTGTCGTGAGCGTGCTCTGTGAGCTCGGTGCTGTGAGCGTGCTCTGTGAGCTCGGGTGCCGTGAGCGTGCTCTGTGAGCTCGGGTGCTGTGTACCCCGGTGATTAATGTTTTCCTTCATTTCCTCAGGACCTGGTTGAACTGTATCTTACTAACTGTGAGCGTCTGACGGCCCGGAGCCTCCAGACCCTGGTGAGTTTTAGGAGCACCCTGGTGTCCCTGAGCTTGTTCGGCTGCAGCAGTATCTTCTTTGAGGAGGAACACTTGGGACGTTACGATGACTCGGACTGCCTGGTGAACCCCAGCCGCCAGATCCTGTCTCGGGACTTCACCTTCCAGGGGTTCCAACACTTACGCTTCTTAAACCTCGGCTCCATCACCAAAGGCGTGGATGTGGAGACGATGCTGCGCCCCCTAGCGTGCCTGAAAGCCCTCAATCTGTCAGGCATTCAGATGAATGACATCAGCTTCCTGACTCAGTGGAAGGACACACTGGTGTCTCTAATTGTCTACAACATGGACCTGTCCGATGATCACATCCAAGTCCTCGTGCAGCTGCAGAAACTCAGGTGAGTCGGGGGCCGGACTCATCGTAGAACGTCAGAACGTTCCTGCTTTCATTACCTGCTGCTGTGCGAATATATTAAAGAAGTTTCAGTATGACTTCTCATACAGGGAGAGACCAGGAGGCAGCACTAACTGCGACACCATGAGCCTACCTTATTCACAGAGAGAAACTGATGGTAGTACTATCTGTGGCTACATAATTTATAGAGACCAGGAGGCAGCACTAACTGCGATACCATGAGCCTATAAACCTTATTCACAGAGAGAAACTGATGTTAGTACTATCTGTGGCTACATAATTTATAGAGACCAGGAGGCAGCACTACCTGCGACACCACGAGTTTACCTTACTCACAGAGAGAAACTGATGGTAGTACTATCTGTGGCTACATAATTTATAGAGACCAGGAAGCAGCACTAACTGCGACACTATGAGCCTAGCTTATTCACAGAGAGAAACTGATGGTAGTACTATCTGTGGCTACATAATTTATAGAGACCAGGAGGCAGCACTAACTGCGATACCATGAGCCTATAAACCTTATTCACAGAGAGAAACTGATGTTAGTACTATCTGTGGCTACATAATTTATAGAAACCAGGAGGCAGCACTACCTGCGACACCACGAGTTTACCTTACTCACAGAGAGAAACTGATGGTAGTACTATCTGTGGCTACATAATTTATAGAGACCAGGAAGCAGCACTAACTGCGACACTATGAGCCTAGCTTATTCACAGAGAGAAACTGATGGTAGTACTATCTGTAGCTACATAATATATAGAGACTAGGAGGCAGCACTAACTGCGACACCATGAGCCTACCTTATTCACAGAGAGAAACTGATGGTAGTACTATCTGTAGCTACATAATATATAGAGACTAGGAGGCAGCACTAACTGTGACACCATGAGCCTATAAACCTTATTTACACCACAAGATTGTTATTTGCAAAATGTGTCAAATATTACATCATATTGACAATAAATTCTTAACGATCAGCGCATTATTATGGGGGGAGGGGAAATGGCGACATTCCATTTATTTTCAGATCACATTCTATACACCGTGTGCAGAATTATTAGGCAGATGCGTATTGTGATCACATGATACTTTTTATACATGTCGTCCTACTCCAGTCTGTATAGGCTGAGCGCCAACTACCAATGAAGTAACTCAGGTGCTGTGCCTCTCTGTAATGAGGAGGGGTGCGGTGTAATGACACAACACCCTATATAAGGGGGGCGCAATTATTAGGCAACTTCCTTTCCTTTGGCAAAATGGGTCAGAAGAGAGATTGGACGGGCTCTGAAAAGTCCACAATTGTGAGCTGTCTTGCAGAGGGACGCAGCAGTCTGGAAATTGCCAAACTTTTGAAGTGTGATCACCGAACAATCAAGCGTTTCATGGAAAATACCCAACAGAGTCGCAAGAAGCGTGCTGGGCAAAAAAGCCGCAAAATAACTGCCCATGAATTGAGGAAAATCAAGCGTGAAGCTGCCAAGAGGCCATTTGCCACCAGTTTGGCCTATTTCAGAGCTGCAACGTTACTGGAGTATCAGAAAGCACAAGGTGTGCCATACTCAGGGACATGGCCAAGGTAAGGAAGGCCGAAAACCACCACCTCTGACCAAGAAACAGAAGATAAAACCTCAAGACTGGGCCAAGAAATATCTGAAGACTGATTCTTCACAGGTTTTATGGACTGATCAAATGAGAGTGACTCTTGATGGGCAGATGGATGGGCCGAGGCTGGATCAGTAAAGGGCAGAGAGCTCCACTCCGACTCAGACGCCAGCAAGGTGGAGGTGGGCACTGGTATGGGCTGGGATCAGCAAAGAGAAACTTGTGGGACCTCTTCAGGTTGAGGATGGAGGAAGCTCAACTCCCAGACCTACTGCCAGTTTCTGGAAGACAACTTCTTCAAGCAGTGCTACAGGAAGAAGTCGCTATCGTTCAAGAAAAACATGATTTTCATGCAGGACAATGCTCCATCACATGCATCCAACTACTCCACAGTGTGGCTGGCCAGTAAAGGGCTAAAAGATGACAAAATAATGACATGGCCCCCTTGTTCCCCTGATCTGAACCCCATAGAGAACCTGTGGTCCCTCATAAAATGTGAGATCTACAGGGAGGGAAAACAGTCCCCCTCTGGGAGCAGTGTCTGGAGGCTGTGGAGTCTGGAGGCTGTGGAGTCTGGAGGCTGTGGAGGCTGCTGCACGCAATGTGGATGGTAAACAGATGAAGCAGCTATTTTCTCTTATGGGCAGTTCTCATTAGTCAGGGAGATGATTTCGGACATTGTAGGGCATTTGGGGTTTTTCCGATAACTTGTGATTTTGATTCTTGTTGATACAATCACTGTGCGGATCTCATAGGGAATGGGTCCGGATCAGTGGTGAGCAGCCCCTGCTGTGGTCAGGATTATTGCTGCATTACAAATGTGAAATATTAAATGATTTATGGCTTCCCCAAGACGTCTGATGCTACTATTCCACCATACATGTAACATTTCTGCGCCGGGGTCTCCACATCTCCAGCACGTGACCGGGGAACTGCAGAACATTTTATATAGTCTATAGGGAGTGAGATACCTCCTACAGTGCCTTGCAAAAGTATTCAGCCCCCTTGAATTTTTCAACCTTTTCCCTCATTTCAGGCGTCAAACATAAAGATAAAATGTTAATGTTCTGGTGAAGAATCAACAACAAGTGACACAATTTGTATGAAGGAAATGTATTTAATTTATTATTATTTATTTTTTATTTTATTATTATTTATTTTTTATTTTATTATTTATTATTATTTATTTAATTAAATTTATTGCTTATTTTAAACTTTTATAAAAAATAATAAACTGAAAATTGGGGCGTGCAATATTATTCATCCTCTGTAAGTTGATACTTTGTAGCGCCCCCTTTTGCTGCGATTACAGCGGCAGTCTCTTGGGGTATGTGTCTATCAGTTTTGCACATGGAGAGGCTGAAATTCTCACCCATTCTTCCTTTGTAAACAGCTGGAGCTGAGTGAGGTTGGATGGAGGCGTTTGTGAACAGCAGTTTTCAGCTCTTTCCACAGGTTCTCGATTGGGTTCAGGTCTGGACTGTGACTTGGCCATTCTAACACCTGGATACGTTATTTGTGATCCATTCCATTGTAGATTTTGCTTTATGTTCGGGATCATTGTCTTGTTGGAAGACAAATCTCCGTCCCAGTCTCAGGTGTTTTGCAGACTCCAACAGGTTTTCTTCAAGAATGGTCCTGTATTTGGCTCCATCCATCTTCCCATCAATTTTAACCATCTTCCCTGTCCCTGCTGAAGAAAAGCAGGTCCAAACCATGATGCTGCCTCCACCATGTCTGACAGTGGGGATGGTGTGTTCAGGGTGATGAGCTGTGTTGCTTTTATCGTTTGGCATTGTGGCCAAATAGTGTGATTTTGGTTTCCTCTGAGCAGAGCACCTTCTTCCACATGTTTGGTGTCTCCCGGTAGCTTGTGGCAAACTTTAAACAACACTTTTTATGGATATCTGTGAGAAATGGCTTTCTTCTTGCCACTCTTCCATAAAGGCCAGATTTGTGCAGTGTAGACTGATTGTTGTGCTATGGACAGACTCTCCCCCCTCAGCTGTAGATCTCTGCAGGTCATCCAGAGGGATCATGGGCCTCTTGGCTGCGTCTCTGATCAGTCTTCTCCTTGTGTGAGATGATAGTTTGGATGGACGGCCGGGTCTTGGTAGATTTGCAGTGGTATGATGCTCCTTCCATCTCAATATGATCGCTTGCACAGGGCTCCTTGGGATGTGTAAAGTTGTGGAAATCTTTTTGTAACCAAATCCGGCTTTAAACTTCTCCACAACAGTATCACGGACCTGGCTGTTGTGTTCCTTGGTCTTCATGATGCTCTCTGCGCTTTACACAGAACATGAGCCTATCACAGAGCAGGGGCATTATACGGAGACTTATTATACACAGGGGCTTATATTTATCATCATCAGTCATTTAGGACAACATTGGATCATTCACAGATCCTCAATCAACTTCTGGAGGGAGTTTACTGCACTGAAAGTAAAGGGGATGAATAATATTGCACGCACCAATTTTCAGTTTATTCTTTCTTACAAAAGTTTAAAATAAGCAATAAATTTCCTTCCTCTTCACAATTGTGTCACTTGTTGTAGATTCTTCACCAGAACATTCACATCTTATGTTTGAAGCCTGAAATGTGGGAAAAGGTTGAAAAATTCAAGGGGGCTGAATACTTTTGCAAGGCACTGTATGTTAGAGAACGAATCAGTTATTTGCATTACTACCGGTAATGACTCTTTGGGGTTTGTTATCGTTAGAATGATGTCGTCCACAAACAGATTTATTTTGTGCTCCGTTATATCCACCTGAATAAAATGTGCCTATATTATTTACAGTTACAGACAGGTAAGCAGTACAATCTGTGCCTACATAATTTACAACGCTATACAGTGAAGTAGTACTATCTGTGCATACATGGTTTACAATTAGAGGTAGGAAAACAGTATTATCTGTGCATAATTTGTTCACAGTTAAAGACAGGGAAGCAGTACTGTCTGTTCTTACCTCACTCTCTCAAATTGTAAATAATGTATTACTATCTGTGCCTACGTGATTTGCAATTAGAGACAGGAAAGCTGTACTATCTATGCATACTTTGTTTACAATTAAATACAGGGAAGTAGTATTATCTGTGGCTATATCCATTACAATTTGAGACAGGGAGGCAGTACTATCTGTTCTTACATCGTTTACAGTTCAAAAAAGAGAAGCAATTCTATGTTCTGACACTGTTTACAATTTGAGAGATGTAGGCAGCACTATCTGTGCCTACACTGTTTCAAATTAGAAACAGGGAAGCAGTACAATCTGTGCTTACATCGTTTACAATTCAATACAGGAAGGCACTATTATCTCTGGCTACATTGTATCCAATAAGAGACAAGGAAGCAGTACAATCTTTAATTATGTAATTTACAATTCGAGGCAGGCAGTACTACCTGTACAAACATGCTTTACAATTCGAAACTGGGAGGCCATACTATCTGTGCAAATATTATTTCCAATTAGAGACAGGGAAGAAGTACAATCTGTGCTTAAATCGTTTACATTTCGAGGCAGGGAGGCAGTATTATCTGTGCCTGTATTGTTTCCAATTAGAGAGAGGGAAGCAGTACAATTTGTAATAATGTAATTTACAATTCAAGACCGTGAGGCAGTACTATCTGTACCTACATAGTAGGCTGTAGCCCCCCTCTCTCAAACTGTAAACTATGTAGTAGGTACAGATAGTACTTTCTCATTTTCTTGAATTGTAAATTACATTATTACAAATTGTACTGCTTCCCTGTCACGAATTGGAAACTATACAGGCACAGATAGTGCTGCCTACATGTTTCGAATTTAAACAATGTTAGAAGATAGAATTGCTTCTCTTTCTCGATCTTCTAATATTTTTTACAATTCAAGACATGTAGGCAGCACTATATGTGCCTATATTGTTTCCAAATACAGACAGGTAAGCAGTGCAATGTAGGCACAGATAGTACTGCTTCCCTGTCTCAAATTGTAAAAAATGTAAACAGATAGTATTGCCTCTCTGTCTCAAATTATAAATGATGTAAGCACAGGTAGTACTAACTCCATGTCTCAAATTGCAAACAATATAGGCACAGATAGTACTGCTTTCCTGTCTCTAATTGTAAATTATGTAGGTACAGATGGTACTGCCTCACTGTCTCAAACTGTAAAGTACATAATTACACATTGTACTGCTTCCTTGTCTCTATTAGGAAACAATGTAGGCACAGATAGTACTGCTTTCCTGTTTCTAATTGTAAATTATGTAGGTACAGATGGGCAGCACGGTGGCTCAGTGGTTAGCACTGCAGTATTGTGGTGGCTCAGTGGTTAGCACTGTAGTCTTGTGGTGGCTCAGTGGTTAACATTGCAGTCTTGTAGCGCTGAGGTCCTGGGTTCGAATCCCACCAAGGACATCATCTTCAAGGAGTTTGTATGTTCTCCTCGTGTCTGCGTGGGTTTCCTCCGGGTTCTCTGGTTTCCTCCCACACTCCAAAGACCTACAGATAGGTAATTTAGATTGTGAGTCCCATTGGGGACAGTGTTCCTGATTTATGTAAAGCGCTGCGGAATATGTTAGCACTATATAAAAATAAAGATTTATTTATTTTTACTGCCTCACTGTCTTGAACTGTAAAGTACGTAATTACACATTGTACTGCTTCCTTGTCTGTATTAGGAAACAATGTAGGCACAGATAGTACTGCTTCCCTGTCTCTAATTGTAAGCCATATAGGTACTGACTCACTGTCTTGAATTGTAAATTACGTAAATATAGATTGTACTCCTTTCCTGTCTCAAATTATAAACAATGTAAGCACAGATTGTACTTCTTCCCTGTTTCTATTTGTAAACAATCTGTGCTTACATTGTTTATAATTTGAGACAGGAAAGGAGTATAATCTATAGTTACGTAATTTACAATTCGAGACAGTGAGTCAGTACTATCTGTACCTATATGGCTTACAATTAGAGACAGGGAAGCAGTACTAGCTGTACCTTCATGGCTTACAATTAGAGACAGGGAAGCAGTACTAGCTGTACCTTCATGGGTTACAATTAGAGAAAGGGAAGCAGTACTAGCTGTACCTTCATGGGTTACAATTAGAGACAGGGAAGCAGTACTAGCTGTACCTTCATGGGTTATAATTAGAGACAGGGAAGCAGTACTAGCTGTACCTTCATGGGTTACAATTAGAGACAGGGAAGCAGTACTAGCTGTGCCTTCATGGGTTACAATTAGAGACAGGGAAGCAGTACTAGCTGTGCCTTCATGGGTTACAATTAGAGACAGGGAAGCAGTACTAGCTGTGCCTTCATGGGTTACAATTAGAGACAGGGAAGCAGGACTAGCTGTGCCTTCATGGGTTACAATTAGAGACAGGGAAGCAGGACTAGCTGTGCCTTCATGGGTTACAATTAGAGACAGGGAAGCAGTACTATTCGTACCTACATCATTTATCGTTAGACAACATGAGTCATTGAGCGCTGCTCTGATACTAGATCCTGTCACCCTGTGGTTGCCGCCATTACTCGTGCTGTCCCTCTCGTGGTCACGTGCGGTTGTACCTTCCTCTCCTTTAGGCACCTGGATATTTCTCGGGACAGACTTTCCAATTACTACAAGTTCAAGCTGACCCGCAAGGTGCTGAGCTTATTTGTGCGGCACCTGGAGGAGCTGGTCTCTCTGGACATCTCTGGGCACGTGATGCTGGAGAACTGCGCCGTGTCCAAGATGGATGATGAGCTGGGTCCCCCCAGGTAAGACGTGGACGACGCTGCTGCTGCCAATCATCACAGGCGGATGTGACAGGCGCCGGATTATCCCTTATTGCCGCTCATCTCTCCGGATTCTCTCCTTACAGCAGCGACCCCAGTAAGAGCAGCGTCATGCCCTTCCGATCTCTGAAGAGGCAGTTACAGTTCCTGGGTCTGTTTGAAACGTCTCTGTGCCGCCTGACGCACGTTCCGGCCTATAAGGTGAGGACCATATCACATGTATCCGACCCTGGTGAACATACGTGTCTCCTGCAGCGGCCTCTGCAGGACAAATGAGGTATTACATGGTGCTTATCCGAGGCTCTATGAGCGGCGGAGAATATTCACAGCCCCCTAATCAGCCGTATCCTCATCATAAAGCATCCCCTGTAATTCTCAATATGACTGCCTGACCCAGGAAATGCCTGATGATGTCTGTTACAGGTGAGCGGAGACAAGAACGAGGAGCAAGTGCTGAACGCCATTGAAGCGTACACCGAGCATCGGCCGGAGATCACCTCCCGCGCCATCAACCTGCTGTTCGACATTGCCCGGATAGAGAGGTGCAACCAACACTTACGAGCCCTGCAGGTAACACAGCGAGCCCAGCCGCCATCCATACATTGTTATCACATGTAACCTGTGTGTGTGTACAGTACACACCAAAAGTATGGACACACCTTCTCATTCAAAGAGTTTTCTTTATTTTCAGGACTCTGAAAACTGTAGATTCTCATTGAAGGCATCAAAACTATGAGGAATGAAATACTTAACAAAAAAGTGTGACACAACTGATAATCTGTCTTATATTCTAGGTTCTTCACAGTCGCCGCCTTTTGCTTTGATTACTGCTTTGCACACTCTTGGCATTCTCTTGTCACCGGAAATGGTCTTCACTTCACAGGTGTGCCCTGTCAGGGTTAATAAGTGGGATTTCTTGCCTTATAAATGGGGTTGGGACCATCAGTTGTGTTGTGCAGACGTCTGGTGGGTACACAGCTGATAGTCCTACTGAATAGACTGTTAGCTGCTTTTTTCTTGCCATAATACGAATTCTAAGTAAAGAAAAACAAGTGGCCATCATTACTTTAAGAAAGGAAGGTCAGTCAGTCCGAAAAACTGGGAAGACTTTGAAAGTGTCCCCAAGTGCAGTGGCAAAAACCATGAAACGCTACAAAGAAACTGGCTCACATGAGGACCGCCCCAGGAAAGGAAGACCAAGAGCCACCTCTGCTGCAGAGGATAAGTTTATCTGAGTCACCAGCCTCAGAAATCGCAGGTTAACAGCAGCTCAGATTAGAGACCAGGTCAATGCCACACAGAGGTCTAGCAGCAGACACATCTCTAGAACAACTGTTAAGAGGAGACTTTGTGCAGCAGCCTTCATAATAAAATAGCCGCTAGGAAACCACTGCTAAGGACAGGCAACAAGCAGAAGAGACCACAAGGAATGGACATTAGACCAGTGGAAATCTGTGCTTTGCTCTGATGAGTCCAAATTTGAGATCTTTGGACCCAACCACCGTGTCTTTGTAGAAAAGGTGAATGGATGGACTCTACATGGCTGGTTCCCACCGTGAAGCATGGAGGAGGAGGTGTGATGGGGGGGGGGGGGGCTTTGCTGGTGACACTGTTGGGGATTTATTAAAAATTGAAGGCATACTGAACCAGCATGGCTACCACAGCATCTTGCAGCGGCGTGCTATTCCATCCGGTTTGTGTTTAGTTGGACTATCATTTATTTTTCAACAGGACAATGACCCTAAACACACCTCCAGGCTGTGTAAGGGCTATTTGACTAAGAAGGAGAGTGATGGGGGCTACGCCAGATAACCTGGTCTCCACAGTCACCAGACCTGAACCCAATCGAGATGGTTTGTGGTGATCGCAGAGTGAAGGCAAAAGGACCAACAAGTGCTAAGCATCTCTGGGAACTCCTTCAAGACTGTTTAAGACCATTTCCGGTGACTACCTCTTGAAGCTCATCAAGAGAATGCCAAGAGTGTGCAAAGCAGTAATCAAAGCAAAAGGTGGCGACTGTGAAGAACCTAGAATATAAGACAGATTTTCAGTTGTGTCACACTTTTTTGTTAAGTATTTCATTCCACATGTGGTAATTCATAGTTTTGATGCCTTCAATGTGAATCTACAATTTTCAGAGTCCTGAAAATAAAGAAAACTCTTTGAATGAGAAGGTGTGTCCAAACTTTTGGTGTGTATTGTATGTATATATTCTATATGGACTGATATGCTGAAGCCTTATTCGTCTTTTCTTCCATAGTTGGTGATTGCAGCTCTGAAGTGTCACAAGTACGATAAGACCATTCAGGTTACGGGGAGTGCGGCCCTCTTCTACTTGACCAGCGCAGACTACCGTAGCGAGCAGAGCGTCCGGCTCCGGCGGCAGGTGATCCAGGTGGTGCTGAACGGCATGGAGTCCTACCAGGAGGTCACAGTAAGTCATCTCCATTATTAGCAAGCTTTTTTGTCTAATTTTACATAGTATAAAACAAAAATTCAAGATCAGACCACACCCAGGGTTTGTTTGTAGTCTGTTACCTTGGAGACTCAGACTACAGCCAGGGTTTGTTTGTAGTCTGTTACCATGGAGACTCGGACTACACCCAGGGTTTGTTTGTAATCTGTTACCTTGGAGACTCGGACTATACACAGGGTTTGTTTGTAGTCTGTTACCATGGAGACTCAGACTACACCCAGAATTTGTTTGTAGTCTGTTACCATGGAGACTCGGACTACACCCAGGGTTTGTTTGTAGTCTGTTACCATGGAGACTCAGACTATACACAGGGTTTGTTTGTAGTAGAGACTCGGACTACACCCAGGGTTTGTTTGTAGTCTGTTACCTTGGAGACACGTAATGTCAGCTGGATACATATATTCAATGGAGTCTATCTTTACTGCGGGACCAGCAGGGACCACCGGAGCCGGGGAGGGGGCATTCATCGCCTATAGAATTGATTCAGTGGATATGTGGTGGCTATTTCTCTGTTTTCTTGAGTGTTATAAAATCCTGGAAAACCCCTTTAAAAAAAATAAAAAATATATAAATAGTGCTTGTTTGTGTCCGGAGTTGTACGCGGGGGAAATTTACATCAGAAACGACTGCAGAAAAATGCGGCGTAACCGGCCTTTCGTGTCGTTGACCTGCGCCTCGTAAACATATTCGTGACAATGATCATATCCAAGGGGTAAAATGTGAAGGACACAAACAACCCTTCTATACACATTTAGAAATCAAACCTCCTCCTTGTTGTGGCCGCTGAGGTCTTGTTCTTCCACTTTCTTGCCGCGCTGTGTGAACACAGCCTAAGCCGCGGAGTACAGGCTGTGTTCACATCCGGCCGGTTTATGGAAACCCTCCCGCTAATCGTATTAATGGCTTCCCCAGGTCCAGAGGAACTGCTGCCTGACGCTGTGTAACTTCGGCATCCCCGAGGAGCTGGAGTTCCAGTACCAGAGAGTGAATGAGCTGCTGCTGAACATCCTCATCCCCACCCGGCAAGACGAGTCCATCCAGAGGATCGCAGTCCACCTCTGCAATGCCCTGGTCTGCCAGGTGGACAATGACCACAAGGAGGCGGTGGGCAAGATGGGCTTTGTCATGGTAAGTGAGGAGCATTGAAAATGGACTCCCCCTTTAAATTTTCTATGCTTTCCACATTTTACGGGTTCCTTTCTTTTTATAGACGATGCTGAAGCTGATTCAGAAGAAGCTGCAGGACAGAACAGTGAGTAGCATGGCTCCGGCTACCCCAAAAATTGCACCTCTTGTGCCCATAGGTTCTGTCTGGTATGGCAGCCCATTTCTAGCCCTGTATACAGTTATAGGGCTGAGCTGCCATACTGGAGTGAGCCCATAGTCAAAAGTGGACCCCAATGCCAGTTTTGCATCGCGCCCGCTTTACGTTTTGCCCCGCTGTATAGGGAACTATACGGCTTTAACCCCTTCATGACATCTGCCGTATATGGATGGAGCCGGCTCACGGGGTGCGCTCACCCTATACCCAGCGGGTAAGGGCTGTGTATTACAGCCAGGATCTGCCGCTAGCAATCACGGGTAATGCCATTGTTAAACTCTTGACAGTGGGATTTAACACTCTCCAGCATAGGGGGGAACACACCATTTTTAGCGCCCATCGGCGTATTCGTGACATGATCGCGGGTCACTGATGAGTTGTTACGACAGCAGGGGTCTGCTGAAGACCTCCATGCTTGTCATAGTAGAGCTCCTTTGCAACCTGCCTGAGGCCGGGAATCAAAGGAGACTGTGATTTTTGCTATATACAGTAACATATGATCACATCCCATAGGAAGGGGTTAACATGTTCTCACGTCGTGACCTACTATTATGTCATGAAGAGGGTATGGGTGTATTGGGGTGGCTCGGCGTCTGTGTTATACAGCCAGCACCTGCCTCTTATAGCAGCAACCAGACCTAGCTCTGATTACTGCTAGTTGAAAATCAAATAAAATCGAAAAGCTAGAATTTCTGTTTTTTCTGTCTTCACAAATCCTTCTAAAAATACCTTAAAAAGCAATCAAAATATTATATGCACCCCAAAAGGAGATCAATAATATCTTTAGAGCTTGGCCTTCGCACCACTGCATACAAAGTTACGTGTCTTGGAAAAATAACTTCACTCACCTCAATTTTTGTTTTTGCAAAGTTTCAAAATTTTTTTTAACCCCTTCACGACCATGGACGGATTTATCCGTCATGGAGCGTGTCCCGTTAAGCCCTGCCCCCTGCCGCGGGCAGGTGGCGGCGATCTGCGCACATATCAGCTGTTTTCAGCAGCTGACATGTGTGCCTGCATGTTATGAGTGGAATCGCATTCCACCCGTAACATTAACCCCTTACATCTCGCTGCATATACGCGCGGTGAAGATTTTCACTTACCGCCGCCCCCACCGGAAGTCACGTGAGTGGTCACGTGACTTTCGGTGGTTGCCATCGTAGCATAGGGTCATGTGATGACGCCTGCAGCTATGACGTTTCACTTTTGTTTTCACCCGGCCCGGAGGCCAGTGAAGCAGGAAGTGACTGTATCTGCTGTTTACAGCTCTGTAGCTGTGATCAGCAGATAGGGCAGAGCGATCGGATTGCTGATCGCTATAGCCCCCTAGGGGGACTAGTAAAATAAAAAAAAAAAGTTTAAAAAAAAAACAAACTAAAAGTTCAAATCACCCCCCTTTCCCCCCATTGAAAATGAAAGGGTTAAAAAAAATAAATATACACATATTTGGTATCGCCGCTTAGAGAAATGCCCGATCTATCAAAATATAAAATCAATTAATCTGATCGGTAAACGGCGTAGTGGCAAAAAAATTCCAAATGCCAAAATTACGTTTTTTGTTCGCTGCAAGTTTTACGCAAAATGCAATAACAGGCGATCAAAACGTAGCATCTGCGCAAAAACGGTACGGTTAGAAACGTCAGCGCAAGACGCAAAAAATAAGCCGTCACTGAGCCATAGATCCCGAAAAATGAGAACGCTACGGGTTTCGGAGAATGGCGCAAAAACGTGCGCCACTTTTATTGGACAAGCTTGTGATTTTTTTTTATCCCCTTAGATACAAGTAAACCTACACATGTTTGGTGCCTACAAACTCGCACCGACCTCAGGCATCACATAGATACATCGGTTTTACCATATAGTGAACACGGGGAATAAAATATCCCAACAACTATTGTGCCATCACACTTTTTCTTCGGCGCTCCATTGGGAGACCCAGACGATTGGGTGTATAGCACTGCCTCCGGAGGCCACACAAAGCATTACACTAAAAAGTGTAAGGCCCCTCCCCTTCTGGCTATACACCCCCAGTGGGATCACTGGCTCACCAGTTTTCTGCTTTGTGCGAAGGAGGTCAGACATCCACGCATAGCTCCACTGTTTAGTCAGCAGCAGCTGCTGACTATGTCGGATGGAAGAAAAGAGGGCCCATACTAGGGCCCCCAGCATGCTCCCTTCTCACCCCACTTGTGGTTTGTAAGGTTGAGGTACCCATTGCGGGTACGGAGGCTGGAGCCCACATGCTGTTTTCCTTCCCCATCCCCCTGAGGGGCTCTGAGGAAGTGGGATCTTACCGGCCTCCAAGCCCTGAGGCCGGGCTCCGTCCACAGACCCATTGAACCTGCTGGATAAGGAGCCGGGGTACCGTTCAGGGACAAGGCCCTGCAACATTCAGGTACACTGTGTCCCCCTATGGACTGGCCGCGCACACTCCAGACTTGCTGGGTGTGCTAGTGCGCCGGGGACAGTAGCGCTGCGCGCTGGGGTTTGAGTCACTGCAGCTTGGCTGAGTGACTTTATGTGTTGGGAACTACCGCGCCGGCCGCTCCGGGAGCGGCGGCGCGGCTGGGACTTGTAGTGCGCCGGGGACTTAGCGCCGACCGTGCTTTTACGACGGCGGCGCTTATAAATCTAGTCCCCGGCTTTTGCGGCCTAGCTCCGCTTCGTTCCCGCCCCCTCCCTGTCACTCAGGGAAGGGGACAGGCGTGCAATCGTCAGCGCCGAGGGCTGGAGCCTTATTTACATGCTCCAGCCCTCTCACTGGGCACAGTGGGACGCAGGTTTCCCGCTTTTGGTCTGAGCACACCCAGGGCCCGCCCCCCCTCCACAGAGACGCCGGCAGCCATTCCTGCATGCAGTCTGGCTGGGGAACGGACACAGGCTCTGGGAGACCCAGACAAGGGATTTCTGGCGACCACACACCCGCGTTAAGCGGGCGGTAAGCAGCACATTCGTGCTGGCCCCACTAGTGCCACAGTGTGTATTGGTGTACTTTTTCCTGCACCAGATATATCTATATATTTTGCACTGTAAGGTCGCTTCTTGGCTGTATACCCCTATTGCTCTGAGGAGACGACAACATGTCATCTGCAAAACGCAAGGGTGCCAAGACACAGGCCGTGAACGCTGCTTGTGCCGCTTGTGGGGCTAATCTACCGGCAGGTTACAATGACCCCCATTGTGTGCAATGTTCGGTCCCTGTGCCACTTCGTCAGCCGGAGCCTATGGTGGTAGTGGCCCAGGCAGAGACGCCTGTGAACCCTGCCCCGGTGACGGGGACAGAGTTTGCTGTTTTCGCTGACAGGATGTCTGTCACTATGACAAAAATCCTAGAGACCTTGCAGGCCAGGGCAGTTACTCAGTCCATGGACACTGCTGCGGCAACGTTCCCCGGTCCCCCTCAGTTGGAGTTAATCAGTGCTTCAAGGGGGTCCCAGGCATCTCAGCCTGACGGCTCTGATTCAGATGACAGTCCCAGGCAGCCTAAGCGTGCTCGCTGGGAGAGACCCCCCACGTCATCACGCGGGTCAGGGTCTCAGCGAGAAGAGTCTCTACATGATGAGACAGAGGAGGGGGATCAGGAGTCTAATCCTGAAACCGCTCTCAATCTGGATACTCCTGATGGTGACGCCATGGTAAATGACCTTATAGCGGCCATCAATAGTCTATTGGAAATTTCTCCCCCAGCCCCTTCTGCAGAGGAGGCAGCTGCACAGCAGGAGAAGTTCCATTTCAGGTATCCCAAGCGTAAACTGAGTACTTTTCTGGACCACGCTGACTTCAGAGAATCAGTCCAGAAACACCATGCTTACCCAGACAAGCGTTTCTCCAAACGTCTTAAGGATACACGTTATCCCTTTCCCCCTGACGTGGTCAAACGCTGGACCCAGTGTCCAAAGGTGGATCCCCCAATCTCCAGGCTTGCAGCTAGATCCATAGTTGCAGTGGAAGATGGGGCTTCGCTTAAAGATGCCAATGACAGACAGATGGACCTTTGGTTAAAGTCTGTCTATGAAGCTATTGGCGCGTCGTTTGCTCCAGCATTCGCGGCCGTGTGGGCACTCCAAGCTATTTCAGCTGGCCTGGCACAGGTGGACTCTATCATATGTCCAGCAGTGCCGCGAGTAGCGTCCCTAACCTCGCAAATGTCTGCGTTTGCGACTTACGCTATCAACGCTGTCCTGGACTCTACGAGCCGTACCTCAATGGCGTCTGCCAACTCTGTTGTCTTGCGCAGAGCCTTGTGGTTAAAGGAATGGAAAGCGGATTCTGCTTCCAAAAAATGTTTAACCAGCTTGCCACTATCTGTAGACAGACTGTTTGGTGAGCAATTGGCTGAAATCATTAAGCAATCCAAGGGTAAGGACTCCTCCTTACCCCAGCCCAGATCAAGCAAACCTCAACAGAGGAAGTGGCAGTCGAGGTTTCGGTCCTTTCGAGGCTCCGGCAAGACCCAATTCTCCTCGTCCAAAGGGACTCAGAAGGAGCAAAGGAGCTCAGATTCCTGGCGGGCTCACTCACGCCCCAAGAAAGCAACCGGAGGAACCGCTTCCAAGGCGGCTACCTCATGACTTTCGGCCTCAGCCCTCCGCATCCTCGGTCGGTGGCAGGCTCTCCCGCTTTTGCGACATTTGGCTGCCACAGGTCAAAGACCGGTGGGTAGCAGACATTTTGTCTCACGGGTACAGGATAGAATTCAGTTCTCGTCCTCCGCCTCGGTTCTTCAGAACCTCCCCACATCCCGACCGAGCAGATGCCCTTCTGCAGGCGGTGTGCTCACTAAAAGCAGAAGGAGTGGTGATCCCTGTTCCTCTGCAGGAACAAGGGCAAGGTTTTTACTCCAATCTCTTCGTGGTTCCAAAAAAGGACGGCTCGTTCCGTCCTGTTCTGGACCTAAAGCTGCTCAACAAGCATGTGAACGCCAGGCGGTTCCGGATGGAATCCCTCCGCTCTGTCATTGCCTCAATGTCTCAAGGAGATTTCCTTGCATCAATAGACATCAAAGATGCTTATCTCCACGTGCCGATTGCTACAGAGCACCAACGTTTCCTACGTTTCGTGATAGGAGACGACCATCTCCAGTTCGTAGCTCTGCCATTTGGTCTGGCGACAGCCCCACGGGTTTTCACCAAGGTCATGGCGGCAGTGGTAGCAGTCTTGCATTCTCAGGGTCATTCGGTGATCCCTTACTTAGACGATCTACTTGTCAAAGCACCCTCTCAAGAGGCATGCCAACACAGCCTGAATGTTGCGCTGGAGACTCTCCAGACTTTCGGGTGGATCATCAACTTTTCAAAGTCAAACCTGGCACCGACTCAATCACTAACGTATCTTGGCATGGAGTTTCATACTCTCTCAGCGATAGTGAAGCTTCCGCTGGACAAGCAGCGGTCTCTACGGACAGGGGTGCAGTCTCTCCTTCAGGGTCAGTCGCACCCCTTAAGGCGCCTCATGCACTTCCTAGGGAAGATGGTGGCAGCAATGGAGGCAGTCCCGTTCGCGCAGTTTCATCTGCGTCCACTTCAATGGGACATTCTCCGCCAGTGGGACGGGAAGACAACTTCCCTAGACAGGACAGTCTCCCTTTCTCAGACGGCCAAGGACTCTCTGCAGTGGTGGCTTCTTCCCACCTCATTATCACAGGGAAGATCATTCCTGCCCCCATCCTGGGCAGTGGTCACGACAGACGCGAGTCTGTCAGGGTGGGGAGCAGTTTTTCTCCACCACAGGGCTCAAGGGACGTGGACTCAGCAGGAGTCCACCCTTCAGATCAATGTTCTGGAAATCAGGGCAGTGTATCTTGCCCTATTAGCCTTCCAGCAGTGGCTGGAAGGAAAGCAGATCCGAATTCAGTCGGACAACTCCACAGCGGTGGCATACATCAACCACCAAGGAGGGACACGCAGTCGGCAAGCCTTCCAGGAAGTCAGGCGAATTCTCATGTGGGTAGAGGAAAGAGCTTCCACCATATCAGCAGTTCACATCCCGGGCGTAGAAAACTGGGAAGCAGACTTCCTCAGTCGCCAGGGCATGGACGCAGGGGAATGGTCCCTTCACCCGGACGTGTTTCAGGAAATCTGCCGCCGCTGGGGGGTGCCGGACGTCGACCTAATGGCGTCTCGGCACAACAACAAGGTCCCGACCTTCATAGCGCGGTCTCGCGATCAAAGAGCTCTGGCGGCAGACGCCTTAGTGCAAGATTGGTCGCAGTTCCGGCTCCCTTATGTGTTTCCACCTCTGGCACTCTTGCCCAGAGTGTTACGCAAGATCAGATCCGATTGCGGCCGCGTCATACTAGTCGCCCCAGACTGGCCGAGGAGGTCGTGGTACCCGGATCTGTGGCATCTCACGGTCGGCCAACCGTGGGCACTACCAGACCGTCCAGACTTACTGTCCCAAGGGCCGTTTTTCCATCGGAATTCTGCGGCCCTGAACCTGACTGTGTGGCCATTGAGTCCTGGATCCTAGCGTCTTCAGGATTATCCCAAGGGGTCGTTGCCACCATGAGACAGGCTAGGAAGTCCACTTCTGCTAAGATCTACCACAGAACGTGGAAGATTTTCTTATCCTGGTGCTCTGCACAAGGAGTATCTCCCTGGCCATTCGCGTTACCTGTCTTTCTTTCCTTCCTACAATCTGGGTTGGAAAAGGGCTTGTCGCTCGGCTCCCTTAAAGGGCAAGTCTCGGCACTATCCGTGTTTTTTTCAGAAGCGTCTAGCACGACTTTCTCAGGTGCGCACGTTCCTGCAGGGGGTTTGTCATATCGTACCTCCGTACAGGCGGCCGTTAGATCCGTAGGATCTAAACAAGGTCCTTGTTACTCTCCAGAAGCCGCCCTTCGAGCCTCTGAGGGATGTGTCACTTTCTCGACTCTCACAGAAAGTGGCCTTTCTGGTAGCGGTCACGTCTCTTCGGAGAGTGTCTGAACTAGCAGCGCTGTCATCCAAGACTCCTTTCCTGGTGTTCCACCAGGACAAGGTAGTGCTGCGTCCCATTCAGGAGTTTCTCCCTAAGGTGGTATCCTCTTTTCATCTTAATCAGGATATCTCTTTGCCTTCGTTTTGTCCTCATGCAGTTCATCGGTATGAAAAGGATTTACATTTGTTGGATCTGGTGAGAGCACTCAGAATCTACATTTCCCGCACGGCGCCCCTGCGCCGCTCGGATGCACTCTTTGTCCTTGTCGCTGGTCAGCGCAAAGGGTCGCAGGCTTCCAAAGCCACCCTGGCTCGATGGATCAAAGAACCAATTCTTGAAGCCTACCGTTCTGCTGGGCTTCCGGTTCCATCAGGGCTGAAGGCCCATTCTACCAGAGCCGTGGGTGCGTCCTGGGCATTACGACACCAGGCTACGGCTCAACAGGTGTGCCAGGCAGCCACCTGGTCGAGTCTGCACACTTTCACCAAACATTATCAGGTGCATACCTATCCTTCGGCGGACGCCAGCCTAGGTAGAAGAGTCCTGCAGGCGGCAGTTGCCTCCCCGTAGGGGAGGGCTGTCTTTGCAGCTCTAACATGAGGTATTTCTTTACCCACCCAGGGACAGCTTTTGGACGTCCCAATCGTCTGGGTCTCCCAATAGAGCGCCGAAGAAGAAGGGAATTTTGTTACTTACCGTAAATTCCTTTTCTTCTAGCTCCTATTGGGAGACCCAGCACCCGCCCTGTTGTCCTTCGGGATTTTTGGTGGTTTTTCGGGTACACATGTTGTTCATGTTGAATGGTTTTCAGTTCTCCGATGTTACTTCGGAGTGAATTTGTTTAAACCAGTTCTTGGCTTTCCTCCTTCTTGCTTTTGCACTAAAACTGGTGAGCCAGTGATCCCACGGAGGGTGTATAGCCAGAAGGGGAGGGGCCTTACACTTTTTAGTGTAATGCTTTGTGTGGCCTCCGGAGGCAGTGCTATACACCCAATCGTCTGGGTCTCCCAATAGGAGCTAGAAGAAAAGGAATTTACGGTAAGTAACAAAATTCCCTTCTTTTTGCAGTTTTTCCACACTTGGAATTTTTTTGCTGTTTTCCAGTACATTATATGGTAAAACTTATGGTTTCATTTAAAAGTACAACTCGTTACGCAAATAACAAGCCCTCATATGGCAAGATTGACGGAAAAATAAAAAAGTTACGCCTGTCGGAAGAAGGGGAGCAAAAAAGCAAAACCTAAAAATCAACGCGGAAATTGCTGGTTTTTTTTTCTTTCTTTTTTTTTTTTTTAATTTCACTTTTGTACTTGTTTTTTTAGTGCTTTTATATAGTAAAATGAATGGTATTATTCCAAACCACAACTTGGCCTGCAAAAAACACCAAACTCCTCATACGGCAATATAGACAGAAAAATAAAAAAAAGTAGTTTTTGAAAGAAGATGGGAAAAAAAAAAACAACAAAAATTGACTATCATTAACCCCTTCACCCCATGCAATTTACCGGTTTTTATTTATTTATTTTTTGCGCTCTCCTTCTTCCGAGAGCCGTATCTTTTTTTTAATTTATCCCGTCAATCTCGCCATATGAGGGCTTGTTTTTTTTTTGCGGGACGAGTTGTACTTTTAAATAAAACCATATAGTATACTGGAAAACAGGAAAAAAAATTCCAAAGTGCGATTGCACAATTATTTTGGCGATATTTTATTCACCGTGTTCACTATATGGTAAAACTGATGTGTGGGTATGATGCCTGAGGTCGATACGAGTTCGTAGACACCAAACATGTATAGGTTTACTTTTATCTAAGAAATTAAAAAAATTCAGAAGTTTATTAAAAAAAAAAAAAAAAAGTGGTGCACTTTTACGGCATTTTCCGGGATGTATGGCTCAGTGATAGCTTATTTTTTGTGTCTCGGGCTCACATTTTTCACAGTACCATTTTAGCGCAAATGCTACGCTTTGATCGCATGTTATTGCTATGGCGCAAAATTGACGACAACCAAAAAACGTAATTTTGGTGATTGGAATTTTTTTTGCCTCTACAACGTTTACCGTTCAGGTTAATTGATTTCAGTCATTTCTGAACACGGTGATACCAAATGTGTGTATTTTTGTTTTAAGCCCTTAATAATTTTCAATGGGCAAATGGATGATTTCAACTTTTAGGTTTTTTAAAACTTTTTTTTTTTACTTTTTTTTTTTTTTTTATTATTATTATTTTACTAGTCCCCCTAGGGGGCTATAAGGATCAGCAGTCTGATCGCTGATTAATTTCTGTTGATCAGAGCAGCAGAGCTCAGATCAGGAGAAATGCTCGTCTTCTGATCCAGGCAGCGCTCTGCCGGCTTTAACGGGAAGTGACTCATGATCGACAGGAGTCGTCACATGGCCCTGAGCTACCATCACTAGCCTCTGATGGCAGCAGGTAAGTGTGTGTTACCCGCTGTGGGTATTTAAATCGCACTGACAGCACGATTTAAGGTTAAACAGGCGCAGGTGGATTGCGCCACCTGCGCCTGCGAGGCACACGTCAGCTGATTTGCACAGCAGACATGTGCATGGATCACCACCAGCTCGCCGCAGCATCTTTCATGATTTAAGATGTACCGTTAGGTCCTCAGTCATGAAGAGGTTGAAGGGGACGAGCAGCCTCTTCTTTTTTAGGATTGTTGGTGGTCCCAAAACTTTTAACCCCTCGCGATCATAAGATGATGGCATGTCCTGGAGATTTATCATCAGAGAGTCATAGGATGGGGCGGTGCTGGTGCTGTAAGAACGGCTTCATTCCCTACCGTCTTCGTTGGCAGTGTGACCAGGTGATGGAGTTTTCGTGGAGCGCTCTATGGAACATCACAGACGAGACTCCAGACAATTGCGAGATGTTCCTGAATTACGGGGGCATGAAGCTGTTCCTCGACTGTCTGCGAGTGAGTCTTCCCCTTCCTCCATTGCAGCCATTACTGACCTGAGATCAGACTTCACCACGCCTTTCTTTGCCATCTACAGGAGTTCCCGGAGAAGCAGGAGCTGCACCGTAACATGCTGGGGCTTCTGGGGAACGTGGCGGAGGTGCAGGAGCTTCGCCCGCAGCTGATGACCTCGCAGTTCATCACCGTGTTCAGGTTTGGGCCTTCTCCTTGGTTCTTCGGTCTTGTGTTATGGTTGCTTCTTCGGTCTTGTGTTATGGTTGGTTCTTCGGTCTTGTATTATGGTTGGTTCTTCGCTCTTGTGTTATGGTTGGTTCTTCGGTCTTGTGTTATGGTTGCTTCTTCGGTCTTGTGTTATGGTTGCTTCTTCGGTCTTGTGTTATGGTTGCTTCTTCGGTCTTGGGTTATGGTTGGTTCTTCGCTCTTGTGTTATGGTTGCTTCTTCGGTCTTGTGTTATGGTTGCTTCTTCGGTCTTGTGTTATGGTTGGTTCTTCGGTCTTGGGTTATGGTTGGTTCTTCGCTCTTGTGTTATGGTTGCTTCTTCGGTCTTGTGTTATGGTTGCTTCTTCGGTCTTGTGTTATGGTTGGTTCTTCGGTCTTGTGTTATGGTTGCTTCTTCGGTCTTGTGTTATGGTTGCTTCTTCGGTCTTGTGTTATGGTTGCTTCTTCGGTCTTGTGTTATGGTTGGTTCTTCGCTCTTGTGTTATGGTTGGTTCTTCGGTCTTGTGTTATGGTTGCTTCTTCGGTCTTGTGTTATGGTTGCTTCTTCGGTCTTGGGTTATGGTTGCTTCTTCGGTCTTGGGTTATGGTTGGTTCTTCGCTCTTGTGTTATGGTTGCTTCTTCGGTCTTGTGTTATGGTTGCTTCTTCGGTCTTGGGTTATGGTTGCTTCTTCGGTCTTGTGTTATGGTTGCTTCTTCGGTCTTGGGTTATGGTTGGTTCTTCGCTCTTGTGTTATGGTTGCTTCTTCGGTCTTGTGTTATGGTTGCTTCTTCGGTCTTGTGTTATGGTTGCTTCTTCGGTCTTGTGTTATGGTTGCTTCTTCGGTCTTGTGTTATGGTTGCTTCTTCGGTCTTGTGTTATGGTTGCTTCTTCGGTCTTGTGTTATGGTTGCTTCTTCGGTCTTGTGTTATGGTTGCTTCTTCGGTCTTGTGTTATGGTTGCTTCTTCGGTCTTGTGTTATGGTTGCTTCTTCGGTCTTGTGTTATGGTTGCTTCTTCGGTCTTGTGTTATGGTTGCTTCTTCGGTCTTGGGTTATGGTTGCTTCTTCGGTCTTGGGTTATGGTTGGTTCTTCGGTCTTGGGTTATGGTTGGTTCTTCGCTCTTGTGTTATGGTTGGTTCTTCGCTCTTGTGTTATGGTTGGTTCTTCGCTCTTGTGTTATGGTTGGTTCTTCGGTCTTGGGTTATGGTTGGTTCTTCGGTCTTGGGTTATGGTTGGTTCTTCGATCTTGGGTTATGGTTGGTTCTTCGGTCTTGGGTTATGGTTGGTTCTTCGCTCTTGTGTTATGGTTGGTTCTTCGCTCTTGTGTTATGGTTGCTTCTTCGGTCTTGTGTTATGGTTGCTTCTTCGGTCTTGTGTTATGGTTGCTTCTTCGGTCTTGTGTTATGGTTGCTTCTTCGGTCTTGTGTTATGGTTGCTTCTTCGGTCTTGTGTTATGGTTGCTTCTTCGGTCTTGTGTTATGGTTGCTTCTTTCGGTCTTGTGTTATGGTTGCTTCTTTCGGTCTTGTGTTATGGTTGCTTCTTTCGGTCTTGTGTTATGGTTGGTTCTTCGGTCTTGTGTTATGGTTGGTTCTTCGGTCTTGGGTTATGGTTGGTTCTTCGCTCTTGTGTTATGGTTGGTTCTTCGCTCTTGTGTTATGGTTGGTTCTTCGCTCTTGTGTTATGGTTGGTTCTTCGCTCTTGTGTTATGGTTGGTTCTTCGCTCTTGTGTTATGGTTGTATCTCTTATCACCTTGTGCTCTTTCTCTAGCAATCTCCTGGAAAGCAAAGCTGATGGGATTGAGGTCTCCTACAATGCCTGCGGGGTGCTGTCACACATCATGTTCGACGGTCCGGAGGCTTGGTTCATTGCAGAACCCACGCGCCAAGAGGTGGAGGAGCGGATGTGGGGAGCCATTCAGAGCTGGGACATCAGCTCCCGAAGAAACATCAACTACCGGTCAGAGACACCACTAATGTACCATGCCTGAAGCAACCACTAGGGGGCGCTTACTCCATATCCCTGCAGTCACCACTAGGGGGAGCTTACTCCATATGCCTGCAGCCACCACTAGGGGGAGCTTACTCCATATGCCTGCAGCCACCACTAGGGGGAGCTTACTCTATATGCCTGCAGCCACCACTAGGGGGAGCTTACTCTATATCCCTGCAGCCACCACTAGGGGGCGCTTACTCCATATGCCTGCAGTCACCACTAGGGGGAGCTTACTCTATATGCCTGCAGCCACCACTAGGGGGAGCTTACTCCATATGCCTGCAGTCACCACTAGGGGGAGCTTACTCTATATGCCTGCAGCCACCACTAGGGGGAGCTTACTCCATATGCCTGCAGCCACCACTAGGGGGCGCTTACTCCATATGCCTGCAGCCACCACTAGGGGGAGCTTACTCCATATCCCTGCAGCCACCACTAGGGGGAGCTTACTCCATATGCCTGCAGCCACCACTAGGGGGAGCTTACTCCATATGCCTGCAGCCACCACTAGGGGGAGCTTACTCCATATGCCTGCAGCCACCACTAGGGGGAGCTTACTCTATATGCCTGCAGCCACCACTAGGGGGAGCTTACTCTATATCCCTGCAGCCACCACTAGGGGGCGCTTACTCCATATGCCTGCAGTCACCACTAGGGGGAGCTTACTCTATATGCCTGCAGCCACCACTAGGGGGAGCTTACTCTATATGCCTGCAGCCACCACTAGGGGGAGCTTACTCCATATGCCTGCAGCCACCACTAGGGGGCGCTTACTCCATATCCCTGCAGCCACCACTAGGGGGAGCTTACTCCATATGCCTGCAGTCACCACTAGGGGGAGCTTACTCCATATGCCTGCAGCCACCACTAGGGGGCGCTTACTCCATATGCCTGCAGCCACCACTAGGGGGAGCTTACTCCATATCCCTGCAGCCACCACTAGGGGGAGCTTACTCCATATGCCTGCAGCCACCACTAGGGGGAGCTTACTCCATATGCCTGCAGCCACCACTAGGGGGAGCTTACTCTATATGCCTGCAGCCACCACTAGGGGGCGCTTACTCCATATGCCTGCAGCCACCACTAGGGGGCGCTTACTCCATATCCCTGCAGCCACCACTAGGGGGAGCTTACTCTATATCCCTGCAGCCACCACTAGGGGGAGCTTACTCCATATCCCTGCAGCCACCACTAGGGGGAGCTTACTCTATATGCCTGCAGCCACCACTAGGGGGAGCTTACTCCATATGCCTGCAGCCACCACTAGGGGGAGCTTACTCCTTGCATGTTTTGTTTTTTTTAAGGTCGTTTGAGCCAATTCTCCGGCTTTTGCCCCAAAGCGTGTCCCCTGTTAGCCAGCACTGGGCGACGTGGGCCCTGTACAATCTTGTATCTGTATACCGTGAGTATCACATCGCTCTTCTCACCCCGGGGGTTATTCTAATGTCTGGTGTAATACAAGGAGGAGACACTCATGTTTGGGACATATTGCCCCCCTGTCTGTAGCGGACAAGTACTGCCCCCTGTTGATCAAGGAAGGAGGACTGCCTCTGCTGTTAGACGTGCTCCAGATGACCACTACAAGACAAGAAACCAAGGATATGGCCAGGTATTGACCCCACACTTTCCACATGTATACAATTTAAAGGGCTTGTTCAGGATTAGTAAAGCATGGCGGCCACATGGTGCATAGCCGGACACTGGCCTCCAGGCCACCAATATTCTCGGCTTGGCCACTGCAGCCACCTTCCCTGTACAGAACGGTGGGCCGGGGTGTCAGTCGTATGACCTTGATCACGGCCTAAAAAACATATACATAGATATATAGATATAAGAATAAATGAGCCTCAGCCATCCTTCACTGTTGGCATCACTGAGCCCCCTCCATCCTTCACTGTTGACATAACTGAGCCCCAGCCATCCTTCACTGTAGGTGTCACTGAGCCCCCGCCATCCTTCACTATATGCATCACTGAGCCCCTTCCATCCTTCACTATATGCATCACTGAGCCCCCTCCGTCCTTCACTATATGCATCACTGAGCCCCCTCCATCCTTTACTGTAGGCATCACCCAGCTCTTGCCATCCTTTACTATAAGCATCACAGCTCTTGCCATCCTTTATTGTAGGCGTCACCCAGCTCTTGCCATCCTTTACTGTAGGAATCACCCAGCTCTTGCCATCCTTTACTGTAGGCATCACCCAGCTATTGCCATCCTTTACTGTAGGCATCACCCAGCTCTTCCCATCCTTTACTGTTGGCATCACCCAGCTCTTCCCATCCTTTACTGTTGGCATCACCCAGCTCTTCCCATCCTTTACTGTTGGCATCACCCAGCTCTTGCCATCCTTTACTGTTGGCATCACCCAGCTCTTGCCATCCTTTACTGTTTGCATCACCCAGCTCTTGCCATCCTTTACTGTTGGCATCACCCAGCTCTTGCCATCCTTTACTGTTGGCATCACCCAGCTCTTGCCATCCTTTACTGTTGGCATCACCCAGCTCTTGCCATCCTTTACTGTTGGCATCACCCAGCTCTTGCCATCCTTTACTGTTGGCATCACCCAGCTCTTGCCATCCTTTACTGTTGGCATCACCCAGCTCTTGCCATCCTTTACTGTTGGCATCACCCAGCTCTTGCCATCCTTTACTGTTGGCATCACCCAGCTCTTGCCATTTTTTACTGTTGGCATCACCCAACTCTTCCCATCCTTTACTGTAGGTATCACCCAGCTCTTCCCATCCTTCACTGTAGGTGACACCGAGCCCCAGCCATGCTTCAGTGTAGACCTCATCGTCCCTGCTACCACCAGATCTTGCTGCGGGTCTTTTGCAGTCAGCCTAGGGTTTTTGACCCCCTGCCTCCACATGAATCTGGTGACAGCCGGTGACCACTTCCCGTCACGTCCTGATAGTGCCACCAGTGGTCATACCAAGAATATTCGTGACCTGGAGGCCATTGCTCATGATGATTGGTCTACAATTCTGCCCAAAGCCGCAGGTTATAACAGCCAGAGGGGCTGTACTAAGTGCTCATGTGCTTGTCAGTAAGGGCGGCAGTGGTCAGTAAATCTCATCCGTCCGTCCAGCTCCTAATCGCTGTTTTTGGCTTTTTCCAGGAAAGTGATTGAACATTGTAGTAGTTATAATGAAGAGAGCATGGACACGTTACTATAAAGAAGCTGATGGCCGCCACGTGCATCCGCCTCCACAGAGAACACTTCCCTATCACAGGGAGGGCCACGTGAGCCACGTGAGCCCCCAGCACCACCAACCACCAGACCCAAACTACTTTGCACAAGAAAAACTATTGTTGTTGGTGTTTTTATTTGTAACCTTTTGGAGTGTGGTGGCCACCAGGTAAGTAAGACTGAGCGCCCACGGATGACCCCCGACTTCTGGCCACCGGGCAGGGAACGTGGGCAAACCGCAAAGCCACCCAAGAAGACGGGCAGCCGGCACCAGCTACACTCCATGATACTACATGATAGATTGATGCACCCTTTGTACTTCCAGTTGTCACCACGGGCAGAGTGCGACCACATCCCTGCCACGGACACGCGTGAGTTGGACCACCGCTCACACTACAGGACCCAATGGGCTCAGTCGTCCGCTTTCTGTAGTTGACATTTCAAGAAGAATCATTTCCTTCCGAAAGCCAAATACCTGTTTTGTGGCACGGAAGAACCTCTCTTCCACGTGGGTGCCACGTGACGAAAGCGCCACGGGAATCGCCAGGTCTGAGGACAACCACAAATGAGCAGAAATTGTACACGGGCACCGCCAACGCCTCCTCCGCGTGGCACCACGCGCCGTTCCCGCACCGGCCCGAGCCTCATTGTATCATTACCATTCGCTGCGCTCCGTTCGGTATTTCTGTAATTACGTTGCCATAATCATGTGATCAGACGGCAGAGATTTTACCCATTAATTCATTACATATTTGCCATGATCTTCGGCGTGGAGTGGTGACTATAGGGGACAAAATCAGGATCGCCCACTCCTATATGGAGCATGAGTGCAAACATAACATCCAGGGTGGGAAACAGCGCCACTTGTGTCCGCAGGCTGCGTGCGGTATTGCATGCTCAGATGTAATATCACAAAACAGACAAAACAGGCGGTATTTTTCCTAATTGGGGACTGTCCCTTTAAATGGAACCTGTCACCAGATTTGGCAACTATAAGCTGCGGCCACCACCAGTGGGCTCTTATACTGTATACAGCAATCCAGAATGCTGTATATAGGAGCCCAGACCTCTGTGTAGAACGTAAAAACACCTTCATAATACTCACCTAAGGTGCGGTGCGGTCCGATGGGTGTCGCTGCTCTCCGGTCCGGTGCCTGCTCTCTGCAGCGATCGATACAATGTCGGCCTGTGTGGATGACGTAGGAGGCGTCATGCAGACGGGCCTCAGAAGAGGAGGACGGAGGTCACCGCAGAGAGGAGGCGCCGGACCGGAGAGCAGCGACACCCATCAGACCGCACCGCACCTTAGGTGAGTATTATAAAGGTTTTTACGCAATACAGAGCGGCTTTGGCTCTTATATACAGTGTGTCCATCCATATCCTGTATACACCGCACCTATATACAGCGTGTCCACCCATCTCCTGTATACACCACACCTATATACAGTGTGTCCACCCATCTCCTGTATACACCGCACCTATATACAGTGTGCCCACCCATATCCTGTATACACCACACCTATATACAGTGTGTCCACCCATCTCCTGTATACACCGCACCTATATACAGTGTCCACCCATATCTGTATACACCGCACCTATATACAGTGTCCACCCATATCTGTATACACCGCACCTATATACAGTGTCCACTCATATCTGTATACACCACACCTATATACAGTGTGTCCACCCATATCCTGTATACACCGCACCTATATACAGTGTGTCCACCCATCTCCTGTATACACCGCACCTATATACAGTGTGCCCACCCATATCCTGTATACACCGCACCTATATACAGTGTGTCCACCCATCTCCTGTATACACCGCACCTATATACAGTGTGTCCACCCATCTCCTGTATACACCGCACCTATATACAGTGTGCCCACCCATATCCTGTATACACCGCACCTATATACAGTGTGTCCACCCATATCCTGTATACACCACACCTATATACAGTGTGTCCACCCATCTCCTGTATACACCGCACCTATATACAGTGTGTCCACCCATATCCTGTATACACCGCACCTATATACAGTGTGTCCACCCATCTCCTGTATACACCACACCTATATACAGTGTGTCCACCCATCTCCTGTATACACCACACCTATATACAGTGTGCCCACCCATATCCTGTATACACCGCACCTATATACAGTGTGTCCACCCATATCCTGTATACACCACACCTATATACAGTGTGTCCACCCATCTCCTGTATACACCGCACCTATATACAGTGTGTCCACCCATATCCTGTATACACCGCACCTATATACAGTGTGTCCACCCATCTCCTGTATACACCGCATTTATATACAGTGTCCACCCATATCCTGTATACACCGCACCTATATACAGTGTGTCCACCCATATCCTGTATACATCGCACCTATATACAGCGTGCCCACCCATATCCTGTATACACCGCACCTATATAGTGTGTCCACCCCTATCCTGTATACACCGCACCTCTATACAGTGTGTCCACCCATATCCTGTATGCACCGCACCTATATACAGTGTGTCCACCCATATCCTGTATACACCGCACCTATATACAGTATGTCCACCCATATCCTGTATACACCGCACCTATATACAGTGTGTCCACCCATCTCCTGTATACACCGCACCTATATACAGTGTGTCCACCCCTATCCTGTATACACCGCACCTATATACAGTGTGTCCACCCATCTCCTGTATACACCGCACCTATATACAGTGTGTCCACCCGTATCCTGTATACGCCGCACCTATATACAGTGCGTCCACCCATCTCCTGTATACACCGTAATATATATATATATATATATATATATATATATATATATATATATATATATATATACGGTGTATACAGGATATGGGTGGACACACTGTATATAGGTGCGGTGTATACAGGAGATGGGTGGACACAGTGTATAGTATTCTAACATGCTGTATATAAGGGGTCACTGGTGGTGGCCGCCTCTTATAGGTCCCTGATCTAGTGACAGGTTCCCTTTTAATGCCCGTTGCCCCCTGAAAACTGATCGTGTCCAAATTTACTGTATATGTGAAGGAGGCTGCTGTGTCCTAAAGCTGCTTCCGGTGTCTCCGCTGCCTGGACCTGTTCACATTTTGGTTTTGCTTCCGTCCATGACACATATACACCTCCGATCTATGCGTCGCCCATAGAACAGCATGCCCTGACATATATACGGGTTGGTCTTGTATTTCGGAAATGCATTTCTTTGTCGCTCCATTGGGAGACCCAGACAATTGGGTGTATAGGCTATGCCTCCGGAGGCCGCACAAAGTATTACACTAAAAGTGTAAAGCCCCTCCCCTTCTGCCTATACACCCCCCGTGCTCCCACGGGCTCCTCAGTTTTTTTGCTTTGTGCGAAGGAGGCAGACACGCACGCATAGCTCCACAGATTGGTCAGCAGCAGCTGCTGACTATGTCGGATGGAAGAAAAGAGGGCCCTTAACAGGGCCCCCAGCATGCTCCCTTCTCACCCCACTCTTGTCGGCGGTGTTGTTAAGGTTGAGGTATCCATTGCGGGTACGGAGGCTGGAGCCCACATGCTGCTTTCCTTCCCCATCCCCCTCAGGGCTCTGGTGAAGTGGGATCCTATCGGTCTCCAGGCTCTGAGACCGTGCTCCATCCACAGCTCCTGAGGACTCTGCTGGATAGGAGCCGAGTATCGTTCAGGGACATGGCCCTGCTACTTTGAGGTACTCTGTGTCCCCGTGGGGACCGCGCACAGCAACACTCCAGCATTGCTGGGTGTGCTAGTGCACCGAGGACCGCGGCGCTGACCGCGTTTGTGCCATTACACACTGCAGCGTCGCTGAGTGTGTTAGTGTATGGGGACTACCGCGCGGACCGCCGCTACCATTGTTTTTACTGTGGCGCGGCTGGGACTGTTAGTGCGCCGGGGACTTCCGCGCCGACCGCGCTTATACGGCGGCCGCGCTTATAACTCGAGTCCCCGGCTTTTGCGGCCTAGTCTCTTTTTCTTCCCGCCCCCAGGCCTGCCAGTCAGGGGAAGGGCGGGACGCTGTGCAGGACGGCAGCACTGAGGGCTGGAGCATGCTTTGCATACTCCACCCCCCTCACTGTGCACAGTGGGGCACCAGTTCCCGCACTTTCTGGGTCACGCCCACGGCCCCCTCCTCTCCTCAGGACGCCGGCAGCCATTCCTGTCAGCTCCTCGGACGCTGGAGAGGGGAGACAAGCTCTGGGAGACCCAGGCAGGGATTCTGGTGACCACACAACCGCTTTAAGCGGGCGGTAAGCAGCACCTGAGGTGCTGGCCCCACTTGTGCAGAAGTGTAATTATAGATTATATGTTTATGGTATATATATTTTACACTGTATGGTGCACGGTTGATTTCTGGCTATATACTCTATTGTGTTGCTCAGGGGAGACAACAGCATGGCGCCCACAAGATGCAGGGGTGCCAAAACACAGGCTTACTATGCTGCCTGCGCCGCATGTACGACCTCGCTACCGGCAGGTTCCACTGACCCTCATTGTGTGCACTGCTCGGCCCCTGCTGCACTTACTCAGCCGGAGCCTCTGCTAAGGAGGGCCCAGGGGGAGCCACCTGCTGACACTGTCCAGGTGACAGGGACGGAGTTTGCAGTTTTTACTGATAGACTTTCTGAGACTATGGCTAAAATACTAGAAGCTTTGCAGTCCAGACTGGTATCTCAGACCATGGGCACTGTGGAATCATTGCCCCCTGGTTCCCCTCAGTTGGGACAACAATGTTCCCCCGGGGTGTCTCATAGATCCCGGGGTGAGGTCTCTGACACGGACCGCAGCCCCAGACCGCCTAAGCGAGCTCGCTGGGAAATCCCCTCGACCTCATCACATTGTTCAGGGTCTCAGAGGGAGGACTCTCTGTATGATGAAGCGGAGGTAGCTTATCAGGATTCTGATCCTGAGGCTGCTCTCAACCTTGATACTCCTGATGGGGATGCCATAGTGAATGATCTTATCGCGTCCATAAATCAAATGTTGGATATTTCTCCGCCTCTCAGCAGGAGAAATTCCGTTTCAAGTTCCCCAAGCGTACAACGAGTATGTTTCTGGATCACTCCGATTTCAGAGAGGCAGTCCAGAAACACCGAGTTTGTCCAGATAAGCGTTTTTCCAAGCGCCTTAAGGACACACGTTATCCCTTCCCCCCTGACGTGGTCAAGGGCTGGACTCAGTGTCCCAAGGTGGATCCTCCAATCTCCAGGCTTGCGGCTAGATCCATAGTTGCAGTTGAAGATGGGGCTTCACTCAAGGATGCCACTGACAGACAGATGGAGCTCTGGTTGAAATCCATCTATGAAGCTATCGGCGCGTCTTTTGCTCCAGCATTCGCAGCCGTATGGGCACTCCAAGCTATTTCAGCGGGTCAGGCGCAAATTGACGCACTCACACGTACGTCTGCGCCGCAAGTGGCGTCCATAACTTCTCAAACGTCGGCGTTTGCGTCCTACGCCATTAATGCTGTCCTGGACTCTGCGAGCCATACGGCGGTTGCAGCCGACAATTCGGTGGTACTCCGCAGGGCCTTGTGGCTACGGGAATGGAAGGCAGATTCGGCTTCCAAAAAGCGCTTAACCGGTTTGCCATTTTCTGGCGACCGTTTGTTTGGTGAGAGGCTGGATGAAATCATCAAACAATCCAAGGGAGAGGAAACATCCTTACCCCAGGCCAAACCAAAATTACCCCAACAGAGGAGGGGACAGTCAAGGTTTCGGTCCTTTCGGGGTGCGGGCAGGTCCCAATTCTCCTCGTCCAAAAGGCCTCAGAAGGATCAGAGGAACTCCGATCGATGGCGGTCTAAGTCACGCCCTAAAAAGACCGCCGGAGGTGCCGCTACCAAGGCGGCTTCCTCATGACTTACGGCCTCCTCACACCGCATCCTCGGTCGGTGGCAGGCTCTCCCGCTTTTCCGACACCTGGCTGCCACAGGTAAAAGACCGTTGGGTTAGAGACATTCTGTCTCACGGTTACAGGATAGAGTTCAGCTCTCGTCCTCCGACTCGATTTTTCAGAACATCTCCGCCTCCCGAGCGAGCCGATGCTCTTCTGCAGGCGCTGGGCACTCTGAAGGCAGAAGGAGTGGTGGTCCCTGTTCCTCTTCAGCAACAGGGTCATGGTTTTTACTCCAACCTGTTTGTGGTTCCAAAGAAGGACGGGTCTTTCCGTCCTGTCCTGGACCTAAAACTGCTCAACAAACACGTAAAGACCAGGCGGTTCCGGATGGAATCCCTCCGCTCCGTCATCGCCTCAATGTCCCAAGGAGATTTCCTTGCATCGATCGATATCAAAGATGCTTATCTCCACGTACCGATTGCTCCAGAGCACCAGCGCTTCCTGCGCTTCGCCATAGGAGACGAACACCTTCAGTTCGTGGCACTGCCGTTCGGCCTGGCGACAGCCCCACGGGTTTTCACCAAGGTCATGGCTGCAGTAGTTGCGGTCCTCCACTCTCAGGGTCACTCGGTGATCCCTTACTTAGACGATCTGCTTGTCAAGGCACCCTCTCAAGAGGCATGCCAGCACAGCCTCACCGCTACTCTGGAGACTCTCCAGAGTTTCGGGTGGATCATCAATTTTCCAAAGTCAAATCTGACACCGGCACAATCGCTGACATATCTTGGCATGGAGTTTCATACCCTCTCAGCGATAGTGAAGCTTCCGCTGGACAAACAGCGTTCACTACAGACAGGGGTGCAATCTCTCCTTCAAGGTCAGTCACGCCCCTTAAGGCGCCTCATGCACTTCCTGGGGAAGATGGTGGCAGCAATGGAGGCAGTCCCTTTCGCGCAGTTTCACCTGCGTCCTCTTCAATGGGACATCCTACGCAAATGGGACAGGAAGCCGACGTCCCTCGACAGGACCGTCTCCCTCTCTCAGGCAACCAAAGCTTCCCTTCGGTGGTGGCTTCTTCCCACTTCATTATCGAAGGGGAAATCCTTCCTACCCCCATCCTGGGCGGTGGTCACGACGGACGCGAGTCTGTCAGGGTGGGGAGCAGTCTTTCTCCACCACAGGGCTCAGGGTACGTGGACCCAGCAAGAGTCCTCGCTTCAGATCAATGTTCTGGAAATACGGGCAGTGTATCTTGCCCTGAAAGCGTTCCAGCAGTGGCTGGAAGGCAAGCAGATCCGATTTCAGTCGGACAACTCCACCGCGGTGGCTTACATCAACCACCAAGGAGGGACACGCAGTCGGCAAGCCTTTCAGGAAGTCCGGCGGATTTTGATGTGGGTGGAAGCCACGGCCTCCACCATCTCCGCAGTTCACATCCCAGGCGTGGAAAACTGGGAAGCAGATTTTCTCAGTCGCCAGGGCATGGACGCAGGGGAATGGTCCCTTCACCCGGACGTGTTTCAGGAGATCTGTTGCCGCTGGGGGTTGCCGGACGTCGACCTAATGGCGTCCCGGCACAACAACAAGGTCACGGCATTCATGGCACGTTCTCACGATCACAGAGCTCTGGCGGCAGACGCCTTAGTTCAAGATTGGTCGCAGTTTCAGCTCCCTTATGTGTTTCCTCCTCTGGCGCTGTTGCCCAGAGTGTTACGCAAGATCAGGTCCGACTGCCGCCGCGCCATCCTCGTTGCTCCAGACTGGCCGAGGAGGTCGTGGTACCCGGATCTGTGGCATCTCACGGTCGGCCAACCGTGGGCACTGCCAGACCGACCAGACTTGCTGTCTCAAGGGCCGTTTTTCCATCTGAATTCTGCGGCCCTCAACCTGACTGTGTGGCCATTGAGTCCTGGATCCTAGCGTCTTCAGGATTATCTCAAGAGGTCATTGCCACTATGAGACAGGCTAGGAAACCAACGTCCGCCAAGATCTACCACAGGACGTGGAAAATATTCCTGTCGTGGTGCTCTGCTGGGGGTTTTTCTCCCTGGCCATTTGCCTTGCCCACTTTTCTGTCCTTCCTTCAGTCCGGACTGGAAAAGGGTTTGTCACTCGGCTCCCTTAAGGGACAAGTCTCTGCGCTCTCTGTGTTTTTTCAGAAGCGCCTGGCCAGACTTCCACAGGTACGCACGTTCCTGCAGGGGGTTTGTCACATCGTTCCTCCTTACAAACGTCCGTTGGAACCCTGGGATCTGAACAGGGTGCTGATGGTTCTTCAGAAACCACCGTTCGAGCCAATGAGGGATATTTCTCTCGCACGCCTTTCGCAGAAAGTGGTTTTCCTAGTAGCAGTCACTTCCCTTCGGAGAGTGTCTGAGCTGGCGGCTCTGTCATGCAAAGCCCCTTTCCTGGTGTTTCACCAGGACAAGGTGGTTCTGCGTCCGGTTCCGGAATTTCTCCCTAAGGTGGTATCCCCCTTTCATCTCAATCAGGATATCTCCTTACCCTCTTTTTGCCCTCATCCAATTCACCAATGTGAAAAGGATTTGCACTTGTTAGATCTGGTGAGAGCACTCAGACTTTACATTTCTCGTACGGCGCCCCTGCGCCGCTCGGATGCACTCTTTGTCCTTGTCGCTGGCCAGCGTAAAGGGTCACAGGCTTCCAAATCAACCCTGGCTCGGTGGATCAAGGAACCAATTCTCGAAGCTTACCGTTCGGCTGGGCTTCCAGTTCCCTCAGGGCTGAAGGCCCATTCTACCAGAGCCGTGGGTGTGTCCTGGGCTTTGAGGCACCAGGCTACGGCTCAGCAGGTGTGTCAGGCGGCTACCTGGTCGAGCCTGCACACTTTCACGAAACACTATCAGGTGCATACCTATGCTTCGGCGGATGCCAGCCTAGGTAGGCGAGTCCTTCAGGCGGCGGTTGCTCACCTGTAGGACGGAGCCGTTACGGCTCTATTATGAGGTATTATTTACCCACCCAGGGACTGCTTTTGGACGTCCCAATTGTCTGGGTCTCCCAATGGAGCGACAAAGAAGAAGGGAATTTTGTTTACTTACCGTAAATTCCTTTTCTTCTAGCTCCAATTGGGAGACCCAGCACCCGCCCCTGTTTTTTGTGTACACATGTTGTTCATGTTGAATGGTTTCAGTTCTCCGATATTCCTTCGGATTGAATTTACTTTAAACCAGTTTATAATTTTTTTCCTCCTTCTTGCTTTTGCACCAAAACTGAGGAGCCCGTGGGAGCACGGGGGGTGTATAGGCAGAAGGGGAGGGGCTTTACACTTTTAAGTGTAATACTTTGTGTGGCCTCCGGAGGCATAGCCTATACACCCAATTGTCTGGGTCTCCCAATTGGAGCTAGAAGAAAAGGAATTTACGGTAAGTAAACAAAATTCCCTTCTTCTTTCCTATATCAGGGTGCGATCTGCCCCCCGCGACCAAAATTAGATGGTTATTTAAGAGTCCTGACCCCCCCCCCACCCCCACCCCGCAGCCAGATTATGGGATAAGATAAGATCAGGCATATTGAATTTTGATGCCCAATCCTTTTGTTGTTAGGGGAGATGAGCCTCCGCCAGAGACCTCTGGCAGCAGCTTTTGCCTTTCTATGCACACTCGGCCAAATGGAGCGTGCTTGTGTAAGTGGGAGGGTCAGCGTATAAAACCCTAAATTAGAGACCACAGTCGTGTCCCAGGGTGTTGCATTAGCAGATCCTTGCAAACAGCTCCCCATATCTCAGCTTCCTGGGTGTAAAAATTTGGTAGCAATTTGTTTTTTAAAGAGCAATAATGATCCAAGATCTCCTCTCCAAACCAATCATGTCTTGAGATTCCAGCTGCTGGGGTCTTGAGGTGTACCGTCCCTTTAAATGCATGTTATTGGATCTTTACCGATCCCCTCTGAGAAACAGCGCCACTTCCGTCCATAGGTAGTGTGTGGTATTGCAGCAGTCAAGGTTATGGGCCGGAGCTGTGATACCTGAAATAGCCTGTAGGGGAAAAAGTGGTGCTATACTAATGTATAGTATATAATATATATACTGGTGCAATTCCTCTTTTGAACACTTCTCCCCCATGTTTTTTATTTTGTAGATCTTCTCTAGTGTTCCTTAGAGAGTCCACATTTGTGTCTTCCCTACGAGGACTGGCAGTCGCCCGGCAGAACTGACCAAGGACATGTGGAAACCGCTCAGCTTTCTATTGGGCCCGAGGGCAGATCCGCGGGGGCGGGGCAGATCCGCGGGGGCGGGGCAGGACCACCCCTGCTCTTGTGTTACCAATTCCTAATGGCCTTTTTTTAGCCATTGATATCCGGTGCTTATTCCTGGCGGTCTGGACAGGTTTGGGAATCCCTCCGCCATATTGTTGTTTTTGCTCCAGATCCGCTCCGTAGCTTCTTCATTAATTCCGATGACTTGTCCCCGTTTCTCGTCAGCAGAGCATTAACTTAGTGGTGGTAATTTATGTAGGTGTTCGATCTGGATTAGGTGCTGTCCCCTCCTGCGGGGGTCTCGGTGATCCATGGGGGTCAGTGCAGCCCGGGGTAAGTTAGGGGGGTGCAGCGATACTGCACAGCGTGTTTTGTAAAAGCCTCAACTGATGAACTGAATTAATAAAAGTCCCATGTGAAAAGGAACGGCCCCTGTGTGGTGTATGCGCAACCTCCGCGCCACGCATTCGGGGCTCCGCAGACTCCGGGCCCCAAGATACTGGGTGTCCCTCCTGCCGTAACTTATCCCTTATCCAATAAGTGGCAGCATTCATTGGACTGCTCCCCATGGTCCCCACGTCCCATAGACTGCTCCCCATTGTCCCCACCTCTCACAGACTGCTCCCCATGGTCCCCACCTCTCACAGACTGCTCCCCATGGTCCCCACCTCTCATAGACTGCTCCCCATGGTCCCCACCTCTCATAGACTGCTCCCCATGGTCCCCACCTCTCATAGACTGCTCCCCATGGTCCCCACCTCTCATAGACTGCTCCCCATGGTCCCCACCTCTCACAGACTGCTCCCCATGGCCCCCACCACTCACAGACTGCTCCCCATGGCCCCCACCACTCACAGACTGCTCCCCATTGCCCCCACCTCTCACAGACTGCTCCCCATGGCCCCCACATCCCATAGACTGCTCCCCATGGTCCCCACCTCTCATAGACTGCTCCCCATGGTCCCCACCTCTCATAGACTGCTCCCCATGGTCCCCACCTCTCACAGACTGCTCCCCATGGCCCCCACATCCCATAGACTGCTCCCCATGGCCCCCACCTCTCACAGACTGCTCCCCATGGCCCCCACATCCCATAGACTGCTCTCCATGGTCCCCACATCCCATAGACTGCTCCCCATAGTCCCCACCACTCACAGACTGCTCCCCATGGTCCCCACATCCCATAGACTGCTCCCCATGGTCCCCACATCCCATAGACTGCTCCCCATGGTCCCCACATCCCATAGACTGCTCCCCATGGTCCCCACATCCCATAGACTGCTCCCCATGGTCCCCACATCCCATAGACTGCTCCCCATGGTCCCCACATCCCATAGACTGCTCCCCATGGTCCCCACATCCCATAGACTGCTCCCCATGGTCCCCACATCCCATAGACTGCTCCCCATGGTCCCCACATCCCATAGACTGCTCCCCATGGTCCCCACATCCCATAGACTGCTCCCCATGGTCTCCACATCCCATAGACTGCTCCCCATGGTCCCCACCTCTCATAGACTGCTCCCCATGGTCCCCACATCCCATAGACTGCTCCCCATGGTCCCCACATCTCATAGACTGCTCCCCATGGTCCCCACATCCCATAGACTGCTCCCCATGGTCCCCACATCCCATAGACTGCTCCCCATGGTCTCCACATCCCATAGACTGCTCCCCATGGTCTCCACATCCCATAGACTGCTCCCCATGGTCCCCACCTCTCATAGACTGCTCCCCATTGTCCCCACATCCCATAGACTGCTCCCCATGGTCCCCACCTCTCATAGACTGCTCCCCATGGCCCCCACCTCTCACAGACTGCTCCCCATGGCCCCCACCTCTCATAGACTGCTCCCCATGGCCCCCACCTCTCATAGACTGCTCCCCATGGCCCCCACCTCTCATAGACTGCTCCCCATGGCCCCCACCTCTCATAGACTGCTCCCCATGGTCCCCACCTCTCATAGACTGCTCCCCATGGTCCCCACCTCTCACAGACTGCTCCCCATGGTCCCCACCACTCACAGACTGCTCCCCATGGTCCCCACCACTCACAGACTGCTCCCCATGGCCCCCACCACTCACAGACTGCTCCCCATGGCCCCCACCACTCACAGACTGCTCCCCATGGCCCCCACCACTCACAGACTGCTCCCCATGGCCCCCACCACTCACAGACTGCTCCCCATGGCCCCCACCACTCACAGACTGCTCCCCATGGCCCCCACCACTCAGACTGCTCCCCATGGTCCCCACCACTCACAGACTGCTCCCCATGGTCCCCACCACTCACAGACTGCTCCCCATGGTCCCCACCAGTCACACACTGCTCCCCACCACTTACACACTGCTCCCCATGGCCTCCTACATTTCATAGCCTGCTCCCCATGGCCCCCACCGTTCATAGACTGCTCCCCATGGTTCCCACCTCTCACAGACTGCTCCTGATGATCCCCACTTCTCAAAGAATGCTCCCGATGATCCCCACTTCTCAAAGAATGCTCCCAATGGTCCCCACCACTCAGACTGATCCACTTGGCTCCCACCTCTCATATACTGCTCTCCATGGCCCCCTACATCTCATAGCCTGCTCCCTATGGCCCCCTACATCTCATAGCCTGCTCCCTATGGCCCCCTACATCTCAGCCTGCTCCCTATGGCCCCCTACATCTCATAGCCTGCTCCCTATGGCCCCCTACATCTCATAGCCTGCTCCCTATGGCCCCCTACATCTCATAGCCTGCTCCCTATGGCCCCCTACATCTCATAGCCTGCTCCCTATGGCCCCCTACATCTCATAGCCTGCTCCCTATGGCCCCCTACATCTCATAGCCTGCTCCCTATGGCCCCCTACATCTTATAGCCTGCTCCCTATGGCCCCTACATCTTATAGCCTGCTCCCTATGGCCCCTACATCTCTTAGCCTGCTCCCTATGGCCCCCTACATCTTATAGCCTGCTCCCTATGGCCCCCTACATCTTATAGCCTGCTCCCTATGGCCCCCTACATCTTATAGCCTGCTCCCTATGGCCCCCTACATCTCATAGCCTGCTCCCTATGGCCCCCTACATCTCATAGCCTGCTCCCTATGGCCCCCTACATCTCATAGCCTGCTCCCTATGGCCCCCTACATCTCATAGCCTGCTCCCTATGGCCCCCTACATCTCATAGCCTGCTCCCTATGGCCCCCTACATCTCATAGCCTGCTCCCTATGGCCCCCTACATCTCATAGCCTGCTCCCGATGGCCCCCTACATCTCTTAGCCTGCTCCCTATGGCCCCCTACATCTCTTAGCCTGCTCCCTATGGCCCCCTACATCTCTTAGCCTGCTCCCTATGGCCCCCTATACCCTGCATATTATCTTCTTGTTTCTGCGTATTCTTAGATTGATATTTTTGAGGCTCCTTTTGACATCAATGAAATCCATAGACGTCTATGAGAAACTTAACAGAGAAAACAGCTGTGGAAAAACAAGCGCAATAGGGTCTTACCCCAATATGTAAGGGGTGGGGATAGGGGAGTAAATCTACTCACCAATTGTAGTTGTGAGAAGCCACAACTACTATAATCGCATATATCAAAAGATCCAGGGCTGCAGCCACCAAAACGGAAGATAACAGAAAGCACAAGAGAGAGGTGTTCAATGCCGCGCCAATAGATCACTTCAGAAGATGTTCAGATCAGTGTCACTTTATTGTCATTCAGGTCGACGCGTTTCTGGAGCATCTGCCCCCTTCATCAGGACCACCAGAAGAAGAAATAACATGCAATCTGTCCAGGTTAGACAGTGCATACAATATATAGACATAGTGACGTCATAGGAACATCCCTCAAAAAGAAAAAATCGAGCGGGAAAAGGATGCCACGTTGCAAGTTGTGACGTCCTATATACCCTTGACATAAAAATACACAAAATCACCTATGTGAAACATATATTAGTTGATAATTGACACATATTCCCTTATAAAAAAGACAAAACTATTTTTTATTTATACAAAAAGACGAAAAAGAAAACCTAGACAGTGTGTAAAAACATTTCCCTCTATATATAATGATCACATTCTTGTAAGTGTAAACCAGTGAGTACCATACTGGTTTCATGTGCTGGAGAAGTAAGCGATCTCCCAGAGAAGGGAGAAGAACCCTAGACCTTATATGTTTATGTCACATCATATAGAACGAAGACACGGCTTATAACCTGCCGCCACCAGTGATTATCTTTCACCCGACAAATGAAAGTGCAGGTGATGTGCAAGAAAGAAGAATTGGAACATTTTGAAGAACCGCTTCTGATCAGTGAACTCAGACCGCAGTTCAACCAAGGGCAAGACCGTGGGAAAAAAGAGAAAGGAGCATGCGCCCGAACCCAGTCAAGATAAGGAGCCGGCAAAAGTTCACGGGAGGGCAAGAGCGTGGGAACCAAACCCACTGCGCATGCTTAGCCCCTATGAGTCTCTGTGACACAGCACCAACAGAATACACCCATATGACCCTAACCATTTGGACAAACCGTGAATATAATCCTGATCACGCAATGATCAGAGTAAAGTCATGATCACAGCCGCAGATTCCAATAGTGATTGGACACACACCGAAGCCAAGACATATCTCAGGGCCACCCGTGTGATAAAAACCGGGACAGAAGTATAAACTTCAAACCTAGTATTTAAATATAAATAAAATTTATATATAAATAAAAGGAGCATTGCCCACACACCTACTCAGGACTCTAAGGCTATGTTCACACACTGCGTTTTTTACCTGCGTTTTGGGTCCGTTTTTGCTGCAGAAATTTCTTGAGAAATTCTTGTAACCTTTCTGCAGACATTCCCCAGCAAAACCTATGGCAAAAAAAAATAGCTGTGCGCACACTGCGTTTTTTTCTTAAGAAAATTCTTTCAGTAGATTTTCTTAAGAAAAAGAATGAGCAGTCACTTCTTTTCTGCAGCTAACTGCGTTTTTTGCCATAGATAATTGGCACAATAACGCAGGGAGCAACCAGCGGTAAAAACGCACCAAAAACGCACCGAAAACGCGGCAAAAACGCAGGTGCACTAATCCTTCACTCTTAAGAAATTTCTTAAGAAATTTCTTAAGAAAAATCATTTTTCTAGTGTGAACATAGCCTAAGTGTGAACACGTGGACAGTACATGCACAAATAGAAGTGCATAAGAAAACAGTGAAAACACCAAGGAATTAGAATAACCCAGTCAAAATAGTCCCAAACCCAGAACCAAGAAAGGAAACAAGACAGCAAATTGTACCACCGCTGAACTCCACCCGACAATTCCATAATCGGGGAAGACCAGGGGTATAAAGGGGACGCTAAGTAGTGTATATAATCAGGAAAGACCAGGGGTATAAAGGGACGATCAGTAGTATATAACAGCGAAAAACGCTATTTCACCAACCGGGGAAACTCATTTCACACCAGTATAATGAAAGATCGGTCCCCACAAACGGCACCAACTCCAGCAAAAATATATAAATATAGACCATGAAGCCCATGTTATATTGTAATTCTGTCAGACCGGACAAAATCCATCATGTAAAAAATATATATATACACACATATATACAGTACGGGTATGGTGACCTTATTAAAACTCCCAATGCATATAGCCATAAAATTATAACATATAAATAAAACATTTCAACAATAAAACAACGAAATTGTATAAAACCAATATATATAAATATAAATAAAAATATATATATATATAAATATACATTAAAAATTAAAAATAAAAATATCAGTGGAACAAGTCAGTGACCTCATTAAGGCCATGGGGTTTTAAAGTATTAAGTTTATAAATCCAGTATGTTTCTTTTTTGTTTAGGGTCTCCATCCTATTCGTGACGAACAAAGGTATATGCTCAATCGGAGTAACCTTCAAGGCGATTTTCTTATCATGACAAATAGTAGTGTGTCGGGACAAACCATGGAGCATGTACCCTACTTTAATGTTGTGCCTATGAGAATTAATACGATTATGAAGGGCTTGTGTGGTCCTCCCTACATACCGTTTGTTGCAGTCACATTCAATCAGATAGATGACATAATCTGATTGACACGTAAGGTGACCTCGTATAACAAATTCCATACTTCCAGGGCTACCTCCAAAGCTGACCCGCCCATGCTGGATCGACCTGCAGCACAGGCAATTTTTGGTGAAACACTTATAGGACCCCATGGGTTTATTGGTCCCTACACAGCTCGGTGGACCCCTTAACCTGCTAGGGGCCAGCTGGTTTTTTATAGTCAAGGCCCTGCGAAAGGTGACCCCCGGACGGGATGGCAGCACTCCCTTAAGGTACGGGTCATTACATAGTATTGGCCAATGTTTCCTTAACCCCTTAACGACCCATGACGTACTAGATACGTCATGGATCGTTTTCCGGTAAGCCCCGCCCCCTGCCGCCGGCAGGCGGCGGCGAGACGCGCACATATCAGCTGTTATCAACAGCTGATATGTGTGCCTGCTAGCCGCGGGTGGAATCGCTTCCACCCGCGGCCATTAACCCCTTACATTTCGCTGCCAAAGTCTTGGCAGCGATATGTATATGGGCGCCGCCATCACAGTGACTTACCCCGCCCCCGCCGGAAGTCACGTGACATGATCACGTGACTTTCGGCGGTTGCCATGGTAGCACAGGGTCATGTGATGACGCCTGTGGCTAACATGAGTCACTTCCTCTCAATGCCAGAATACAGCCGGGATTGAAAGTGAAGCAGCAAATCTGCAGTTCTCAGCTCTGTAGCTGAGATCTGCAGATTGTGCAAAGCGATCGGATTGCTGATCGCAATAGCCCCCTAGGGGGACTAGTAAAATAAAAAAAAAAAGTAAAAAAAAAAGTTTTAAAAAATTAAAAAAAAATAAAAAAACCTAAAAGTTCAAATCACCCCCCTTTCACTCCATTGAAAATTAAAGGGTTAAAAAAATAAAAAATACACACATATTTGGTATCGCCGCGTTCAGAAATGCCCGATCTATCAAAATATAAAATCAATGAATCTGATCAGTAAATGGCGTAGTGGCAAAAAAATTCCAAACGCCAAAATTACGTTTTTTGGTCGCCGCAAATTTTGCGCAAAATGCAATAACAGGCGATCAAAATGTAGCATCTGCGCAAAAATGGTACCGTTAAGAACGTCAGGTCAAGACGCAAAAACTAAGCCATCACTGAGCCTCAGATCCTGAAAAATGAGAACGCTACGGGTTTTGGAAAATGGCGCAAAACGTGCGCCACGTTTTTCGGACAAGCTTGTGAATTTTTTTTAACCCCTTAGATACAAGTAAACCTATACATGTTTGGTGTCTATAAACTCGCACCGACCTGAGGCATCATACCCACACATCAGTTTTACCATATAGCGAACACGGTGAATAAAATATCCCAAAAACTATTGTACAATCCCACTTTTTTTGCAATTTTTCCGCACTTGGAATTTTTTTGCCGTTTTCCAGTACACTATATGGTAAAACTTATGGTTTCATTTAAAAGTACAACTCGTCCCGCAAAAAACAAGCCCTCATATGGCAAGATTGATGGAAAAATAAAAAAGTTACGCCTCTCGGAAGAAGGGGAGCAAAAAACAAAAACGGAAAGTGCCCGGGGGCTGAAGGGGTTAAAATCCCTTTGATGGCCTCTCCATCACAGCTAAAAGTGGTTAAAAAGTTGGATGAAAAACTCCGACTAGTGGTGGTGGACCCCGTTCTATCAGACCCATTATTAGCCACACTAGAGCTCACATTTCGCCCCTGAAGTCTAGCATCTTGATATGCCTTCTTCACCACCGTAAGCGGATACTTCTTGTCCAAGAACCTCTCTTTTAAGATCTTCGCTTGGTCCTTAAAGTCATTGTCTAGCGTACAATTCCTCCTTACCCTTTGATATTGATTTTTAGGGACATTAAGTAACCACTTATCGTAATGGTTACTATTAAAGTTGATATACCCGTTACTGTCAACTTTTTTAAAAAAGGTTTTCGTGAGGAGAGAGCCCTCCGCATGTGAGATGGTGAGATTAATTTGCAAAGGTTGGTGCTGCCTTGGAACCCATAGCAACGCCACACCGCTGATGGTACATGTTGTCCTGGAACATGAAATAGTTATTTTTAGAGATAAATTCCATACTGTCCAGCACATGAAACCAGTATGGTACTCGCTGGTTTACACTTACAAGAATGTGATCATTATATATAGAGGGAAATGGTTTTACACACTGTCTAGGTTTTCTTTTTCGTCTTTTTGTATAAATAAAAAATAGTTTTGTCTTTTTTATAAGGGAATATGTGTCAATTATCAACTAATATATGTTTCACATAGGTGATTTTGTGTATTTTTATGTCAAGGGTATATAGGACGTCACAACTTGCAACGTGGCGTCCTTTTCCCGCTCGATTTTTTCTTTTTGAGGGATGTTCCTATGACGTCACTATGTCTATATATTGTATGCACTGTCTAACCTGGACAGATTGGATGTTATTTCTATTTCTGGTGGTCCTGATGAAGGGGGCAGATGCTCCAGAAACGCGTCGACCTGAATGACAATAAAGTGACACTGATCTGAACATCTTCTGAAGTGATCTATTGGCGCGGCATTGAACACCTCTCTCTTGTGCTTTCTGTTATGAGAAACTTAAGGAAGAAATGAGGAATGATTTTTTGGTGTTTTTTTTTATTTTTACAAAGGGATATTATTGAGGGGTTGTCCAATACCGGGGGGGGGGGGGGGGGGAGGATCGTCTGATCCAGTGATTGTCAGCAGAAAGTTTCACAGGGCTCATTGAAGTGTTATGCCACGTGAGCCCTGCAGCCAGTCAGCATCCGAGGGAAGTGACTGCGCCACTGCCTGATAGTTCCCTCTGATTGGCTGCAGCTCTCACTTGGCATAAGAGTGTCACGAGAGCCCCGGGAGACCGGTGGTGCCACCGCTGGAACAGCGCCTGTGGGGGAATGGAGTATCTGTTACCTATATTTAAAAAGGGGTTGGCTCCCATTGGCTTAGTTACTTCTACTCCCTAGCTCAAAAGCTTAGTCACAGCCACTGTCCCAGTCACGTCAGCAGCGCTGCAGCCAATCACTGCTGAGCACATTTTATGGCCAAAGGATTTTGGAAAGGGGACAATGACCTTAATTCGCTGTGGGATCCCTCCGATGTGCCCCATGTCCCTTACGTGACGTCTCGCTCATGACCGGGCACATTGTGGAAGAGGTGACCGCGCGTTGTGCCCTGCAATGACAACGGGGGTCCGTCGGCGGCTGTTCTGGATCTGTATTTGGTCACTTCTCGTATAGTCCACAGGGAGGGGATCGACGTCTTCATTCCCCACATCGAAGGGAGGTTAGAGACGTCTCCCCTCCTCTTCCATCCTCACCACGGTCCGGGATTCCACAAATTCCTAGTGCGGAGAGCGCACCGCCCGGTACCGGCCCCATAGGAGAGCGCACCGCCCGGTACCGGCCCCATAGGAGAGCGCACCGCCCAGTACCGGCCCCATAGGAGAGCGCACCGCCCGGTACCAGCCCCATAGGAGAGCGCACCGCCCGGTACCGGCCCCATAGGAGAGCGCACCGCCCGGTACCGGCCCCATAGGAGAGCGCACCGCCCGGTACCGGCCCCATAGGAGAGCGCACCGCCCAGTACCGGCCCCATAGGAGAGCGCACCGCCCGGTACCAGCCCCATAGGAGAGCGCACCGCCCGGTACCGGCCCCATAGGAGAGCGCACCGCCCGGTACCGGCCCCATAGGAGAGCGCACCGCCCGGTACCGGCCCCATAGGAGAGCCCAATATTCTCCACATTGCACCACGTCTTCCAGATCACCCCAGCCCCGAACCAGAATGATCTGTGTATTCCAAGACACCAAGGCCACAGAAGTGTGTATGGTGAGGTTCTGCAGCAGCTGAGGTTTGTATTATGAGGTTCTGCAGCAGCTGAGGTCTACATTATGAGGTTCTGCAGCAGCTGAGGTGTGTATGATGAGGTTCTGCAGCAGCTGAGGTTTGTATTATGAGGTTCTGCAGCAGCTGAGGTTTGTATTATAAGGTTCTGCAGCAGCTGAGGTTTGTATTATGAGGTTCTGCAGCAGCTGAGGTTTGTATTATAAAGTTCTGCAGCAGCTGAGGTTTGTATTATGAGGTTCTGCAGCAGCTGAGGTGTGTATTATGAGGTTCTGCAGCAGCTGAGGTTTGTATTATGAGGTTCTGCAGCAGCTGAGGTTTGTATTATAAAGTTCTGCAGCAGCTGAGGTTTGTATTATGAGGTTCTGCAGCAGCTGAGGTGTGTATTATGAGGTTCTGCAGCAGCTGAGGTTTGTATTATAAAGTTCTGCAGCAGCTGAGGTTTGTATTATGAGGTTCTGCAGCAGCTGAGGTGTGTATTATGAGGTTCTGCAGCAGCTGAGGTGTGTATTATGAGGCTCTGCAGCAGCTGAGGTCTACATAAGGTTCTGCAGCAGCTGAGGTTTGTATTATAAAGTCCTGCAGCAGCTGAGGTTTGTATTATGAGGTTCTGCAGCAGCTGAGGTTTACATTATAAGGTTCTGCAGCAGCTGAGGTGTATATTATGATGTTCTGCAGCAGCTGAGGTTTGAATTATGAGGTTCTGCAGCAGCTGAGGTCTACATTATAAGCTTCTGCAGCAGCTGAGGTGTGTATTATGAGGTTCTGCAGCAGCTGAGGTTTGTATTATAAAGTTCTGCAGCAGCTGAGGTCTGTATTATGAGGTTCTGCAGCAGCTGAGGTGTGTATTATGAGGTTCTGCAGCAGCTGAGGTGTGTATTATGAGGCTCTGCAGCAGCTGAGGTGTGTATTATGAGGTTCTGCAGCAGCTGAGGTCTACATTATAAGCTTCTGCAGCAGCTGAGGTTTGTATTATGAGGTTCTGCAGCAGCTGAGGTTTGTATTATGAGGTTCTGTAGCAGCTGAGGTGTGTATTATGAGGTTCTGCAGCAGCTGAGGTGTGTATTATGAGGTTCTGCAGCAGCTGAGGTGTGTATTATGAGGCTCTGCAGCAGCTGAGGTCTACATAAGGTTCTGCAGCAGCTGAGGTTTGTATTATAAAGTTCTGCAGCAGCTGAGGTTTGTATTATGAGGTTCTGCAGCAGCTGAGGTTTACATTATAAGGTTCTGCAGCAGCTGAGGTGTATATTATGATGTTCTGCAGCAGCTGAGGTTTGAATTATGAGGTTCTGCAGCAGCTGAGGTGTATATTATGAGGTTCTGCAGCAGCTGAGGTTTCTATTATAAAGTTCTGCAGCAGCTGAGGTCTGTATTATGAGGTTCTGCAGCAGCTGAGGTTTGTATTATGAGGTTCTGCAGCAGCTGAGGTGTGTATTATGAGGTTCTGCAGCAGCTGAGGTGTGTATTATGAGGCTCTGCAGCAGCTGAGGTCTACATTATAAGCTTCTGCAGCAGCTGAGGTGTGTATTATGAGGCTCTGCAGCAGCTGAGGTGTGTATTATGAGGTTCTGCAGCAGCTGAGGTCTACATTATAAGCTTCTGCAGCAGCTGAGGTTTGTATTATGAGGTTCTGCAGCAGCTGAGGTTTGTATTATGAGGTTCTGCAGCAGCTGAGGTCTACATAAGGTTCTTCAGCAGCTGAGGTTTGTATTATAAAGTTCTGCAGCAGCTGAGGTTTGTATTATGAGGTTCTGCAGCAGCTGAGGTGTGTATTATGAGGTTCTGCAGCAGCTGAGGTGTGTATTATGAGGTTCTACAGCAGCTGAGGTGTGTATTATGAGGTTCTGCAGCAGCTGAGGTCTACATTATAAGGTTCTGCAGCAGCTGAGGTTTGTATTATGAGGTTCTGCAGCAGCTGAGGTTTGAATTATGAGGTTCTGCAGCAGCTGAGGTCTACATTATAAGGTTCTGCAGCAGCTGAGGTTTGTATTATGAGGTTCTGCAGCAGCTGAGGTGTGTATTATGATGTTCTGCAGCAGCTGAGGTGTGTATTATGAGGTTCTGCAGCAGCTGAGGTTTGTATTATGATGTTCTGCAGCAGCTGAGGTGTGTTATAAGGTTCTGCAGCAGCGGAGGTTTGTATTATGAGGTTCTGCAGCAGCTGAGGTTTACATTATAAGGTTCTGCAGCAGCTGAGGTTTGTATGATGAGGTTCTGCAGCAGCTGAGGTCTACATTATAAGGTTCTGCAGCAGCTGAGGTCTACATTATAAGGTTCTGCAGCAGCTGAGGTCTACATTATAAGGTTCTGCAGCAGCTGAGGTTTGTATTATAAAGTTCTGCAGCAGCTGAGGTTTGTATTATGAGGTTCTGCAGCAGCTGAGGTCTACATTATAAGGTTCTGCAGCAGCTGAGGTTTGTATTATAAAGTTCTGCAGCAACTGAGGTTTGTATTATGAGGTTCTGCAGCAGCTGAGGTTTGTATTATAAAGTTCTGCAGAAGCTGAGGTCTACATTATAAGGTTCTGCAGCAGCTGAGGTGTGTATTATGAGGTTCTGCAGCAGCTGAGGTTTGAATTATGAGGATCAGCAGCAGCTGAGGTCTACATTATAAGGTTCTGCAGCAGCTGAGGTTTGTATTATGAGGTTCTGCAGCAGCAGAGGTTTGTATTATGAGGTTCTGCAGCAGTGGAGGTTTTTTTATGAGGTTCTGCAGCAGCTGAGGTTTGTATTATGAGGTTCTGCAGCAGCTGAGGTTTGTATTATGAGGTTCTGCAGCAGTGGAGGTTTGTATTATGAGGTTCTGCAGCAGCGGAGGTTTGTATTATGAGGTTCTGCAGCAGCTGAGGTGTGTATTATGAGGTTCTGCAGCAGCTGAGGTGTGTATTATAAGGTTCTGCAGCAGCTGAGGTGTGTATTATGAGGTTCTGCAGCAGCGGAGGTTTACATTATAAGCTTCTGCAGCAGCTGAGGTGTGTATTATAATGTTCTGCAGCAGCTGAGGTGTGTATTATGAGGTTCTGCAGCAGCTGAGGTGTGTATTATGAGGTTCTGCAGCAGCTGAGGTGTGTATTATGAGGTTCTGCAGCAGCTGAGGTGTGTATTATGAGGTTCTGCAGCAGCGGAGGTTTACATTATAAGCTTCTGCAGCAGCTGAGGTGTGTATTATGAGGTTCTGCAGCAGTTGAGGTGTGTATTATGAGGTTCTGCAGCAGCTGAGGTGTGTATTATGAGGTTCTGCAGCAGCTGAGGTGTGTATTATAATGTTCTGCAGCAGCTGAGGTGTGTATTATGAGGTTCTGCAGCAGCTGAGGTGTGTATTATGAGGTTCTGCAGCAGCTGAGGTTTGTATTATGAGGTTCTGCAGCAGCTGAGGTTTGAATTATGAGGTTCTGCAGCAGCTGAGGTCTACATTATAAGGTTCTGCAGCAGCTGAGGTGTGTATTATGATGTTCTGCAGCAGCTGAGGTGTGTTATAAGGTTCTGCAGCAGCGGAGGTTTGTATTATGAGGTTCTGCAGCAGCGGAGGTTTGTATTATGAGGTTCTGCAGCAGCTGAGGTTTACATTATAAGGTTCTGCAGCAGCTGAGGTTTGTATGATGAGGTTCTGCAGCAGCTGAGGTCTACATTATAAGGTTCTGCAGCAGCTGAGGTCTACATTATAAGGTTCTGCAGCAGCTGAGGTCTACATTATAAGGTTCTGCAGCAGCTGAGGTTTGTATTATAAAGTTCTGCAGCAGCTGAGGTTTGTATTATGAGGTTCTGCAGCAGCTGAGGTCTACATTATAAGGTTCTGCAGCAGCTGAGGTTTGTATTATAAAGTTCTGCAGCAACTGAGGTTTGTATTATGAGGTTCTGCAGCAGCTGAGGTTTGTATTATGAGGTTCTGCAGCAGCTGATGTTTGTATTATAAAGTTCTGCAGAAGCTGAGGTCTACATTATAAGGTTCTGCAGCAGCTGAGGTTTGAATTATGAGGATCTGCAGCAGCTGAGGTTTGTATTATGAGGTTCTGCAGCAGCGGAGGTTTTTTTTATGAGGTTCTGCAGCAGCTGAGGTGTGTATTATGAGGTTCTGCAGCAGTGGAGGTTTGTATTATGAGGTTCTGCAGCAGCGGAGGTTTGTATTATGAGGTTCTGCAGCAGCTGAGGTGTGTATTATGAGGTTCTGCAGCAGCTGAGGTGTGTATTATGAGGTTCTGCAGCAGCTGAGGTGTGTATTATGAGGCTCTGCAGCAGCGGAGGTTTGTATTATGAGGTTCTGCAGCAGCTGAGGTGTGTATTATGAGGTTCTGCAGCAGCTGAGGTGTGTATTATGAGGTTCTGCAGCAGCTGAGGTGTGTATTATGAGGCTCTGCAGCAGCTGAGGTCTACATAAGGTTCTGCAGCAGCTGAGGTTTGTATTATAAAGTTCTGCAGCAGCTGAGGTTTGTATTATAAAGTTCTGCAGCAGCTGAGGTCTGTATTATGAGGTTCTGCAGCAGCTGAGGTGTGTATTATGAGGTTCTGCAGCAGCTGAGGTGTGTATTATGAGGTTCTGCAGCAGCTGAGGTGTGTATTATGAGGCTCTGCAGCAGCTGAGGTCTACATTATAAGCTTCTGCAGCAGCTGAGGTGTGTATTATGAGGCTCTGCAGCAGCTGAGGTGTGTATTATGAGGTTCTGCAGCAGCTGAGGTTTGTATTATGAGGTTCTGCAGCAGCTGAGGTCTACATAAGGTTCTTCAGCAGCTGAGGTTTGTATTATAAAGTTCTGCAGCAGCTGAGGTTTGTATTATGAGGTTCTGCAGCAGCTGAGGAGTGTATTATGAGGTTCTGCCGCAGCTGAGGTGTGTATTATGAGGTTCTGCAGCAGCTGAGGTGTGTATTATAAGGTTCTGCAGCAGCTGAGGTGTGTATTATGAGGTTCTGCAGCAGCTGAGGTGTGTATGATGAGGTTCTGCAGCAGCTGAGGTGTGTATTATGAGGTTCTACAGCAGCTGAGGTGTGTATTATGAGGTTCTGCAGCAGCTGAGGTCTACATTATAAGGTTCTGCAGCAGCTGAGGTTTGTATTATGAGGTTCTGCAGCAGCTGAGGTTTGAATTATGAGGTTCTGCAGCAGCTGAGGTCTACATTATAAGGTTCTGCAGCAGCTGAGGTTTGTATTATGAGGTTCTGCAGCAGCTGAGGTGTGTATTATGATGTTCTGCAGCAGCTGAGGTGTTATAAGGTTCTGCAGCAGCGGAGGTTTGTATTATGAGGTTCTGCAGCAGCGGAGGTTTGTATTATGAGGTTCTGCAGCAGCTGAGGTTTACATTATAAGGTTCTGCAGCAGCTGAGGTTTGTATGATGAGGTTCTGCAGCAGCTGAGGTCTACATTATAAGGTTCTGCAGCAGCTGAGGTCTACATTATAAGGTTCTGCAGCAGCTGAGGTTTGTATTATAAAGTTCTGCAGCAGCTGAGGTTTGTATTATGAGGTTCTGCAGCAGCTGAGGTCTACATTATAAGGTTCTGCAGCAGCTGAGGTTTGTATTATAAAGTTCTGCAGCAACTGAGGTTTGTATTATGAGGTTCTGCAGCAGCTGATGTTTGTATTATAAAGTTCTGCAGAAGCTGAGGTCTACATTATAAGGTTCTGCAGCAGCTGAGGTTTGAATTATGAGGATCTGCAGCAGCTGAGGTCTACATTATAAGGTTCTGCAGCAGCTGAGGTTTGTATTATGAGGTTCTGCAGCAGCTGAGGTTTGTATTATGAGGTTCTGCAGCAGCGGAGGTTTTTTTTATGAGGTTCTGCAGCAGCTGAGGTTTGTATTATGAGGTTCTGCAGCAGCTGAGGTTTGTATTATGAGGTTCTGCAGCAGTGGAGGTTTGTATTATGAGGTTCTGCAGCAGCGGAGGTTTGTATTATGAGGTTCTGCAGCAGCTGAGGTGTGTATTATGAGGTTCTGCAGCAGCTGAGGTGTGTATTATGAGGTTCTGCAGCAGCTGAGGTGTGTATTATAAGGTTCTGCAGCAGCTGAGGTGTGTATTATGAGGTTCTGCAGCAGCGGAGGTTTACATTATAAGCTTCTGCAGCAGCTGAGGTGTGTATTATAATGTTCTGCAGCAGCTGAGGTGTGTATTATGAGGTTCTGCAGCAGCTGAGGTGTGTATTATGAGGTTCTGCAGCAGCTGAGGTTTACATTATAAGGTTCTGCAGCAGCTGAGGTTTGTATTATGAGGTTCTGCAGCAGCTGAGGTTTGAATTATGAGGTTCTGCAGCAGCTGAGGTCTACATTATGAGGTTCTGCAGCAGCTGAGGTCTACATTATAAGGTTCTGCAGCAGCTGAGGTTTGTATTATGAGGTTCTGCAGCAGCGGAGGTTTGTATTATGAGGTTCTGCAGCAGCGGAGGTTTGTATTATGAGGTTCTGCAGCAGCTGAGGTTTACATTATAAGGTTCTGCAGCAGCTGAGGTTTGTATGATGAGGTTCTGCAGCAGCTGAGGTCTACATTATAAGGTTCTGCAGCAGCTGAGGTCTACATTATAAGGTTCTGCAGCAGCTGAGGTCTACATTATAAGGTTCTGCAGCAGCTGAGGTTTGTATTATAAAGTTCTGCAGCAACTGTTTGTATTATGAGGTTCTGCAGCAGCTGAGGTGTGTATTATGAGGTTCTGCAGCAGCTGAGGTGTGTATGATGAGGTTCTGCAGCAGCTGAGGTTTGTATTATGAGGTTCTGCAGCAGCTGAGGTTTGTATTATAAGGTTCTGCAGCAGCTGAGGTTTGAATTATGAGGATCTGCAGCAGCTGAGGTCTACATTATAAGGTTCTGCAGCAGCTGAGGTTTGTATTATGAGGTTCTGCAGCAGCTGAGGTTTGTATTATGAGGTTCTGCAGCAGCGGAGGTTTTTTTTATGAGGTTCTGCAGCAGCTGAGGTTTGTATTATGAGGTTCTGCAGCAGCTGAGGTTTGTATTATGAGGTTCTGCAGCAGTGGAGGTTTGTATTATGAGGTTCTGCAGCAGCGGAGGTTTGTATTATGAGGTTCTGCAGCAGCTGAGGTTTACATTATAAGGTTCTGCAGCAGCTGAGGTTTGTATGATGAGGTTCTGCAGCAGCTGAGGATTGTATTATGAGGTTCTGCAGCAGCTGAGGTTTGTATTATAAAGTTCTGCAGCAGCAGAGGTTTACATTATAAGGTTCTGCAGCAGCTGAGGTTTGTATTATGAGGTTTTGCAGCAGCTGAGGTTTACATTATAAGGTTCTGCAGCAGCTGAGGTTTGTATGATGAGGTTCTGCAGCAGCTGAGGTTTGTATGATGAGGTTCTGCAGCAGCTGAGGTTTGTATTATGAGGTTCTGCAGCAGCTGAGGTTTGTATTATAAAGTTCTGCAGCAGCGGAGGTTTACATTATAAGGTTCTGAAGCAGCGGAGGTTTGTATGATGAGGTTCTGCAGCAGCTGAGGTTTGTATTATAAAGTTCTGCAGCAGCGGAGGTTTGTATGATGAGGTTCTGCAGCAGCTGAGGTTTGTATTATGAGGTTCTGCAGCAGCTGAGGTTTGTATGATGAGGTTCTGCAGCAGCTGAGGTTTGTATGATGAGGTTCTGCAGCAGCTGAGGTTTGTATTATGAGGTTCTGCAGCAGCTGAGGTTTGTATTATAAAGTTCTGCAGCAGCGGAGGTTTGTATGATGAGGTTCTGCAGCAGCTGAGGTTTGTATTATGATGTTCTGCAGCAGCTGAGGTTTTTATGATGAGGTTCTGCAGCAGCTGAGGTTTGTATTATGAGGTTCTGCAGCAGCTGAAGTTTGTATGATGAGGTTCTGCAGCAGCTGAGGTTTGTATTATGAGGTTCTGCAGCAGCTGAGGTTTGTATGATGAGGTTCTGCAGCAGCTGGGGAGTGTAAGAGGATGATTTCTCATTTCTTACAGATAATTTTTGGATATAACGACAACTTTGGACATCTCTCTGGGATCCCAGGAAACCATAAACCTCATAGGTTGTCAAAGGTGGACATCCCAGTAGCCTAAAATATACAACGCAAAAAAAGGGTGCTTTCCCTTTAAAGGGAATTTGTCAGCAGTTTTTGCTATGTAATCTTAGAGCAGCACGATGTACGGACAGAGATCCTGATTCCAGTAGTGTCACTTACTAGGCTGTGTTTTGCCGTTTTATTAAAATCAGTGTTTTATAAGCAGGAGATTATCACAACTGGACTAGTTGTCTCATGCCTCCTAGTCCAACCACACCCACCCACCACTGATTGGCAGCTTTCAACCAATCAGTGATGTAGGCGGGGTTATTCTAAGATCAGCATTCTAGATCTGCAGCAGAGCAAACTGTGATTGTAACAAAATGACAACAAGCAGACTAGTAAGTGACACATCACTGAAATCAGGGTCTCAGTCCCTACATCATGCTGCTCTCAGATTACATAGCAAAAACCTGATGACAGATTCTCCTTAAAGTGGTGTCATCCTGGATGCATTATGACATCACAATCATTGCCATGGATTTGGAATTTTCAAAAAAATGCAAAGAAGATCCATGCCCCAGTCAACGGTGAAGCAGCTAGTGCTCTCTGGTGTCGGCTCTTGTATCAGTCAACAGATGGAAATGTGAAGGATCCGCAATTTCTGGTTAGAGATTTCCGTCAGGTTGGAGTTTTTTCGTTCTTAGTTTTCTACATTTATTGGATGATCTCCTTTCTCTAGGTCAAGCTGATATTGTCCCGGTCGCACCTGACAGAAACCCAGTTGTGCCCAACAACAGACCCGTCTTCAGGGGGCGCCAGCTCCGGGTGGTCTTACAAAGGCTGAATATTCTCCTGGCTGAACCCTACAGAAGGAGCCGGAGAAGCAGAGGATGAGAAATACCGGAGGTGGAGGACAAAGGACAGAGGTCGGACGTGTATCTGCCGAATACCCCGGACTGGCAGGAAAAATACTGAGGTCCGGCCGATGCCCCCGAATCAGGGATTTAGTTATTGGAGCTGGAGAAGACTTCACCATTCCTGGCCACCTACACCAGGAATGAGAAGACAAGTAGAGGTCATCCCTGTTCCACCCGACCAGGGATGACCTCTACGTGGCAGGAGGGCAACCGGCCCACAGTGGTGGATGAGAAGACGGACATCACACAGGAGGGCAGGGGTCGGGCACACCAAGACCAAACATGACCAAAACCAAAAGAAGGTACAACCTCAATCTACAGACCACAAGGCCCCAGCAACGTGTGGAATAAGCCGCCACTTTCCCTCAGGACATTTTTTCATTTCAATTTTTCCGAATTCAGTTAAGGCCACATCTCGCCCACCGGCGAAGGCCTAGAAGATTCATTAGGTCTATCGATCTACCAGAAGCTCATTGCCGCAAGCCCCCCTCACGGGTGTCGGCTACGTGCCACTTAAAATGGGCGTCTTCTTCTCCCCCCCCCACCCCCCGTCACTGTAAACGTAAGGACCCCAAACACACTAGACAAAAGACGATTAAACCTACAGAATGGATATCAAGGAATCGGCTGATAGATTAATGGGGAACTCCCGACTCTGCCCCGACATGACGGGAAGGGAAGGCTCAGCGCACTGGATCTTTGGGTGAATAACTGCTGACAGAGGACAGAGGAGTCTGGGGGATGAGGACAAAGGAGCTTGGGAGGAGGAGTCTGGAGAAGAAGATTGGAGGAGAACAAAGGAGTCTGGAGAGAGGAGGAGGACAGATGAGTCTGGGAAGACAAGTCTGGAAGGAGGAGTCTGGAGAAGGAGGATGGCAGAGGGGTTTGGGGGAGCAGTCTGGAGGAGGAGGACAGAAGATTCTGGAGGGAGGAGCAGGGCAGAGGAGTGCAGAGGAGTCGGAGAGGATGAATCTTGAGGAGGAGGACAAAGGAGTCTGAAGAAGGATGACAGAGGAGTGTGAAGGAGAAGGATAACAGAGGAGTGTGGGAGAGGAGTTTTGAGTAGGAGGAGAACAAAGGAGTTTGGGGGGGGGGGGTAACTCTGGAAGGAGGAGTCTTTAGGATGAGGAGGACAGAGGAGTCTAGGGGGACCAGTCTGGAAGGAGGGGTCTGGAGAAGGAGGAGGACAGAGGAGTCTGGAGAAGAAAGATGACAGAAGAGTTTGGGGGAGCAGTCTGGAGGAGGACAGATAAGTGTGAAGGAGAATGAGGAGGAAAGAGGAGTCTGGATGAGGAGGACAGAAGATTCTGGAGGGAGGAGTCTAGAGAAGGAGGACAGAGGAGTCTGGAGAGGGCCACAGGAGTCTTGAGGATGACAGAGGACTCTGGGGGGAGAAGCCTGGAAGGAGGAATCTGGAGGAGAATAGAGGAGTGTGAAGGTGGAGGACAGAGAAGTCTGGAGGAGGAAGACAGAGGAGTCTGGGGGAGGAGGATAGAAGAGTTTGGAAGAGGAGGAGGACAGAGGAGTCTGGAGAAGAAAGATGACAGAATAGTTTGGGGGAGCAGTCTGGAGGAGGACAGATAAGTGTGAAGGAGAATGAGGAGGACAGAGGAGTCTGGATGAGGACAGAAGATTCTGGAGGGAGGAGTCTAGAGAAGGAGGACAGAGGAGTCTGGAGAGGGCCACAGGAGTCTTGAGGATGACAGAGGACTCTGGGGGGAGAAGCCTGGAAGGAGGAATCTGGAGAAGAATAGAGGAGTGTGAAGGTGGAGGACAGAGGAGTCTGGGGGAGCAGGATAGAAGAGTTTGGAAGAGGAGGAGGACAGAGGAGTCTGGTGGAGGAGGAAAGTGGAGTCTGGCTGTGGCTGTCATAGAGATCAGAGGAGCACTTTGCCGGGTGTGGTGTATGGAGGAGTCAGGAGACGGAGCTGTTGGATGAATATTGCTCGGCTGCCGCTCTCTAGTGCATGAAGGACTTTAGGTTCTTAAATACAAGGATTACAGGCAGCGGGGATCAGTATTTGGAAGCCTCCTAATGGTGAAAAGGGGGTCCCTGTGCAAAACCAGAAGAAGAGGCCCCGATCCCTGATATTGACCGGCTTCAATCTGGCTTCCGACCACATCATTCTACCGAAACTGCCCTAACCAAAGTCACCAATGATCTACTAACCGCCAAAGCCAAGCGACACTACTCTATCCTCCTCCTCCTGGACCTGTCCTCTGCCTTCGACACAGTAGACCATTCCCTCCTACTACAGATTCTCTCATCTCTGGGCATCACAGACTTGGCCCTATCTTGGATCTCCTCATACCTAACCGACCGAACTTTCAGCGTCTCCCATTCTCACACCACTTCCTCATCTCGCCCCCTATCTGTCGGTGTCCCTCAAGGCTCAGTTCTTGGACCCCTGCTGTTCTCCTTCTACACCTTCGGCCTGGGACAGCTCATAGAGTCCCACGGCTTCCAGTATCATCTCTATGCCGATGACACACAGATCTACCTCTCTGGACCTGACATTACCTCTCTACTAACCAAAATACCACAATGTTTGTCTGCTATTTCATCCTTCTTCTCTGCACGATTCCTAAAACTTAACATGGACAAAACAGAGTTTATTGTCTTTCCTCCTCCTCACTCACCTCCTCCAACAAGCCTTTCCATCAAACTTGATGGTTGCTCACTCACCCCAGTCTCACAAGCTCGTTGCCTTGGAGTAACCCTCGACTCTGCTCTATCCTTCAAGCCACACATCCAAGCCCTCTTCAACTCATGCCGATTACAACTCAAAAATATCTCCCGGATCCGTGCTTTTCTTAACCAAGAATCCTCAAAAACATTAGTGCATGCCCTCATCATCTCCCGCCTCGACTACTGCAACCTCCTGCTCTCTGGCCTCCCTTCCAACACTCTTGCACCCCTCCAATCTATCCTAAACTCTGCAGCCCGCTTAATCCACCTCTCCCCTCGCTACTCCCCAGCCTCGCCACTCTGCCAATCCCTTCACTGGCTTCCCATCGCCCAACGACTCCAGTTCAAAACATTAACCATGACATACAAAGCCATGCACAACCTGTCTCCTCCCTACATCTGTGACCTAGTCTCCCAGTACCTACCTGCACGCAACCTTAGATCCTCACAAGATCTCCTTCTCTGCTCCTCTCTTATTTCCTCTTCCCACAATCGTGTACAAGATTTCTCCCGTGCATCCCCCATACTCTGGAACGCTCTACCTCAGCACATCAGACTCTCCACTACCGTGGAAAGCTTCAAGAGGAACCTCAAGACCCACCTCTTCCAACAAGCCTACAACCTACAATAGCCCTCAGCCCAGTAGACCACTGCGCAACCAGCTCTGTCCTCACCTATTGTACCATCACCCATTCCCTGTAGACTGTGAGCCCTCGCGGGCAGGGTCCTCTCTCCTCCTGTAGACTGTGAGCCCTCGCGGGCAGGGTCCTCTCTCCTCCTGTAGACTGTGAGCCCTCGCGGGCAGGGTCCTCTCTCCTCCTATACCAGTCTGTCTTGTACTGTTAATGATTGTTGTACGTATACCCTCTTTCACTTGTAAAGCGCCATGGAATAAATGGCGCTATAATAATAAATAATAATAATAATAATAATAATATATAGAAATTATCTAGTGACTGTCAGCCATAAACATGGATAGATGGCCGATAATTACTATGAGGGTAGCAGTGGCCCCTCACTGGGCCTATGAGCCGCTGTACAAATGATAGGTATGAGGCGTAGTGCCTGGCACTGTTATTGGGCACATGTGGTATGAGCACTGTGTCTGGCACTGTTATTGGGCACGTGGTATGGGGCACCGTGTCTGGCACTGTTATTGGGCACATGTGGTATGGGGCACTGTGGCTGGCACTGTTATTGGGCACTTGTGGTATGGGGCACTGTGGCTGGCACTGTTATTGGGCACATGTGGTATGGGGCACTGTGGCTGGCATTGTTATTGGGCACATGTGGTATGGGCACTGTGGCTGGCACTGTTATTGGGCACATGTGATATGGGGCACTGTGGCTGGCACTATTATTGGGTACATGTGGTATGGGGCACTGTGGCTGGCACTGTTATTGGGCACATGTGGTATGGGGCACTGTGGCTGACACTGTTATTGGGCACATGTGGTATGGGGCACTGTGGCTGGCATTGTTATTGGGCACATGTGGTATGGGGCACTGTGGCTGGCACTGTTATTGGGCACATGTGGTATGGGGCACTGTGGCTGGCACTGTTATTGGGCACATGTGGTATGGGGCACTGTGGCTGGCACTGTTATTGGGCACATGTGGTATGGGGCACTGTGGCTGACACTGTTATTGGGCACATGTGGTATGGAGCACTGTGGCTGGCACTGTTATTGGGCACATGTGGTATGGGGCACTGTGGCTGGCACTGTTATTGGGCATATGTGGTATGGGGCACTGTGGCTGGCATTGTTATTGGGCACATGTGGTATGGGGCACTGTGGCTGGCACTGTTATTGGGCACATGTGGTATGGGGCACTGTGGCTGGCACTGTTATTGGGCACATGTGGTATGGGGCACTGTGGCTGACACTGTTATTGGGCACATGTGGTATGGAGCACTGTGGCTGCCACTGTTATTGGGCACATGTGGTATGGGGCACTGTGGCTGGCACTGTTATTGGGCACATGTGGTATGGGGCACTGTGGCTGGCACTGTTATTGGGCACTGTGTCTGGCACTGTTATTGGGCACTGTGGCTGGCACTGTTATTGGGCACATGTGGTATGGGGCACTGTGGCTGGCACTGTTATTGGGCACTGTGTCTGACACTGTTATTGGGCACTGTGTCTGGCACTGTTATTGAGCACTGTGTCTGGTACTGTTATTGGGGACTGTGGCTGGCACTGTTATTGGGCACATGTGATATGGGGCACTGTGTCTGGCACTGTTATTGGGCACATGTGGTATGGGGCACTGTGTCTGGCACTGTTATTGGGCACATGTGGTATGGGGCACTGTGGCTGGCACTGTTATTGGGCACATGTGGTATGGGGCACTGTGGCTGGCACTGTTATTGGACACTGTGGCTGGCACTGTTATCGGGCACATGTGGTATGGGAACTGTGGCTGGCACTGTTATTTGGCACATCTGGTATGGGGCACTGTGGCTGGCACTGTTATTGGGCACATCTGGTATGGGGCACTGTGGCTGGCACTGTTATTGGGCACATCTGGTATGGGGCACTGTGGCTGGCACTGTTATTGGGCACATGTGGTAGGGGCACTGTGGCTGGCACTGTTATTGGGCACATGTGGTATGGGCACTGTGGCTGGCACTGTTATTGGGCACATGTGGTATGGGGCACTGTGGCTGGCACTGTTATTGGGCACTGTGTCTGACACTGTTATTGGGCACTGTGGCTGGCACTGTTATTGGGCACATGTGGTATGGGGCACTGTAGTTGGCACTGTTATTGGGCACTGTGTCTGGCACTGTTATTGAGCACTGTGTCTGGTACTGTTATTGGGCACTGTGGCTGGCACTGTTATTGGGCACATGTGGTATGGGGCACTGTGTCTGGCACTGTTATTGGGCACATGTGGTATGGGGCACTGTGTCTGGCACTGTTATTGGACACATGTGGTATGGGGCACTGTGGCTGGCACTGTTATTGGGCACATGTGGTATGGGGCACTGTGGCTGGCACTGTTATTGGACACTGTGGCTGGCACTGTTATTGGGCACATGTGGTATGGGCACTGTGGCTGGCACTGTTATTTGGCACATCTGGTATGGGGCACTGTGGCTGGCACTGTTATTGGGCACATCTGGTATGGGGCACTGTGGCTGGCACTGTTATTGGGCACATCTGGTATGGGGCACTGTGGCTGGCACTGTTATTGGGCACATGTGGTAGGGGCACTGTGGCTGGCACTGTTATTGGGCACATGTGGTATGGGCACTGTGGCTGACACTGTTATTGGGCACATCTGGTATGGGGCACTGTGGCTGGCACTGTTATTGGGCACATCTGGTATGGGGCACTGTGGCTGGCACTGTTATTGGGCACATGTGGTAGGGGGCACTGTGTCTGGCACTGTTATTGGGCACATGTGGTAGGGGCACTGTGTCTGGCACTGTTATTGGGCACATGTGGTAGGGGCACTGTGTCTGGCACTGTTATTGGGCACATGTGGTATGGGGCACTGTGGCTGGCACTGTTATTGGGCACATGTGGTATGGGGCACTGTGGCTGGCACTGTTAATGGACACTGTGGCTGGCACTGTTATTGGGCACATGTGGTATGGGCACTGTGGCTGGCACTGTTATTTGGCACATCTGGTATGGGGCACTGTGGCTGGCACTGTTATTGGGCACATCTGGTATGGGGCACTGTGGCTGGCACTGTTATTGGGCACATCTGGTATGGGGCACTGTGGCTGGCACTGTTATTGGGCACATGTGGTAGGGGCACTGTGGCTGGCACTGTTATTGGGCACATGTGGTATGGGCACTGTGGCTGGCACTGTTATTGGGCACATCTGGTATGGGGCACTGTGGCTGGCACTGTTATTGGGCACATCTGGTATGGGGCACTGTGGCTGGCACTGTTATTGGGCACATGTGGTAGGGGGCACTGTGTCTGGCACTGTTATTGGGCACATGTGGTAGGGGCACTGTGTCTGGCACTGTTATTGGGCACATGTGGTAGGGGCACTGTGTCTGGCACTGTTATTGGGCACATGTGGTAGGGGCACTGTGTCTGGCACTGTTATTGGGCACATGTGGTAGGGGCACTGTGTCTAGCACTGTTATTGGGCACATGTGGTAGGGGCACTGTGTCTAGCACTGTTATTGGGCACATGTGGTAGGGGCACTGTGGCTGGCACTGTTATTGGGCATATATGGTATGGGGCACTGTGTCTGGCACTGTTATTGGGCACATGTGGTAGGGGCACTGTGGCTGGCACGGTTATTGGGCACATGTGGTATGGGGCACTGTTGCTGGCACTGTTATTGGGCACATGTGGTAGGGGCACTGTGGCTGGCACTGTTATTGGGCACATGTGGTAGGGGCACTGTGTCTGGCACTGTTATTGGGCACATGTGGTAGGGGCACTGTGTCTGGCACTGTTATTGGGCACATGTGGTAGGGGCACTGTGTCTAGCACTGTTATTGGGCACATGTGGTATGGGCACTGTGGCTGGCACTGTTATTGGGCATATATGGTATGGGCACTGTGTCTGGCACTGTTATTGGGCACATGTGGTAGGGGCACTGTGGCTGGCACTGTTATTGGGCACATGTGGTATGGGGCACTGTGCCTGGCACTGTTATTGGGCACATGTGGTATGGGGCACTGTGCCTGGCACTGTTATTGGGCACATGTGGTATGGGCACTGTGGCTGGCACTGTTATTGGGCATATATGGTATGGGGCACTGTGGCTGGCACTGTTATTGGGCACATGTGGTATGGGGCACTGTGCCTGGCACTGTTATTGGGCACATGTGGTATGGGGCACTGTGGCTGGCACTGTTATTGGGCACATGTGGTAGGGGCACTGTGTCTGGCACTGTTATTGGGCACATGTGGTAGGGGCACTGTGTCTGACACTGTTATTGGGCACATGTGGTATGGGGCACTGTGTCTGGCACTGTTATTGGGCACATGTGGTATGGGGCACTGTGGCTGGCACTGTTATTGGGCACATGTGGTAGGGGCACTGTGGCTGGCACGGTTATTGGGCACATGTGGTATGGGGCACTGTTGCTGGCACTGTTATTGGGCACATGTGGTAGGGGCACTGTGGCTGGCACTGTTATTGGGCACATGTGGTAGGGGCACTGTGTCTGGCACTGTTATTGGGCACATGTGGTAGGGGCACTGTGTCTGGCACTGTTATTGGGCACATGTGGTAGAGGCACTGTGTCTAGCACTGTTATTGGGCACATGTGGTATGGGCACTGTGGCTGGCACTGTTATTGGGCATATATGGTATGGGCACTGTGTCTGGCACTGTTATTGGGCACATGTGGTATGGGGCACTGTGGCTGGCACTGTTATTGGGCACATGTGGTATGGGGCACTGTGCCTGGCACTGTTATTGGGCACATGTGGTATGGGCACTGTGGCTGGCACTGTTATTGGGCATATATGGTATGGGGCACTGTGGCTGGCACTGTTATTGGGCACATGTGGTATGGGGCACTGTGCCTGGCACTGTTATTGGGCACATGTGGTATGGAGCACTGTGGCTGGCACTGTTATTGGGCACATGTGGTAGGGGCACTGTGTCTGGCACTGTTATTGGGCACATGTGGTAGGGGCACTGTGGCTGGCACTGTTATTGGGCACATGTGGTAGGGCACTGTGTCTGGCACTGTTATTGGGCACATGTGGTATGGGGCACTGTGTCTGGCACTGTTATTGGGCACATGTGGTAGGGGCACTGTGTCTGGCACTGTTATTGGGCACATGTGGTAGGGGCACTGTGTCTGGCACTGTTATTGGGCACATGTGGTAGGGGCACTGTGTCTGGCACTGTTATTGGGCACATGTGGTAGGGGCACTGTGTCTGGCACTGTTATTGGGCACATGTGGTAGGGGCACTGTGTCTGGCACTGTTATTGGGCACATGTGGTAGGGGCACTGTGTCTGGCACTGTTATTGGGCACATGTGGTAGGGGCACTGTGTCTAGCACTGTTATTGGGCACATGTGGTATGGGCACTGTGGCTGGCACTGTTATTGGGCATATATGGTATGGGGCACTGTGTCTGGCACTTATTGGGCACATGTGGTAGGGGCACTGTGGCTGGCACTGTTATTGGGCACATGTGGTATGGGGCACTGTTGCTGGCACTGTTATTGGGCACATGTGGTAGGGGCACTGTGGCTGGCACTGTTATTGGGCACATGTGGTAGGGGGCACTGTGGCTGGCACTGTTATTGGGCACATTTGGTAGGGGCACTGTGTCTGGCACTGTTATTGGGCACATGTGGTAGGGGCACTGTGGCTGGCACTGTTATTGGGCACATGTGGTAGGGGCACTGTGTCTGGCACTGTTATTGGGCACATGTGGTAGGGGCACTGTGTCTGGCACTGTTATTGGGCACATGTGGTAGGGGCACTGTGGCTGGCACTGTTATTGGGCACATGTGGTAGGGGCACTGTGGCTGGCACTGTTATTGGGCACATGTGGTAGGGGCACTGTGGCTGGCACTGTTATTGGGCACATGTGTTATGGGGCACTGTGTCTGGCACTGTTATTGGGCACATGTGGTATGGGCACTGTGTCTGGCACTGTTATTGGGCACATGTGGTAGGGGGCACTGTGGCTGGCACTGTTATTGGGCACATGTGGTAGGGGCACTGTGTCTGGCACTGTTATTGGGCACATGTGGTAGGGGCACTGTGGCTGGCACTGTTATTGGGCACATGTGGTAGGGGCACTGTGTCTGGCACTGTTATTGGGCACATGTGGTAGGGGCACTGTGTCTGGCACTGTTATTGGGCACATGTGGTAGGGGCACTGTGGCTGGCACTGTTATTGGGCACATGTGGTAGGGGCACTGTGGCTGGCACTGTTATTGGGCACATGTGGTAGGGGCACTGTGGCTGGCACTGTTATTGGGCACATATGTTATGGGGCACTGTGTCTGGCACTGTTATTGGGCACATGTGGTATGGGCACTGTGGCTGGCACTGTTATTGGGCATATATGGTATGGGCACTGTGTCTGGCACTGTTATTGGGCACATGTGGTAGGGGCACTGTGGCTGGCACTGTTATTGGGCACGTGGTAGGGGCACTGTATCTGGCACTGTTATTGGGCACATGTGGTATGGGGCACTGTGTCTGGCACTGTTATTGGGCACATGTGGTATGGGGCACGGTGTCTGGCACTGTTATTGGGCACATGTGGTATGGGGCACTGTGTCTGGCACTGTTATTGGGCACATGTGGTAGGGGCACTGTGGCTGGCACTGTTATTGGGCACATGTGGTATGGGGCACTGTGGCTGGCACTGTTATTGGGCACATGTGGTATGGGGCACTGTGCCTGGCACTGTTATTGGGCACATGTGGTATGGGGCACTGTGGCTGGCACTGTTATTGGGCACATGTGGTATGGGGCACTGTGGCTGGCACTGTTATTGGGCACATGTGGTAGGGGCACTGTGGCTGGCACTGTTATTGGGCACATGTGGTATGGGCACTGTGGCTGGCACTGTTATTGGGCACATGTGGTATGGGGCACTGTGCCTGGCACTGTTATTGGGCACATGTGGTATGGGGCACTGTGGCTGGCTCTGTTATTGGGCACATGTGGTATGGGGCACTGTGGCTGGCACTGTTATTGGGCACATGTGGTATGGGGCACTGTGGCTGGCACTGTTATTGGCAACATGTGGTATGGGGCACTGTGGCTGGCACTGTTATTGGGCACATGTGGTAGGGGCACTGTGGCTGGCACTGTTATTGGGCACATGTGGTATGGGGCACTGTGGCTGGCACTGTTATTGGGCACATGTGGTATGGGGCACTGTGGCTGGCACTGTTATTGGGCACATGTGGTATGGGGCACTGTGGCTGCACTGTTATTGGGCACATGTGGTATGGGGCACTGTGTCTGGCACTGTTATTGGGCACATGTGGTATGGGCACTGTGTCTGGCACTGTTATTGGGCACATGTGGTAGGGGCACTGTTATTGGGCACATGTGGTATGGGGCACTGTGCCTGGCACTGTTATTGGGCACATGTGGTATGGGGCACTGTGGCTGGCACTGTTATTGGGCACATGTGGTATGGGGCACTGTGGCTGGCACTGTTATTGGGCACATGTGGTAGGGGCACTGTGTCTGGCACTGTTATTGGGCACATGTGGTAGGGGCCCTGTGGCTGGCACTGTTATTGGGCACATGTGGTAGGGGCACTGTGGCTGGCACTGTTATTGGGCACATGTGGTAGGGGCACTGTGGCTGGCACTGTTATTGGGCACATGTGTTATGGGGCACTGTGTCTGGCACTGTTATTGGGCACATGTGGTATGGGCACTGTGGCTGGCACTGTTATTGGGCATATATGGTATGGGCACTGTGTCTGGCACTGTTATTGGGCACATGTGGTAGGGGCACTGTGGCTGGCACTGTTATTGGGCACATGTGGTAGGGGCACTGTGTCTGGCACTGTTATTGGGCACATGTGGTATGGGGCACTGTGTCTGGCACTGTTATTGGGCACATGTGGTATGGGGCACTGTGTCTGGCACTGTTATTGGGCACATGTGGTATGGGGCACTGTGTCTGGCACTGTTATTGGGCACATGTGGTAGGGGCACTGTGGCTGGCACTGTTATTGGGCACATGTGGTATGGGGCACTGTGGCTGGCACTGTTATTGGGCACATGTGGTATGGGGCACTGTGCCTGGCACTGTTATTGGGCACATGTGGTATGGGGCACTGTGGCTGGCACTGTTATTGGGCACATGTGGTATGGGGCACTGTGGCTGGCACTGTTATTGGGCACATGTGGTAGGGGCACTGTGGCTGGCACTGTTATTGGGCACATGTGGTATGGGCACTGTGGCTGGCACTGTTATTGGGCACATGTGGTATGGGGCACTGTGCCTGGCACTGTTATTGGGCACATGTGGTATGGGGCACTGTGGCTGGCTCTGTTATTGGGCACATGTGGTATGGGGCACTGTGGCTGGCACTGTTATTGGGCACATGTGGTATGGGGCACTGTGGCTGGCACTGTTATTGGCAACATGTGGTATGGGGCACTGTGGCTGGCACTGTTATTGGGCACATGTGGTAGGGGCACTGTGGATGGCACTGTTATTGGGCACATGTGGTATGGGGCACTGTGGCTGGCACTGTTATTGGGCACATGTGGTATGGGGCACTGTGGCTGCACTGTTATTGGGCACATGTGGTATGGGGCACTGTGTCTGGCACTGTAATTGGGCACATGTGGTATGGGCACTGTGTCTGGCACTGTTATTGGGCACATGTGGTAGGGGCACTGTTATTGGGCACATGTGGTATGGGGCACTGTGCCTGGCACTGTTATTGGGCACATGTGGTATGGGGCACTGTGGCTGGCACTGTTATTGGGCACATGTGGTATGGGGCACTGTGGCTGGCACTGTTATTGGGCACATGTGGTATGGGGCACTGTGGCTGGCACTGTTATTGGGCACATGTGGTATGCGGCACTGTGCCTGGCACTGTTATTGGGCACATGTGGTATGGGGCACTGTGGCTGGCACTGTTATTGGGCACATGTGGTATGGGGCACTGTGGCTGGCACTGTTATTGGGCACATGTGGTAGGGGCACTGTGGCTGGCACTGTTATTGGGCACATGTGGTATGGGCACTGTGGCTGGCACTGTTATTGGGCACATGTGGTATGGGGCACTGTGCCTGGCACTGTTATTGGGCACATGTGGTATGGGGCATTGTGGCTGGCTCTGTTATTGGGCACATGTGGTATGGGGCACTGTGTCTGGCACTGTTATTGGCAACATGTGGTATGGGGCACTGTGGCTGGCACTGTTATTGGGCACATGTGGTAGGGGCACTGTGCCTGGCATTGTTATTGGGCACATGTGGTATGGGCACTGTGGCTGGCACTGTTATTGGGTACATGTGGTATGGGGCACTGTGGCTGGCACTGTTATTGTGCACATGTGGTATGGGGCACTGTGGCTGGCACTGTTATTGGGCACATGTGGTATGGGGCACTGTGGCTGCACTGTTATTGGGCACATGTGGTATGGGGCACTGTGTCTGGCACTGTTATTGGGCACATGTGGTAGGGGCACTGTTATTGGGCACATGTGGTATGGGGCACTGTGGCTGGCACTGTTATTGGGCACATGTGGTAGGGGCACTGTGTCTGGCACTGTTATTGGGCACATGTGGTATGGGGCACTGTGCCTGGCACTGTTATTGGGCACATGTGGTAGGGGCACTGTGGCTGGCACTGTTATTGGGCACATGTGGTAGAGGCACTGTGGCTGGCACCGTTATTGGGCACATGTGGTATGGGGCACTGTGGCTGGCACTGTTATTGGGCACATGTGGTAGGGGCACTGTGGCTGCACTGTTATTGGGCACATGTGGTATGGGGCACTGTGCCTGGCACTGTTATTGGGCACATGTGGTAGGGGCACTGTGGCTGGCACTGTTATTGGGCACATGTGATATGGGGCACTGTGGCTGGCACTGTTATTGGGCACATGTGGTATGGGGCACTGTGGCTGGCACTGTTATTGGGCACATGTGGTAGGGGCACTGTGGCTGCACTGTTATTGGGCACATGTGGTATGGGGCACTGTGCCTGGCACCGTTATTGGGCACATGTGGTATGGGGCACTGTGGCTGGCACTGTTATTGGGCACATGTGGTAGGGGCACTGTGGCTGGCACTGTTATTGGGCACATGTGGTATGGGCACTGTGGCTGGCACTGTTATTGGGCACATGTGGTATGGGCCACTGTGGCTGGCACTGTTATTAGGCACATGTGGTAGGGGCACTGTGGCTGGCACTGTTATTGGGCACATGTGGTAGGGGCACTGTGGCTGGCACTGTTATTGGGCACATGTGGTAGGGGCACTGTGGCTGGCACTGTTATTGGGCACATGTGGTATGGGGCACTGTGGCTGGCACTGTTATTGGGCACATGTGGTAGGGGCACTGTGGCTGGCACTGTTATTGGGCACATGTGGTATGGGGCACTGTGGCTGGCACTGTTATTGGGCACATGTGGTAGGGGCACTGTGGCTGGCACTGTTATTGGGCACATGTGGTAGGGGCACTGTGGCTGGCACTGTTATTGGGCACATGTGATATGGGGCACTGTGTCTGGCACTGTTATTGGGCACATGTGGTAGGGGCACTGTGGCTGGCACTGTTATTGGGCACATGTGGTATGGGGCACTGTGGCTGGCACTGTTATTGGGCACATGTGGTAGGGGCACTGTGGCTGTCACTGTTATTGGGCACATGTGGTATGGGGCACTGTGTCTGGCACTGTTATTGGGCACATGTGGTAGGGGCACTGTGGCTGGCACTGTTATTGGGCACATGTGGTATGGGGCACTGTGTGTGGCACTGTTATTGGGCACATGTGGTATGGGGCACTGTGGCTGGCTCTGTTATTGGGCACATGTGGTATGGGGCACTGTGTCTGGCACTGTTATTGGGCATATGTGGTAGGGGCACTGTGGCTGGCACTGTTATTGGGCACATGTGGTAGGGGCACTGTGGCTGACACTGTTATTGGGCACATGTGGTAGGGGCACTGTGGCTGGCACTGTTATTGGGCACATGTGGTAGGGGCACTGTGGCTGACACTGTTATTGGGCACATGTGGTAGGGGCACTGTGGCTGGCACTGTTATTGGGCACATGTGGTATGGGGCACTGTGGCTGGCACTGTTATTGGGCACATGTGGTAGGGGCACTGTGGCTGACACTGTTATTGGGCACATGTGGTAGGGGCACTGTGGCTGGCACTGTTATTGGGCACATGTGGTAGGGGCACTGTGGCTGGCACTGTTATTGGGCACATGTGGTATGGGGCACTGTGGCTGGCTCTGTTATTGGGCACATGTGGTATGGGGCACTGTGGCTGGCTCTGTTATTGGGCACATTTGGTATGGGGCACTGTTATTGGGCACTGTTATTGGGCACATGTGGTATGGGGCACTGTTATTGGGCACATGTGGTAGGGGCACTGTTATTGGGCACATGTGGTAGGGGCACTGTTATTGGGCACATGTGGTAGGGGCACTGTGGCTGGCACTGTTATTGGGCACATGTGGTAGGGGCACTGTGGCTGGCACTGTTATTGGGCACATGTGGTAGGGGCACTGTGGCTGGCTCTGTTATTGGGCACATGTGGTAGGGGCACTGTGGCTTGCTCTGTTATTGGGCACATGTGGTATGGGGCACTGTGGCTGGCACTGTTATTGGGCACATGTGGTATGGGGCACTGTGGCTGGCACTGTTATTGGACACTGTGGCTGGCACTGTTATTGGGCACATGTGGTATGGGGCACTGTGGCTGGCACTGTTATTGGGCACATGTGGTATGGGGCACTGTGGCTGGCACTGTTATTGGGCACATGTGGTAGGGGCACTGTGGCTGCACTGTTATTGGGCACATCTGGTATGGGGCACTGTGCCTGGCACTGTTATTGGGCACATGTGGTATGGGGCACTGTGGCTGGCACTGTTATTGGACACTGTGGCTGGCACTGTTATTGGGCACATGTGGTATGGGGCACTGTGGCTGGCACTGTTATTGGGCATATATGGTATGGGGCACTGTGTCTGGCACTGTTATTGGGCACATGTGGTAGGGGCACTGTGGCTGCACTGTTATTGGGCACATCTGGTATGGGGCACTGTGCCTGGCAATGTTATTGGGCACATGTGGTAGGGGCACTGTGGCTGCACTGTTATTGGGCACATGTGGTAGGGGCACTGTGGCTGCACTGTTATTGGGCACATCTGGTATGGGGCACTGTGCCTGGCACTGTTATTGGGCACATGTGGTAGGGGCACTGTGGCTGGCACTGTTATTGGGCACATGTGGTAGGGGCACTGTGGCTGGCACTGTTATTGGGCACATGTGGTATGGGGCACTGTGGCTGGCACTGTTATTGGGCACATGTGGTAGGGGCACTGTGGCTGGCACTGTTATTGGGCACATGTGGTAGGGGCACTGTGGCTGGCACTGTTATTGGGCACATGTGGTATGGGGCACTGTGGCTGGCTCTGTTATTGGGCACATGTGGTATGGGGCACTGTGGCTGGCACTGTTATTGGGCACATGTGGTATGGGGCACTGTGGCTGGCACTGTTATTGGGCACATGTGGTAGGGGCACTGTTATTGGGCACATGTGGTAGGGGCACTGTGGCTGCACTGTTATTGGGCACATGTGGTATGGGGCACTGTGGCTGGCACTGTTATTGGGCACATGTGGTAGGGGCACTGTGGCTGGCACTGTTATTGGGCACATGTGGTAGGGGCACTGTGGCTGGCACTGTTATTGGGCACATGTGGTATGGGGCACTGTGGCTGGCTCTGTTATTGGGCACATGTGGTATGGGGCACTGTGGCTGGCACTGTTATTGGGCACATGTGGTAGGGGCACTGTGGCTGCACTGTTATTGGGCACATGTGGTAGGGGCACTGTTATTGGGCACATGTGGTATGGGGCACTGTGGCTGGCACTGTTATTGAGCACATGTGGTAGGGGCACTGTGGCTGGCACTGTTATTGGGCACATGTGGTAGGGGCATTGTGGCTGGCTCTGTTATTGGGCACATGTGGTAGGGGCACTGTGGCTGGCACTGTTATTGGGCACATGTGGTAGGGGCACTGTGGCTGCACTGTTATTGGGCACATGTGGTATGGGGCACTGTGGCTGGCACTGTTATTGGGCACATGTGGTAGGGGCACTGTTATTGGGCACATGTGGTATGGGGCACTGTTATTAGGCACATGTGGTATGGGGCACTGTGGCTGGCACTGTTATTGGGCACATGTGGTAGGGGCACTGTGGCTGGCTCTGTTATTGGGCACATGTGGTAGGGGCACTGTGGCTGGCACTGTTATTGGGCACATGTGGTATGGGGCACTGTGGCTGGCACTGTTATTGGGCACATGTGGTATGGGGCACTGTGGCTGGCTCTGTTATTGGGCACATGTGGTATGGGGCACTGTGGCTGGCACTGTTATTGGGCACATGTGGTATGGGGCACTGTGGCTGGCACTGTTATTGGGCACATGTGGTAGGGGCACTGTGTCTGGCACTGTTATTGGGCACATGTGGTAGGGGCCCTGTGGCTGGCACTGTTATTGGGCACATGTGGTAGGGGCACTGTGGCTGGCTCTGTTATTGGGCACATGTGGTAGGGGCACTGTGGCTGGCACTGTTATTGGGCACATGTGGTAGGGGCACTGTGTCTGGCACTGTTATTGGGCACATGTGGTAGGGGCCCTGTGGCTGGCACTGTTATTGGGCACATGTGGTAGGGGCACTGTGGCTGGCTCTGTTATTGGGCACATGTGGTAGGGGCCCTGTGGCTGGCACTGTTATTGGGCACATGTGGTAGGGGCACTGTGGCTGGCATTGTTATTGGGCACATGTGGTAGGGGCACTGTGGCTGGCTCTGTTATTGGGCACATGTGGTAGGGGCACTGTGGCTGCACTGTTATTGGGCACATGTGGTATGGGGCACTGTGGCTGGCACTGTTATTGGGCACATGTGGTAGGGGCACTGTGGCTGGCATTGTTATTGGGCACATGTGGTATGGGCACTGTGGCTGGCTCTGTTATTGGGCACATGTGGTAGGGGCACTGTGGCTGCACTGTTATTGGGCACATGTGGTAGGGGCACTGTGGCTGGCTCTGTTATTGGGCACATGTGGTAGGGGCCCTGTGGCTGGCACTGTTATTGGGCACATGTGGTAGGGGCACTGTGGCTGGCATTGTTATTGGGCACATGTGGTAGGGGCACTGTGGCTGGCTCTGTTATTGGGCACATGTGGTAGGGGCACTGTGGCTGCACTGTTATTGGGCACATGTGGTATGGGGCACTGTGGCTGGCACTGTTATTGGGCACATGTGGTAGGGGCACTGTGGCTGGCATTGTTATTGGGCACATGTGGTATGGGCACTGTGGCTGGCTCTGTTATTGGGCACATGTGGTAGGGGCACTGTGGCTGCACTGTTATTGGGCACATGTGGTATGGGGCACTGTGGCTGGCACTGTTATTGGGCACATGTGGTAGGGGCACTGTTATTGGGCACATGTGGTATGGGGCACTGTGGCTGGCACTGTTATTGGGCACATGTGGTAGGGGCACTGTTATTGGGCACATGTGGTATGGGGCACTGTTATTGGGCACATGTGGTAGGGGCACTGTGGCTGGCATTGTTATTGGGCACATGTGGTATGGGCACTGTGGCTGGCTCTGTTATTGGGCACATGTGGTAGGGGCACTGTGGCTGGCTCTGTTATTGGGCACATGTGGTATGGGGCACTGTGGCTGCACTGTTATTGGGCACATGTGGTATGGGGCACTGTGGCTGGCACTGTTATTGGGCACATGTGGTAGGGGCACTGTTATTGGGCACATGTGGTATGGGGCACTGTGGCTGGCACTGTTATTGGGCACATGTGGTAGGGGCACTGTTATTGGGCACATGTGGTATGGGGCACTGTGGCTGGCACTGTTATTGGGCACATGTGGTAGGGGCACTGTGGCTGGCACTGTTATTGGGCACATGTGGTAGGGGCACTGTGGCTGCACTGTTATTGGGCACATGTGGTATGGGGCACTGTGGCTGGCACTGTTATTGGGCACATGTGGTAGGGGCACTGTTATTGGGCACATGTGGTATGGGGCACTGTTATTAGGCACATGTGGTATGGGGCACTGTGGCTGGCACTGTTATTGGGCACATGTGGTAGGGGCACTGTGGCTGGCTCTGTTATTGGGCACATGTGGTAGGGGCACTGTGGCTGGCACTGTTATTGGGCACATGTGGTATGGGGCACTGTGGCTGGCACTGTTATTGGGCACATGTGGTATGGGGCACTGTGGCTGGCTCTGTTATTGGGCACATGTGGTATGGGGCACTGTGGCTGGCACTGTTATTGGGCACATGTGGTATGGGGCACTGTGGCTGGCACTGTTATTGGGCACATGTGGTAGGGGCACTGTGTCTGGCACTGTTATTGGGCACATGTGGTAGGGGCCCTGTGGCTGGCACTGTTATTGGGCACATGTGGTAGGGGCACTGTGGCTGGCTCTGTTATTGGGCACATGTGGTAGGGGCACTGTGGCTGGCACTGTTATTGGGCACATGTGGTAGGGGCACTGTGTCTGGCACTGTTATTGGGCACATGTGGTAGGGGCCCTGTGGCTGGCACTGTTATTGGGCACATGTGGTAGGGGCACTGTGGCTGGCTCTGTTATTGGGCACATGTGGTAGGGGCCCTGTGGCTGGCACTGTTATTGGGCACATGTGGTAGGGGCACTGTGGCTGGCATTGTTATTGGGCACATGTGGTAGGGGCACTGTGGCTGGCTCTGTTATTGGGCACATGTGGTAGGGGCACTGTGGCTGCACTGTTATTGGGCACATGTGGTATGGGGCACTGTGGCTGGCACTGTTATTGGGCACATGTGGTAGGGGCACTGTGGCTGGCATTGTTATTGGGCACATGTGGTATGGGCACTGTGGCTGGCTCTGTTATTGGGCACATGTGGTAGGGGCACTGTGGCTGCACTGTTATTGGGCACATGTGGTAGGGGCACTGTGGCTGGCTCTGTTATTGGGCACATGTGGTAGGGGCCCTGTGGCTGGCACTGTTATTGGGCACATGTGGTAGGGGCACTGTGGCTGGCATTGTTATTGGGCACATGTGGTAGGGGCACTGTGGCTGGCTCTGTTATTGGGCACATGTGGTAGGGGCACTGTGGCTGCACTGTTATTGGGCACATGTGGTATGGGGCACTGTGGCTGGCACTGTTATTGGGCACATGTGGTAGGGGCACTGTGGCTGGCATTGTTATTGGGCACATGTGGTATGGGCACTGTGGCTGGCTCTGTTATTGGGCACATGTGGTAGGGGCACTGTGGCTGCACTGTTATTGGGCACATGTGGTATGGGGCACTGTGGCTGGCACTGTTATTGGGCACATGTGGTAGGGGCACTGTTATTGGGCACATGTGGTATGGGGCACTGTGGCTGGCACTGTTATTGGGCACATGTGGTAGGGGCACTGTTATTGGGCACATGTGGTATGGGGCACTGTTATTGGGCACATGTGGTAGGGGCACTGTGGCTGGCATTGTTATTGGGCACATGTGGTATGGGCACTGTGGCTGGCTCTGTTATTGGGCACATGTGGTAGGGGCACTGTGGCTGGCTCTGTTATTGGGCACATGTGGTATGGGGCACTGTGGCTGCACTGTTATTGGGCACATGTGGTATGGGGCACTGTGGCTGGCACTGTTATTGGGCACATGTGGTAGGGGCACTGTTATTGGGCACATGTGGTATGGGGCACTGTGGCTGGCACTGTTATTGGGCACATGTGGTAGGGGCACTGTTATTGGGCACATGTGGTATGGGGCACTGTGGCTGGCACTGTTATTGGGCACATGTGGTAGGGGCACTGTGGCTGGCACTGTTATTGGGCACATGTGGTAGGGGCACTGTGGCTGCACTGTTATTGGGCACATGTGGTATGGGGCACTGTGGCTGGCACTGTTATTGGGCACATGTGGTAGGGGCACTGTTATTGGGCACATGTGGTATGGGGCACTGTTATTAGGCACATGTGGTATGGGGCACTGTGGCTGGCACTGTTATTGGGCACATGTGGTAGGGGCACTGTGGCTGGCACTGTTATTGGGCACATGTGGTATGGGGCACTGTGGCTGGCTCTGTTATTGGGCACATGTGGTATGGGGCACTGTGGCTGGCACTGTTATTGGGCACATGTGGTATGGGGCACTGTGGCTGGCACTGTTATTGGGCACATGTGGTAGGGGCACTGTGTCTGGCACTGTTATTGGGCACATGTGGTAGGGGCCCTGTGGCTGGCACTGTTATTGGGCACATGTGGTAGGGGCACTGTGGCTGGCTCTGTTATTGGGCACATGTGGTAGGGGCACTGTGGCTGGCACTGTTATTGGGCACATGTGGTAGGGGCACTGTGTCTGGCACTGTTATTGGGCACATGTGGTAGGGGCCCTGTGGCTGGCACTGTTATTGGGCACATGTGGTAGGGGCACTGTGGCTGGCTCTGTTATTGGGCACATGTGGTAGGGGCCCTGTGGCTGGCACTGTTATTGGGCACATGTGGTAGGGGCACTGTGGCTGGCATTGTTATTGGGCACATGTGGTAGGGGCACTGTGGCTGGCTCTGTTATTGGGCACATGTGGTAGGGGCACTGTGGCTGCACTGTTATTGGGCACATGTGGTATGGGGCACTGTGGCTGGCACTGTTATTGGGCACATGTGGTAGGGGCACTGTGGCTGGCATTGTTATTGGGCACATGTGGTATGGGCACTGTGGCTGGCTCTGTTATTGGGCACATGTGGTATGGGCACTGTGGCTGGCTCTGTTATTGGGCACATGTGGTAGGGGCACTGTGGCTGGCTCTGTTATTGGGCACATGTGGTAGGGGCCCTGTGGCTGGCACTGTTATTGGGCACATGTGGTATGGGGCACTGTGCCTGGCACTGTTATTGGGCACATGTGGTAGGGGCACTGTGGCTGGCATTGTTATTGGGCACATGTGGTAGGGGCACTGTGGCTGGCTCTGTTATTGGGCACATGTGGTAGGGGCACTGTGGCTGCACTGTTATTGGGCACATGTGGTAGGGGCACTGTGGCTGGCACTGTTATTGGGCACATGTGGTAGGGGCACTGTGGCTGGCACTGTTATTGGGCACATGTGGTAGGGGCACTGTGGCTGGCACTGTTATTGGGCACATGTGGTATGGGGCACTGTGGCTGGCACTGTTATTGGGCACATGTGGTAGGGGCACTGTGGCTGGCACTGTTATTGGGCACATGTGGTATGGGGCACTGTGTCTGGCACTGTTATTGGGCACATGTGGTAGGGGCCCTGTGGCTGGCACTGTTATTGGGCACATGTGGTATGGGGCACTGTGGCTGGCACTGTTATTGGGCACATGTGGTAGGGGCACTGTGGCTGGCACTGTTATTGGGCACATGTGATATGGGGCACTGTGGCTGGCACTGTTATTGGGCACATGTGGTAGGGGCACTGTTATTGGGCACATGTGGTAGGGGGCACTGTGTCTGGCACTGTTATTGGGCACATGTGGTATGGGGCACTGTGTCTGGCACTGTTATTGGGCACATGTGGTATGGGGCACTGTGTCTGGCACTGTTATTGGGCACATGTGATATGGGGCACTGTGGCTGGCACTGTTATTGGGCACATGTGGTATGGGGCACTGTGGCTGGCACTGTTATTGGGCACTGTTATTGGGCACATGTGGTCGGGAGACACGGTTGTGTGACAAAGGCCTTACAGCGGACACGCTATTGGTCAGCACTACACTGATCCACAACTTCCGACTGCAGATAATAACCAATCAGACTCCGCAGCCTGCAGACCCCGCCTTCGCTGTTGCTATGGCAGCACACTTCCGCGTTCCAGCGGCTGCTAGTGGCTTCCGGGTTGGTTTCTCCGGCCCCGGGTCTTAGTGCCGGCATGTTGCGCAGGCTGTGGGGCTCCGGGTGCGGGATCAGGACGCTGCACTCGCTGCTGACGGTCGCGGTGACCCTGGTGCTGCTCCTGCACGACACCGGTCAGTATGTGATCCGGGGACCCCCACGTGACATGTCCTGGGAAAGCTGGGTGCCAATATGGCCGCCACCCCCCCCCCCCCCAGCTCCTGCAGTAATGACTGACGGGTGAACGCTGCATTACCCTGTATCACAGCTCTATATTATTTATGTGGGGACATAAGGGATATTCCAAGATGGCGGAGGGGATAATCTGATGATCTCCAGGGGTCCGACCCCCACAGGTCCATCTACTAACCCCTCCCCCGCGGGTCCGTCCTGGGACACCCCCCTCCCGCAGGTCCGACCTCTGGGACACCCCCCTCCCGCAGGTCCGACCTCTGGGACACCCCCCTCCCGCAGGTCCGACCTCTGGGACACCCCCCCTCCCGCAGGTCCGACCTCTGGGACACCCCCCCTCCCGCATGTCTGACCTCTGGGACACCCCCCCTCCCGCATGTCTGACCTCTGGGACACCCCCCCTCCCGCATGTCTGACCTCTGGGACACCCCCCCCTCCCGCATGTCTGACCTCTGGGACACCCCCCTCCCGCAGGTCCGACCTTTGGGACACCCCCCTCCCGCAGGTCTGACCTCTGGGGCACCCCCCTCCCGCAGGTCTGACCTCTGGGGCACCCCCCTCCCGCAGGTCTGACCTCTGGGGCACCCCCCTCCCGCAGGTCTGACCTCTGGGACACCCCCCTCCCGCAGGTCTGACCTCTGGGACACCCCCCTCCCGCAGGTCTGACCTCTGGGACACCCCCCTCCCGCAGGTCTGACCTCTGGGACACCCCCCTCCCGCAGGTCTGACCTCTGGGACACCCCCCTCCCGCAGGTCTGACCTCTGGGACACCCCCCTCCCGCAGGTCTGACCTCTGGGACACACCCCCCCCCCGCAGGTCTGACCTCTGGGACACACCCCCCCCCCGCAGGTCTGACCTCTGGGACACACCCCCCCCCCCGCAGGTCTGACCTCTGGGACACCCCTGTGACGGGGTGTACAGCAGAGCAAGGAGAGACAACAGGCCGAGGAACGATCCAACAGGTTTATTCACAAGAACACTGGAACAGCACACGATAAGTCCACGTACAACAGATTCGGGGGCCCTTCCCGACAATCCTCGGACCGGATTACAAAGCAATCGTCCTTACAGTAGTCCAAAGAGTTCCACACAATCCCACGGGCCGCCACACAGGCCTAGCTCCGTCCGTGTCCACAGCCACCCAGGCTGGAGCTCCTGCTCCCTTCAAGTTTCAGCTCACTCTGCCTGAATCTCCCAGGTAAGCAGAGTTTACACTAGTTGGACTCTAGGCACACCTCCCCCTGGCCATTTGATGCATGAATGGACTTTAGACTGCTGGCTCTGTTCTGTTTACCAAGTTGTTGTTGGAGAAGTCCCATGCTGAGAAGAACAATATATATATGCAACCCCCACCAAATCAATGACAATAGCTACTGCTGAAGCCTGAGTGCAAGATGATACAGGCTGGGGGGAAGGTATGGTCACTTACATCCCAAGACATAGTATTACAGCAAATACAGTGAGAAGGTAAAATACATCACATGGCATCTTATACAAAAATATGGGATGGAGAAAACTACATACATCATGACAACCCCCCCCCCCAGGTCTGACCTCTGGGACACCCCTCCCCTCCCGCAGGTCTGACCTCTTGGACACCCCCCTCCCCCGCAGGTCTGACCTCTGGGACACCCCTCCCGCAGGTCTGACCTCTGGGACACCCCCCCCTCCCGCAGGTCTGACCTCTGGGACACCCCCCTCCCCTGCAGGTCTGACCTCTGGGACACCCCTCCCGCAGGTCTGACCTCTGGGACACCCCTCCCCTCCCGCAGGTCTGACCTCTGGGACACCCCCCCCGCAGGTCTGACCTCTGGGACACCCCTCCCCTCCCGCAGGTCTGACCTCTGGGACACCCCTCCCCCCCCGCAGGTCTGACCTCTGGGACACCCCCTCCCCTCCCGCAGGTCTGACCTCTGGGACCCCACCCCCCGCAGGTCTGACCTTTGGGACACCCCCCTCCCGCAGGAACTATAATTATTATATTCCCCACCACTCCAGCGTCGGTGATTGGCTGCAGCGGTCACATAAATGTTACAATGTGAAATTACTGAGAGCTGTTGGGGATATTTAGACCCTTTCTATTGTTTCCGCGGATTTCTGCTTTTACACAATAAAAAAAACAAACAAATGAAAACAATTTCTGAATTTCTTCTTAGAATAAATAAACTGTATGTTCCCGCAGCGGCCACTAGAGGGAGCCTGGGCCTCCTGCATGCCTGGATAGTGGTGAGCTCCCCCTGGTGGCGGCTGCTGGGATGTTACTATTTATCTCAGTGGCCGGCGGGGGATTGGAGCTCTGTATAATGCGGTGAGCGCGGCGGACCCCCTTATATTTATGTGATAATATTCCTCAGACCCCTCTTCCCCAGAGGATGTGTGGAGCCGTCTGCAGCCGCTGGGGTTCGTGCTCCTGGTCACATGCTGCACGGGGCTGTATTATGGGGTGTCGCTCATGGACCCGGGCTATATACTCACAGACTGTGACGAGAAGGTATATATGTATATAATGTGTCCCGCTATACGACCTCGTGACCGCGGCTCCGCCCCTGTATACTAATATGACTGTCTTCTGTCAGTATCATCCAATCACAGAGGACGACCGGCAGGAGCTGACGGCGCAGACCCCCGGAGCGCTGCGCATGAGACGCTGTGGATATTGTCTGCTAAAGGTGACGTTTCCCCCTCACTTTCTTATGCAGCCATCATCACAAAATACCTCTGCCTGCAGTCACCACTAGAGGGAGCTATTCCATATAAATGTATGGGGCTAATGGAAGCTGTGCAGTCTGTATACAGGGAGCTCCCCCTAGTGGTGGCTGCAGACAGGATCTTATCATGTATTTCTGTATACAGGGAGCTCCCCCTAGTGGTGGCTGCAGACAGGATCTTATCATGTTTTTCTGTATACAGGGAGCTCCCCCTAGTGGTGGCTGCAGACAGGATATTATCATGTGTCTCTGTATACAGGGGGCTCCCCCTAGTGGTGGCTGCAGACAGGATCTTATCATGTATCTCTGTATACAGGGAGCTCCCCCTAGTGGTGGCTGCAGACAGGATATTATCATGTGTCTCTGTATACAGGGGGCTCCCCCTAGTGGTGGCTGCAGACAGGATCTTATCATGCATCTCTGTATACAGGGGGCTCCCCCTAGTGGTGGCTGCAGACAGGATCTTATCATGCATCTCTGTATACAGGGGGCTCCCCCTAGTGGTGGCTGCAGACAGGATCTTATCATGTATCTCTGTATACAGGGAGCTCCCCCTAGTGGTGGCTGCAGACAGGATCTTATCATGTATCTCTGTATACAGGGCGCTCCCCCTAGTGGTGGCTGCAGACAGGATCTTATCATGTATCTCTGTATAGAGGGAGCTCCCCCTAGTGGTGGCTGCAGACAGGATCTTATCATGTATCTCTGTATACAGGGAGCTCCCCCTAGTGGTGACTGCAGACAGGATCTTATCATGTATCTCTGTATACAGGGAGCTCCTCCTAGTGGAGGCTGCAGCCAGGAGTTGTAGTTTGGGCTGGAAATCACTGCTGTAATGTATTGTATATATTTGGTGTTATGTAACCTGTATAATCCCGTCTCATCCCACAGCAACCGATGAGGGCTCGACACTGCAAATCCTGCCAGCGGTGCGTGCGGAGGTACGACCACCACTGCCCATGGATCGAGAACTGTGTGGGAGAAAAGAACCATCGCGTCTTCATCTTGTACTTGGCTCTTCAGCTGCTGGTGTTACTCTGGGCCGTCCGCATCGCATGGTAGGAGAATAAGTAATACACACTGGATGTCATGTATGGACATAGTGAGTGCAGCTCTGGAGTATAATACAGGAGGTAACTCAGGATCAGTAATGTAATGTATGTACACAGTGATTGCACCAGCAGAATAGTGAGTGCAGCTCCGGAGTATAATACAGGAGGTAACTCAGGATTAGTAATGTATATACACAGTGATTGCACCAGCAGAATAGTGAGTGCAGCTCTGGAGTATAATACAGGAGGTAACTCAGGATCAGTAATGTAATGTATGTACACAGTGACTGCACCAGCAGAATAGTGAGTGCAGCTCTGGAGTATAATACAGGAGGTAATTTAGGATTAGTAATGTAATGTATGTACACAGTGACTGCAGCAGCAGAATAGTGAGTGCAGCTCTGGAGTATAATACAGGAGGTAACTTAGGATTAGTAATGTATGTACACAGTGACTGCAGCAGCAGAATAGTGAGTGCAGCTCTGGAGTATAATACAGGAGGTAACTTAGGATTAGTAATGTATGTACACAGTGACTGCGCCAGCAGAATAGTGAGTGCAGCTCTGGAGTATAATACAGGAGGTAACTTAGGATTAGTAATGTATATATGTGATAACTTATATATGTTGTTAAGAAAATGTAATCACCATCATACATACATTTGTCTCTTTTTATGTAATTTTTAGAAAGCAATATTATGTATTTACTTTTAGAATTTTTTTATAACCCTTTTTCATCCAAGTACAATAAACATCTTTAAAGTAGCTCCTGCCAGATCCTCAGCACAGACAGATCACAGTTAATATTACTGAAACAGCCGCCACTAGGGGGAGCTCTTCGCACACGGAGTTGGACGCTCCCTCTAGTGGCTGGTGCTGGTATTCCGCATCTTGTACATTATGTCTCTGCTCAGGACTTGGAGCTGTGTCCTTCATTAGGGAACTCATTTGGCGCAGATTTTTGGATCTACACAACCTGTAAAGATGTAATCCTCTGTAGCGTGTGACTCGCGCGCACCTTGCTCTATCCTGGGTGATGTGAATAGATGCCTCTTCTTCCTCCAGGTCCGGTTTTCACTCTGCAGGGATCTGGAGCGAGTGGCTGCGCACCAACCTCTTCTTGCTGGCGGCGTTGGCTGTGGTCGGGGTCTTCACCGCGGTGGTGGCGCTGCTGCTCGTCAGCCACATGTACCTCATCTCCTGCAACATCACCACCTGGGAGTTCATGTCCCACCACCGCATCGCCTACCTGAAGCAGCGCGACTCCGACACCAGCCCCTTCGACAGGGGCCTGATCCGAAACCTGTGGAGCTTCTTCTGCAGCTGCGGCCACGTGGTCTGGGAAGGGGTTTATTTCAGAGACGCTATTAACACTGTGTGAACCGGAGAGGGGGAGAAAATGAGGTCGGGTTATACGGGGGTCTGATAACAATGGGGGGCAGCTCTTACCGTGGCCCTGGGTTATGGTGCCTCTGTGGACCCCCTCTATAAGCCGAGCAATCAACGTCAATGGACAGGTGCCTACCTGAAAACCAACTGATGGCAGAAGGCGGCACAGCCGGAGGAGGAGGGAGGAGGGCGGCACAGCCGGAGGAGGAGGGAGGAGGGCGGCACAGCCGGAGGAGGAGGAGGGAAGATTTAAAAGGGTGGCATGGCCGGAGGAGGAGGGAAGAGGGAGAAGAGCGATGTGGTCGGAGGAGGTAGGAGGGCGGCGCGGCCGGAGGAGAAGGGAAGAGGGAGAAGGGCGGCGCGGCCGGAGGAGAAGGGCAGAGGGAGAAGGGCGGCGCGGCCGGAGGAGAAGGGAAGAGGGAGAAGAGCGATGTGGTCGGAGGAGGTAGGAGGGCGGCGCGGCCGGAGGAGGAGGGAAGAGGGAGAAGGGCGGCGCGGCCGGAGGAGAAGGGAAGAGGGAGAAGGGCGGCGCGGCCGGAGGAGAAGGGAAGAGGGAGAAGGGCGGCGCGGCCGGAGGAGAAGGGAAGAGGGAGAAGGGCGGCGCGGCCGGAGGAGAAGGGAAGAGGGAGAAGGGCGGCGCGGCCGGAGGAGAAGGGAAGAGGGAGAAGGGCGGCGCGGCCGGAGGAGAAAGGAAGAGGGAGAAGGGCGGCGCGGCCGGAGGAGAAGGGAAGAGGGAGAAGGGCGGCGCGGCCGGAGGAGAAGGGAAGAGGGAGAAGGGCGGCGCGGCCGGAGGAAGAGGGAGAAGGGCGGCGCGGCCGGAGGAAAAGGGAAGAGGGAGAAGAGCGGCGTGGAGGAGGAGAGAAGAGGGAGAAGGGCGGCGCGGCCGGAGAAGGAAGAGGGAGAAGGGCGGCGCGGCCGGAGGAGAAGGAAGAGGGAGAAGGGCGGCGCGGCCGGAGGAGAAGGGAAGAGGGAGAAGAGCGGCGTGGAGGAGAAGAGGAAGAGGGAGAAGAGCGGCGTGGAGGAGGAGAGAAGAGGGAGAAGAGCGGCGTGGAGGAGGAGAGAAGAGGGAGAAGGGCGGCCGGAGGAGAAGTGCTATCGAAGCCAATGCATCAAATGGGGACTGCAACTTAGAGACAAAACTAGGGCAATTCTGGTAAGAAATAAATCATTAGTGGGGTGGAAGGGACCTGAAAATAAGGGCTTGTACCTAGAAACCACAGTTGCGGTGCCCCGAGGGTCATTTTCTACCACTCGGCCTCCCCAGAGCCGGATCGGGGGGCAGCAGCTCTGATCACGGGCTCGTCCCCTCCTCCATACAGTATTATCACTCGGGGAGGAGACGTATATCCAGCGGCATCCACTCTACATCCCGCCTATATTGTACATGGCGCGGCGCTGGGGCCGGAGATTTGCACTGATTTTTATATATAAATATATATTTGTTCTTCCAGTTTTATAAAACCATTTAATAAAGACTTTACTGATATTTATGTTTTCTGCTCAGAAATCCTTGAAATGTTTTTCAGCTTAAAATTGCAAAGTTCTTATTTATAATCCCCTGCGTCACTCGGAACAGAGGGATTTGTTATTTTATGATTGCCTGCTGTTGGCATGGTTACCGTCCACCTCTGCAGTCTTATCGGCGGAGGACAGGTCTTTGGTTCAGAGGTTGTAAGCGCTGCCGTGAAGCCTCGGTCCCTCTGTGCTCCTCCAGTGCTGCAGGGAGCCGGGGGATAGGGGAGCGGGCGGCCTCGGTCCCTCCCGCAGGGAGCCGGGAGGTAGGGGAGCGGACGGCCTCGGTCCCTCCCGCAGGGAGCCGGGAGGTAGGGGAGCGGACGGCCTCGGTCCCTCCCGCAGGGAGCCGGGAGGTAGGGGAGCGGACGGCCTCGGTCCCTCCCGCAGGGAGCCGGGAGGTAGGGGAGCGGACGGCCTCGGTCCCTCCCGCAGGGAGCCGGGAGCGGACGGCCTCTGTCCCTCCCGCAGGGAGCCGGGAGGTAGGGGAGCGGACGGCCTCGGTCCCTCCCGCAGGGAGCCGGGAGGTAGGGGAGCGGACGGCCTCGGTCCCTCCCGCAGGGAGCCGGGAGGTAGGGGAGCGGACGGCCTCGGTCCCTCCCGCAGGGAGCCGGGAGGTAGGGGAGCGGACGGCCTCGGTCCCTCCCGCAGGGACCCGGGAGGTAGGGGAGCGGGCGGCCTCGGTCTCTCCCGCAGGGGGCCGGGGGGTAGGGGAGCGGACGGCCTCGGTCTCTCCCGCAGGGGGCCGGGGGGTAGGGGAGCGGACGGCCTCGGTCTCTCCCGCAGGGGGCCGGGAGGTAGGGGAGCGGGCGGCCTCGGTCTCTCCCGCAGGGACCCGGGGGGTAGGGGAGCGGACGGCCTCGGTCTCTCCCGCAGGGGGCCGGGGGGTAGGGGAGCAGACGGCCTCGGTCTCTCCCGCAGGGACCCGGGAGGTAGGGGAGCGGGCGGCCTCGGTCTCTCCCGCAGGGGGCCGGGGGGTAGGGGAGCAGACGGCCTCGGTCTCTCCCGCAGGGACCCGGGAGGTAGGGGAGCGGGCGGCCTCGGTCTCTCCCGCAGGGACCCGGGAGGTAGGGGAGCGGGCGGCCTCGGTCTCTCCCGCAGGGGGCCGGGGGGTAGGGGAGCGCCGTGCTTCTGAAGACCAATCACGAGACCACCCATTTAAAGAGGAACAACATGAATCACTATTTGGAGGTCATAAAAGCTTTAGGTCTGGTTTGTAGGATCCCCAAAAATCACGAGTCCCATCTCTCACCCCGACTCTCTGAATGACCATAGCTGAGACCCCCCATTCTTGTGAGCGGCGCGGGTCCCACCTGTAAGACGCCCAATAATCACCCCCTGGGGAGTCTTTCCCTATGTCCATCCATGGATACAGTCCGGCCGCTCCGCACCTCACACAGGGGTAGAGCCGAAGCCGTCGCGGCTC
>NC_134361.1:227792811-227975311 GCF_048569485.1 Anomaloglossus baeobatrachus
GCACATGCTCAGTGGGTTTCCTATGCTTGTGATCAGTGATCGGACCCCCACCCTGGGTGGATATCCCAGTAATGGACGCACAAGTAGCTTCATTCAATGGAGGATAGAGGACACTTACCTTTTTGCTTTGGGAATATTCGCTTTTGCCTCTGTACTTTGCCTCTTCTCTCGATCACCGGGTTACAAAACATGACCTGAAGCAAAAAAAACGGGGTTAACCACAGCTCATACTGGGCGGTAACCAATATGGCGGATATCACTGCCCAAATTTGCCAAAGGGGTGGTGACAGGGTTACTGGTCCGCCATTATCTATACAGGAGCGATAGAGGATAGTGACCGGCTACAAGATGAGGACCAGTGCGAGTGAAGAGCCCAGGTGGGAACGTCCTGCGGCCTCGTAGACCCCATGGCTTAGTTACCTCAGCAAACAGCATCCCCTGTGGCTCCAGCTGCAGGCACAGCCCGTGCCGCTCGTTGTCCAAAAAGTCCTCCAAGCGGACAAAGCGTATGGCGCACAGCTCCCGCCAGTCCCGCCAATGTACGGACAACTCCAGCTCCCTGGACTGTGTGAGGAACAGAAGACCATTAATGTCCAACCAGTGAGAACATGGGAGCGTCTCCTCGTGCGGCCAACACAGCTCCAACCCACGGGGAGGATCGAGGGGGACTCCACAACACGTCTATAGGAGTCCTGGCTCCAAGACATGAGCAGCGGATCCCGGGTCACATACACTGCTCATCCCACAGATGATCAGAGGATTAAGATCTGGCGGAATGTGGAGAAAAGCCATGATATGTTCTCCAGAATATTCCGGGAGCGACCATTACTTCTGTAAGACGCCCGGCCATCGGGATTGCTGCTGACAAGAAAGGGATCTGGATCTGTACAGTGTCAGGTAGGGAGAACCCGTCACATCCACAAGATGGCAGGACCCGAGGATTCCCAGCATCACTGCCTCCTCCGATTGTCTTCTCATAGCGCCTCCTGGTGGCAACTATTCCCAGGAACGTGACGCAGCCACGACCACAGCAACTACATACAGGGAACACCCCACAAGACCCGCCGTGTACAAGGATAACCCTACAAGACCTGCCGTGTACAAGGATAACCCTACAAGACCTGCCGTGTACAAGGATCACCCCACAAGACCCGCCGTGTACAAGGATCACCCCACAAGACCCTCCGTGTACAAGGATAACCCTACAAGACCCTCCGTGTACAAGGATAACCCTACAAGACCCGCCGTGTACAAGGATCACCCAACAAGACCCTCCGTGTACAAGGATCACCCAACAAGACCCTCCGTGTACAAGGATCACCCAACAAGACCCTCCGTGTACAAGGATAACCCTACAAGACCCGCCGTGTACAAGGATAACCCTACAAGACCTGCCGTGTACAAGGATCACCCCACAAGACCCACCGTGTACAAGGATCACCCAACAAGACCCTCCGTGTACAAGGATAACCCTACAAGACCCGCCGTGTACAAGGATAACCCTACAAGACCCGCCGTGTACAAGGATAACCCTACAAGACCCGCCGTGTACAAGGATAACCCTACAAGACCCGCCGTGTACAAGGATCACCCCACAAGACCCTCCGTATACCAGGAACACCCCACAAGACCCGCCGTGTACAAGGATCACCCTACAAGACCCACCGTGTACAAGGATAACCCCACAAGACCCTCCGTGTACAAGGATCACCCAACAAGACCCGCCGTGTACAAGGATCACCCCACAAGACCCTCCGTATACCAGGAACACCCCACAAGACCCGCCGTCTACAAGGATCACCCTACAAGACCCACCGTGTACAAGGATAACCCCACAAGACCCTCCGTGTACAAGGATCACCCAACAAGACCCTCCGTATACCGGGAACACCCCACAAGACCTGATATATACTGGGAACACCCACAAGACCTGATATATACCGGGAACACCCCACAAGACACTCCGTATACCGGGAACACCCCACAAGACCTGATATATACTGGGAACACCCCACAAGACCTGATATATGCCGGGAACACCCCACAAGACCCTCCGTATACCGGGAACACCCCACAAGACCCTCCGTATACCGGGAACACCCCACAAGACCCTCCATATACTGGTAACACCCACAAGACCCTCCATATACCGGGAACACCCCCACAAGACCCTCCGTATACCGGGAACACCCCACAAGACCCTCCATATACCGGGAACTCCCCACAAGATCTGATATATACCGGGAACACTCCACAAGACGCACCATTTTGGAGATCATCTGTCCCAGTCGTCCAGACAACACAATGTGGCCGCGGTCTCAGTCTCTCACATTTTTCCTGCTTCTTACGCATCAACTTCTCCTATATACTACAGACAAACAAGAACAAGTCCTGCACTGCCTGCCCTCAAATTACCTTTAGGTTCAGTGGCTCACGTGCTGATGGTTATCATGTAGCGCTGGTTTCAGGCGCAGCGTGCTGGTCGGTAGCAGACAGCTAGGAGATCCAACAGCAGGGAGATGAAAAATCGACCGCAAACAGCTGCTATGCCAAACAATTTCTTTTATTTAGACGGTTTTCTCCATAAGTACAGGTAAAAATGCGGGAGGTGGCTTGGATGCGAGTCCCTCCAAAGGACGACGGCCGTTTCGTCTGTAAGTCAGACTTCTACGGGTCCACCAGGTGGACCCGTAGAAGTCTGACTTACAGACGAAACGGCCGTCGTCCTTTGGAGGGACTCGCATCCAAGCCACCTCCCGCATTTTTACCTGCACTTATGGATAAAACCGTCTAAATAAAAGAAATTGTTTGGCATAGCAGCTGTTTGCGGTCGATTTTTCATCTCCCTGCTGTTGGATCAACTTCTCCCTATTACAAGTCCCTCACCCCTCGATAGGCGTCACTGTCCCCAGATAATCCATGTCCTCTTTTTCCCCCATCTTACTGTTCCCGCTGATCCCTCAGACACAGGCGAGAGACGGAGCCGGGCCTCACCCGTTCCAGCTCGATGGTGAATCTCTGGTCCCAGCACTGGTTGTGAACTGGGCCCCAGTTGGTGTGAGTGACCGGCTTGTTATCGACCTTCAGGACGCACATCACCTCTCCTATGGGAAGACGGGATAAATACCGGGATTAGAGGGTCCCAGTCCCCTTATTTGGGGTCCGAGTGCAGGTGTCACCTTAGATCTACAACCTGTGGTCTCCAGCTATTACAAAACTACAACTCCCAGCATGCCGGCTGTCAGGAGAGGAGCGCTGTAGAGTTCATTATACAGATCTGGAGGAGTCCTCTGGACGCTGCTTCTAGATATTTACCACAGATCTCATCCGAGCGCAGGTATCTCCCCGACCCGCCCCGGCCATGGCTGCTCCCTCCGGGCCGGTACCGCATGAAGTTCTTTGCCTCGTTAGGACTTCCATGACCCGGAGTCACCCGAGAGCGGCCGGGGACGGACTCCAGCAGCCCCTGACAGCCCAAGATGTGGATCTCCAGGGTTCCTGAGAGGAGGAGGACAAACCCTTTGTAATACTCAGCACTTCCACATCATCATCCTCCTCGTCACTCAGATCCTCGTCACTCAGATCCTCGTCACTCAGATCCTCGTCACTCAGATCCTCGTCACTCAGATCCTCGTCACTCAGATCCTCGTCACTCAGATCCTCGTCACTCAGATCCTCGTCACTCAGATCCTCGTCACTCAGATCCTCGTCCTCGTCCCACATCCCACATATCCCACATCCCACATCCTCCACATCCCACATCCTCCACATCCCACATCCTCCACATCCTCCACATCTTCCACATCCTCCACATCTTCCACATCCTCCACATCTTCCACATCCTCCACATCCTCCATCTTCCACATCCTCCATCTTCCACATCCTCCATCTTCCACATCCTCCATCTTCCACATCCTCCATCTTCCACATCCTCCATCTTCCACATCCTCCATCTTCCACATCCTCCATCTTCCACATCCTCCATCTTCCACATCCTCCATCTTCCACATCCTCCATCTTCCACATCCTCCATCTTCCACATCCTCCATCTTCCACATCCTCCATCTTCCACATCCTCCATCTTCCACATCCTCCATCTTCCACATCCTCCATCTTCCACATCCTCCATCTTCCACATCCTCCATCTTCCACATCCTCCATCTTCCACATCCTCCATCTTCCACATCCTCCATCTTCCACATCCTCCATCTTCCACATCCTCCATCTTCCACATCCTCCATCTTCCACATCCTCCATCTTCCACATCCTCCATCTTCCACATCCTCCATCTTCCACATCCTCCATCTTCCACATCCTCCATCTTCCACATCCTCCATCTTCCACATCCTCCATCTTCCACATCCTCCATCTTCCACATCCTCCATCCTCCACATCCCACATCCTCGTCACTCAGATCCTCATCCATCCTCCTCATCACTGCCCCCAGTGACCCCCCAGGTACCAGTCAGTGCCGTCGGCTTAATCAGAGGGGTGAGGGCTTGGCCCAGGGTGGTCTCCTTTCCCCAGACCCCTCCGGAGGTCGGACAGTTCTGCAGGTCCTGCTTGATGAGCGGCTGTTTGGGATGCCCGGAGGGGAGGTCTGACAGGCAGCGCTCCAGCGACAGGCGGAGGAGGTCCATCTTCTGGCTGGACTCGTGCAGCCGTGACTGGGCCTGAAGACAGAAGGAAACCAGGATGTGACACTAGCGGTGCAGGCGGATCCTGCTGAGCGCAGCCCTGTCCCTATTCTCCGCCGTGTCTCACCTCCGCTAACGCCTTGCGATCCTGCACTTTGCGCCCTCCCAGTAACTTGACCACGTTCTTTGCGCCTTCTGCCACCGCGGCCTCCACCCTCAGGTGCCGCCTCAGCTCCTCCAGGCGCAGCTCTAGTGGAGGGAGGGTGTCCGCGTCGTGCAGCTCCGAGGCCGACCCCGGGGCCTGCGTCAGCTTCACTATCTGCATGCGCAGCAATTCGGTTTTTATTCGGCTGTCCTGGAGCATCTGCTGCGCCGTGGCCAGGAGCTTCCGGTCCTGGAAGAGATGGCATAGTCAGTGGGCACCGTGGTTTGGCTGGCACTGGGCTCCCCCTATCCTTCCCCTCCCAATAACATTGTAGTTACTTGTAGCCACCACTAGGGGGAGTTCACTGCATTTACACAGCTGTATAGAGCCACATATGCAGTGAGCGCCATCTAGTGGTGGCCGCAGGCAGTCAGGGTTTTATCATTTACCGCCCGTGATAAGACAAGCTGAGGGTTTGGAGCTGTGTGACAGGGAATCAGATGACACAGGGGGTTTTGACCCTCCTTATATTCTGTAGCGGTCGTGTCTGGTGCTCCCCAAACGGAGCTGCAGTACCGGGCACAGCCACTACACAATGCATGGCGCACTACCAGACACAGAGACCACAGCCCCTTCTATCAGCTCATCAGAGGGGGACATGTCAGACCCCCGCCATTCTCATACTGAGGCCGAATCCTACAAAAGCGTCATTCAATATAAAAGCCCTGAAAAAAAAAAAACCTTTAAGTTTTGAATGAAGATGAACTGTCCCTTTAAGAGACTGCCCTGGCATAGTGATAGCATTGAGCTCTGTATTATCAGTAATTATGTACACAGTGACTCAGTCAGCAGAATAGCGAGCGCAGCTCTGGAGTATAATACAGGAGGTAACTCAGGATCAGTAATGTATGTACACAGTGACTGCTCCAGCAGAATTGTGAGTGCAGCTCTGGAGTATAATACAGGAGGTAACTCAGGATCAGTAATGTAATGTATGTACACAGTGACTGCACCAGCAGAATAGTGAGTGCAGCTCTGGAGTATAATACAGCAGGTAACTCAGGATCAGTAATGTAATGTATGTACACAGTGACTGCACCAGCAGAATAGTGAGTGCAGCTCTGGAGTATAATACAGGAGGTAACTCAGGATCAGTAATGTAATGTATGTACACAGTGACTGCTCCAGCAGAATTGTGAGTGCAGCTCTGGAGTATAATACAGGAGGTAACTCAGGATCAGTAATGTAATGTATGTGCACAGTGACTGCACCAGCAGAATAGTGAGTGCAGCTCTGGAGTATAATACTGGAGGTAACTCAGGATCAGTAATGTAATGTATGTACACAGTGACTGCACCAGCAGAATAGTGAGTGCAGCTCTGGAGTATAATACAGGAGGTAACTCAGGATCAGTAATGTAATGTATGTACACAGTGACTGCTCCAGCAGAATTGTGAGTGCAGCTCTGGAGTATAATACAGGAGGTAACTCAGGATCAGTAATGTAATGTATGTACACAGTGACTGCTCCAGCAGAATTGTGAGTGCAGCTCTGGAGTATAATACAGGAGGTAACTCAGGATCAGTAATGTAATGTATGTACACAGTGACTGCACCAGCAGAATAGTGAGTGCAGCTCTGGAGTATAATACAGCAGGTAACTCAGGATCAGTAATGTAATGTATGTACACAGTGACTGCACCAGCAGAATAGTGAGTGCAGCTCTGGAGTATAATACAGCAGGTAACTCAGGATCAGTAATGTAATGTATGTACACAGTGACTGCACCAGCAGAATAGTGAGTGCAGCTCTGGAGTATAATACAGGAGGTAACTCAGGATCAGTAATGTAATGTATGTACACAGTGACTGCTCCAGCAGAATTGTGAGTGCAGCTCTGGAGTATAATACAGGAGGTAACTCAGGATCAGTAATGTAATGTATGTGCACAGTGACTGCACCAGCAGAATAGTGAGTGCAGCTCTGGAGTATAATACTGGAGGTAACTCAGGATCAGTAATGTAATGTATGTACACAGTGACTGCACCAGCAGAATAGTGAGTGCAGCTCTGGAGTATAATACAGGAGGTAACTCAGGATCAGTAATGTAATGTATGTACACAGTGACTGCTCCAGCAGAATTGTGAGTGCAGCTCTGGAGTATAATACAGGAGGTAACTCAGGATCAGTAATGTAATGTATGTACACAGTGACTGCTCCAGCAGAATTGTGAGTGCAGCTCTGGAGTATAATACAGGAGGTAACTCAGGATCAGTAATGTAATGTATGTACACAGTGACTGCACCAGCAGAATAGTGAGTGCAGCTCTGGAGTATAATACAGCAGGTAACTCAGGATCAGTAATGTAATGTATGTACACAGTGACTGCACCAGCAGAATAGTGAGTGCAGCTCTGGAGTATAATACAGCAGGTAACTCAGGATCAGTAATGTAATGTATGTACACAGTGACTGCACCAGCAGAATAGTGAGTGCAGCTCTGGAGTATAATACAGGAGGTAACTCAGGATCAGTAATGTAATGTATGTACACAGTGACTGCTCCAGCAGAATTGTGAGTGCAGCTCTGGAATATAATACAGGAGGTAACTCAGGATCAGTAATGTAATGTATGTACACAGTGACTGCTCCAGCAGAATAGTGAGTGCAGCTCTGGAGTATAATACAGGAGGTAACTCAGGATCAGTAATGTAATGTATGTACACAGTGACTGCTCCAGCAGAATAGTGAGTGCAGATCTGGAGTATAATACAGGAGGTAACTCAGGATCAGTAATGTAATGTATGTACACAGTGACTGCACCAGCAGAATAGTGAGTGCAGCTCTGGAGTATAATACAGGAGGTAACTCAGGATCAGTAATGTAATGTATGTACACAGTGACTGCACCAGCAGAATAGTGAGTGCAGCTCTGGAGTATAATACAGGAGGTAATGTAAGGTATATTTGCGGTACATCTATATACTGCTGTGTACATTTCCTGTGAATCTGGTTAAGCCTGGGTGGTGCGTGTGATACTCGGGGGCCGGTTCTCACCTTGGAGGCTCCGGTAGAGAACATCTGGATGATGTTCTCGGCCCCCTGCTTCACCTTGTTCTCGATGTGCAGCTGCCTCCTCAGCGCCTCCACCCGTCGCTGCCTCGGATCGAGGCTTTGATCGAATATACAATGATCCGGAGAAATCACTCCATCTGAAAACGTACAAGAAACCCTGCGTTACGTCTCATTGCTCCGCACCAAGCTTTCCTGTCACCCAGAACGGCAGATCTGCTCCATTATATAAGGTAAATCCCAGCCACTTGGGAAATAGCGCCACTCATGTTCACAGGCTGATTGTGGTATTGCAACCAGACTGCATTCACCGAGCTGCAATCCCGGACACCGCCTGCCCACCATCTCTTTAGTTTGCCCTCCTGCCTTGTTTGCGGTCCTTCTCCATGATGACGATGCGGCCGTTCAGCTCCTGCAGTTGGCGGTGCAGCTCCTGCAGGCGGCGGTTGGACGTCTTCAGCTGACTCTCCACGTGGCTTTGGTGCTTCTTATCCGTGGACACTTTGCGTAAGTTCTCAGCCCCTTCCTTAATCTTCAGCTCCCTCTGGATCTCCCTCTTCAGCTGTTCCCTGGAGTCCTCCAGCTGCTGCTGGAACCCCGGATCCAAGATCAGCGATCCTCCATTCCTGACCTCCATCCTGTGGCTCCCCTGCGGGCGACAACGGAGGGGTCAACACCTGTGATGCCCCCCGAGGACAGGAAATAAGTACACCTGCCTCCCCAGGGTGATGAGAGTCCTACTCCTGTCTCTGAAGAGGGGGGGGGGGAAGTTATTAAAAGTTTGGAAAAGTTTACAGACAGGTTGTCATTTCCTGGCGCGGCTTCCCGTGCGTGAGTCAGGAAATCCAGCCTCACCTCCTGTACAAAGGGGCAGTGTAATGAAACACCGGCCGCTCAGGCACGGGACCAGGAAGCGGAGACCGGAGGCGCGGGATTGGGGGGGCGCACACTGTACGGTGCGACCTGCGACGCGTCCTGACCCAAAAGGGTCGCCGCAGAGTTAACCCCCTCAAGTCCTGCAGTGGGACTACAAATCCCAGCCTGCCCTGAGGCTGCAAACTTTTACAGTAAACAATCTGGGGCTACAATGCACATAGGGGGGCTGCAATGCACATAGGGGGGCTGCAATGCACATAGGGGGGCTGCAATGCACATAGGGGGGCTGCAATGCACATAGGGGGGCTGCAATGCACATAGGGGGGGCTACAATGCACATAGGGGGGGCTACAATGCACATAGGGGGGGCTACAATGCACATAGGGGGGGCTACAATGCACATAGGGGGGGCTACAATGCACATAGGGGGGGCTACAATGCACATAGGGGGGGCTACAATGCACATAGGGGGGGCTACAATGCACATAGGGGGGGCTGCAATGCACATAGGGGGGGCTACAATGCACATAGGGGGGCTGCAATGCACATAGGGGGGGCTACAATGCACATAGGGGGGGCTACAATGCACATAGGGGGGCTGCAATGCACATAGGGGGGGCTACAATGCACATAGGGGGGGCTACAATGCACATAGGGGGGGCTACAATGCACATAGGGGGGCTGCAATGCACATAGGGGGGCTGCAATGCACATAGGGGGGCTGCAATGCACATAGGGGGGCTGCAATGCACATAGGGGGGCTGCAATGCACATAGAAGGGCTGCAATGAACATAGGGGGGGATGCAATGCACATAGGGGGGATGCAATGCACATGGGGGGGCTGCAATGCACATGGGGGGGCTGCAATGCACATAGGGGGGCTGCAATGCACATAGGGGGGCTGCAATGCACATAGGGGGGCTGCAATGCACATAGGGGGGCTGCAATGCACATAGAAGGGCTGCAATGAACATAGGGGGGGATGCAATGCACATGGGGGGGCTGCAATGCACATGGGGGGGCTGCAATGCACATAGGGGGGCTGCAATGCACATAGGGGGGCTGCAATGCACATAGGGGGGCTGCAATGCACATAGGGGGGCTGCAATGCACATAGGAGCGTCATATATACATGTCCTGTATACCCCCCAGCAGTGCAGCACCCAAATATCCCCCACACTAGCTATATATAACAGTCACGTGACCAAACAGGTCGGTTGGAAAGCACACAGACCATATAATGGGGGCAGTTACCATTACATGCCCCCCTGCTATCCCCCCCACATCCTGCAGGGCACAGACCCCCCCACTCACCGGCAGCTGCGACCCCCCGGCCATCTCCCTCCGGACACCGGAGCCTCCCCGCCCGCACTCACTCCCAGTAACTTCAATCTTCCCGGGGAAACCAGCTCCGCCCGGTGGACAACACGGTGTACTGCACCCGGGAGACCTGCGCCATCTAGCGAGAGATCAACCAGTAACGGTCAGAAACAGAACCCTGCGCAACAGCGCCATCTAGTGTTCAGTCTGAAAATTACTCATCTGGATGAGAGCGGTAGCGACACCCAGTGGACAGAAAGAGAACTGCAGCTCCAGTTTCTCAATCCATATTGCAGGGTAGGTATCACTCCTAATATACTTTTGTCATTCTTGGGACATAGTATTTCAATTGATATGTCAATTCTTAGCGGTTTTGCTGCGTTTTTGGTGAATGAAACAAACTTTATTTAGGCTATGTGCGCACTTTGCTTTTTTTCATGCGTTTCCGCAGCGTTTTGAACTGCAGCGTTTTAATGCCAAAATGCATGCGTTTTGATTTTCAAGCAAAGTCTATGGGAAATGGGGATTTCTTGTGCGCACTTTGCTGTTAAAAACGCAGCGTTTCAGTTGCAGAAAATTTGTCAAAATCTCTGCATTTAAAGAAGCAGCACGTCAATTGTTTTTGCCATTTTGGCAGCGTTTTGCTAACATTATTGTTATTATTATTATAGCGCCATTTATTCCATGGCGCTTTACAAGTGAAAGAGGGTATACGTACAACAATCATTAACAGTACAAAACAGACTGGTATAGGAGGAGAGAGGACCCTGCCCGCGAGGGCTCACAGTCTACAGGAGGAGAGAGGACCCTGCCCGCGAGGGCTCACAGTCTACAGGAGGAGAGAGGACCCTGCCCGCGAGGACTCACAGTCTACAGGAGGAGAGAGGACCCTGCCCGCGAGGGCTCACAGTCTACAGGAGGAGAGAGGACCCTGCCCGCGAGGGCTCACAGTCTACAGGAGGAGAGAGGACCCTGCCCGCGAGGACTCACAGTCTACAGGAGGAGAGAGGTCCCTGCCCACGAGGGCTCACAGTCTACAGGAGGAGAGAGGACCCTGCCCGCGAGGGCTCACAGTCTACAGGAGGAGAGAGGACCCTGCCCGCGAGGGCTCACAGTCTACAGGAGGAGAGAGGACCCTGCCCGCGAGGACTCACAGTCTACAGGAGGAGAGAGGTCCCTGCCCGCGAGGGCTCACAGTCTACAGGAGGAGAGAGGTCCCTGCCCGCGAGGGCTCACAGTCTACAGGAGGAGAGAGGACCCTGCCCGCGAGGGCTCACAGTCTACAGGAGGAGAGAGGACCCTGCCCACGAGGGCTCACAGTCTACAGGAGAAGAGAGGACCCTGCCCGCGAGGGATCACAGTCTACAGGAGGAGAGAGGACCCTGCCCGCGAGGGCTCACAGTCTACAGGAGGAGAGAGGATCCTGCCCGCGAGGGCTCACAGTCTACAGGAGGAGAGAGGACCCTGCCCGCGAGGGCTCACAGTCTACAGGAGGAGAGAGGACCCTGCCTGCGAGGGATCACAGTCTACAGGAGGAGAGAGGACCCTGCTCGGGAGGGCTCACAGTCTACAGGAGGAGAGAGGACCCTGCCCGCGAGAGCTCACACTCTACAGGAGGAGAGAGGACCCTGCCCGCGAGGGCTCACAGTCTACAGGAGGAGAGAGGACCCTGCCCGCGAGGGCTCACAGTCTACAGGAGGAGAGAGGACCCTGCCCGCGAGGGCTCACAGTCTACAGGAGGAGAGAGGACCCTGCCCGCGAGGGCTCACAGTCTACAGGGAGAGAGAGGACCCTGCCCACGAGGGCTCACACTCTACAGGAGAGAGGACCCTGCCCGCGAGGGCTCACACTCTACAGGAGAGAGGACCCTGCCCGCGAGGGCTCACACTCTACAGGAGCAGAGAGGACCCTGCCTAAATCACGGTAAAAACACGGTCAAAACGCGGTAAAAACGCAAGCGTATTCATAACGTTTCTGTGGTCAAAAACAAATTTGACAAAGACCATTTCTGTATTATATCAAAAAAATACCTATTCATTTTGAGTGACAAAAATTTTTTTTAAAAAACATTTCATCTTTATTCGAATATATTAAAAGGGAGTTTCTTGACCAAGACAAACAACACCAACACATAAAGTTAGCAATAGCACATAAAATAAAAGACCAAAAGTAGTCTCAAGCACTTTGTTGGAGACAACTAGAGAGGTATAGAGTGGAAGACAACAGCACTTCCATCCAGTATACCATCAATATTCAAGGAAATGGGTAGGAAAGTGTCCCTGCCTGCCAATGGAGAACATCCTTAATTAAACGATGCCCCCATTCCTCGGCGGCTCACCCTTAGAGGTCCCTTCTATATCCCTCTCAGAAAAGATAGGAGCATCTCTGAATGTGGTAAAAACCACCAATACCTCTGGCACATAAAAAATACATTGATTTAATTTATACAGACAAGCAGTATTTTAAAGGAAGGGGCTATCCCTCAATAGTCTATTCTGTATATATATACAGAATATATATATACAGTACAGACCAAAAGTTTGGACACACCTTCTCATTCAAAGAGTTTTCTTTATTTTCATGACTCTGAAAATTGTAGATTCACATTGAAAGGCATCAAAACTATGAATTATCACATGTGGAATGAAATACTCAACAAAAAAGTGTGAAACAACTGAAAATCTGTCTTATATTCTAGGTTCTTCACAGTCGCTGCCTTTTGCTTTGATTCCTGCTTTGCACACTCTTGGCATTCTCTTGATGAGCTTCTAGAGGTGGTCACCAGAAATGGTCTTCACTTCACAGGTTGCCCTGTCAGGGTTAATAAGTGGGATTTCTTGCCTTATAAATGGGGTTGGGACCATCAGTTGTGTTGTGCAGACGTCTGGTGGATACAGCTGATAGTCCTACTGAATAGACTGTTAGAATTTGTATTATGGCAAGAAAAAAGCAGCTAAGTAAAGAAAAACGAGTGGCCATCATTACTATAAGAAATGAAGGTCGGTCAGTCCGAAAAACTGGGAAAACTTTGAAAGTGTCTCCAAGTGCAGTGGCAAAAACCATAAAACACTACAAAGAAACTGGCTCACATGAGGACCGCCCCAGGAAAGAAAGACCAAGAGTCACCTCTGCTGTGGAGGATAAGTTTATCCGAGTCACCAGCCTCAGAAATCGCAGGTTAACAGCAGCTCAGATTAGAGACCAGGTCAATGCCACACAGAGTTCTAGCAGCAGACACATCTCTAGAACAACTGTTAAGAGGAGACTTTGTGCAGCAGCCTTCATGGTAAAATAGCTGCTGGGAAACCACTGCTAAGGACAGGCAACAAGCAGAAGAGAACACAAGGAATGGACATTAGACCAGTGGAAATCTGTGCTTTGCTCTGAGGAGTCCAAATTTGAGATCTTTGGATCCAACCACCGTGTCTTTGTAGAAAAGGTGAACGGATGGACTCTACATGGCTGGTTCCCACCGTGAAGCATGGAGGAGGAGGTGTGATGGGGCGGGGGGGGCTTTGCTGGTGACACTGTTGGGGATTTATTCACAATTGAAGGCATACAGAACCAGCATGGCTACCACAGCATCTTGTAGCGGCGTGCTATTCCATCCGGTTTGTGTTTATTTGGACCATCATTTATTTCTCAACAGGACATTGACCCCAAACACACCTCCAGGCTGTGTAAGGACTATGTGACTAAGAAGGAGAGTGATGGGGGCTACACCAGATGACCTGGCCTCCACAGTCACCAGACCTGAACCCAATCGAGATGGTTTAGGGTGAGCTGGACCGCAGAGTGAAGGCAAAAGGGCCAACAAGTGCTAAGCATCTCTGGGAACTCCTTCAAGACTGTTGGAAAACCATTTCCGGTGACGACCTTTTGAAGCTCATCAAGAGAATGCCAAGAGTGTGCAAAGCAGTAATCACAGCAAAAGGTGGCGACTGTGAAGAACCTAGAATATAAGACAGATTTTCAGTTGTTTCACACTTTTTTGTTAAGTATTTCATTCCTCATGTGTTAATTCATAATTTTGATGCCTTCAATGTGAATCTACAATTTTCAGAGTCATGAAAATAAAGAAAACTCTTTGAATGAGAAGGTGTGTCCAAACCTTTGGTCCAAATCTTTGGTCTGTACTGTATACGGTATATATACTTTTTTTTTTTCTTTTTAAACTGTAGGACTGAGCCCTAACAGTTTATTATAATTTTAATAGCTTTTGGATATTATATATTTTTTTATTGTATATTTAATAGTATTTTTTTACATTCTTATTTTAACCCCTTAATAACATTTTTCATTTTTATAATTTTTCTTTTTTTTCCTCCCCTTCTTTCAAGAGCCATAAGTATGAGACTATGTGCAATAAATGAGAATAAAAATAAACTATGAGACTATGTGTAATAAATAAACAAAAAAAAACAAAGAAAAAAATTCCAAGGAAAATTAATTAAAAAATAAATAAAAAAAATTCTGTTGCTCTTTATTATTATTATTATTATTATTACTTTTATTTTTTTTCTTTTTAAATCGCCATTGCCATATGAGCTTTAGAAAAAAAAAGAGGAAAAAAATTCCAAAGAAAATGAGTTAAAAAAAAGAATTTCTTTGTCGCTCCATTGGGAGACCCAGACAATTGGGTGTATAGCTATTGCCTCTGGAGGCCACACAAAGTATTACACTTAAAAGTGTAAGGCCCCTCCCCTTCTGGCTATACACCCCCAGTGGGATCACTGGCTCACCAGTTTTGTGCTTTGTGCGAAGGAGGCAACACATCCACGCATAGCTCCACTTTTTAGTCAGCAGCAGCTGCTGACTATGTCGGATGGAAGAAAAGAGGACACATATAGTGTCCCCAGCATGCTCCCTTCTCACCCCACTGTATGTCGGAGGTGTTTGTAAGGTTGAGGTACCCATTGCGGGTACGGCGGCAGGAGCCCACATGCTGATTCCTTCCCCATCCCTTTTTACAGGGCTCTGGGTGAAGTGGGATTTACCGGTCTCCAGGCACAGAGACCGTGCTCCATCTACAGCCCCTGGAGAAGATGCTGGATGGAGCGGAGTACATCAGGGACATGGGGCGGCCGCGCTGATAACTAGAGTCCCCGGCTTTTGCGGCCTGCTTCCGTTCGTTCCCGCCCCCAGACCTGCCAGTCAGGAGAGGGGCGGGACGCTGGCCACTTCTAGGGCGGTCGCGCCGGCCGCTGGGACTGCGGCGCGGCTGGCACTTGTGGTGCGCCGGGGACTTCAGCGCGGCCCGCGCTTTTACGGCGGCCGCGCTGTTAACTCGAGTCCCCGGCTTCTGGGCCTAGTCTCCCTTCGTTACCGCCCACAGCCCTGACAGTCAGGGTAGGGGCGTGACGCTGCATAGAGCAGCGCTGAGAGCTGGAGTATGTTTTGCATACTCCACCCCTCTCACTGTGTGCACTATGAATCCGGATTCCCGCACTTTCTCAGGCACGCCCACGGCTTCCTTCTCTACAAGGACACCGGCAGCCATTAGTGTCAGTTTCTGTACGATACAGAGACAAGTGTGGAAGACCCTGGCATTCTGATAGTCACACAATCGCTGTAACAGGCGTTAAGCAGCACCTGTGGTGCTAACCCCACTAGTGCAGAAGTGCACTTATAGATATGCTTGTACTATATACATTGCACTGTTTGGTCGCACGTTGTATATACCCTCCTGGATTATGCGGAGGAGTTATCAGCATATTCTCTGTGTAAAACAAAGGTGCAGAACCACATGTTTTTCTATACAGCTGGTACAGCATGTACGGCTATACGGCCGGCAGGTTACATAGACTCCCATTGTATGCACTAATGGCCAGGGGATGAGGACGGTGTCTGCAGTATTTACTGACAGTTTTTCTGAGACTATGGCTATGATACTAGAAGCCTAGCAGTCCGGACATGTCTCTCACAATATGGGCACTGTTGAATCATTGATCCATGGCCCCCCTCAGTGTGAATAACTAACAGCTCCGGGAATGTCACACGCATCCCAGAGTCACGGCTCTGCACGGACGTCAGTCCCAGACAGCCTAAGTGGGCTCGCTATGAGCGGCCTCGGTTTCATCAGGGTCCTAACAGAAGGACTCACTGTGTAATGAGGCGGTAGTAGCGGCTCAGGATTCTGATCCTGAGACCGCTCTCAATCTGGATACACCTGATTGTGACGCCATAGTAAATAATCTTATAGCGTCCATCTATAGAATGTGGGTTATTTCTCACAACTCCTCCAGTGGAGGAGTCAGCTTCACGTATTTTTCTGGACCACTCTGCCTTCAGAGAGGCAGTCCAGGAACACCACGCTTATCCAGATATGCGCTTCTCCAAACGGCTTAGGATACACGCTATCCCTGTCCCCTGACTTTGTCAAGGACTGGACCCAATGTCCCGAGCGGCATCCTCCAATCTCCAGACTTGTAGCTAGATCCATAGTTGCAGTGGGAGATGGAACTGCAAACTCAAAGATGCCACTGACAGACAGATGGATCTCTGGTCTCCAAGCTATTTCAGCTTGTCTTACACAGATGGACACGGTCACACGTACATCTGTGCCGCAGGTGGCATCCTTAACCTCTCAAATGTCTGCATTTGCTTCTTACGCGATTCAGGTTGTCCTGGACTCTGCGAACCGTGCGGCGGTAGCCTCCGCTACTCCGTGTTTTTAAGCAGAGCCTGGTCTGCTCGTTAAGTGAATGGAAGGCAGATTCTGCTTCCAAAAAAGGTTGCCTAACCAGTTGCCTTTTTCTGCTGACCGACTGTTTGGTGAGCGTTGGATGTAACCATCAAACAGTCCAGGGGTAAGGATTCATCCTTTCCTCAGCCCGGACACAACAAACCCCAACAGAGCAAGAGGCAGTCGGGGTTTTCGGCCTTTTTCGAGGCTCGGGCAGGTCCCTTTTTTCCTCGTCCAAGGTGGACTCAAAAGGATCAGAGGAGCTAAGATTCTTAGCGGGCTCAGTCTCGCCCAAAAAAGCGACAGTCGGAAAACCCGCTTCCAAGGCGGCTTCCTCATGACTTGCGGCCTCGGTCGGTAGCAGGCTCTCCCGCCTTGGCGATATTTAGCTGCCATAGGTCAATGACCATTGAGTGTGAGACATTCTGTCTCACGGGTACAGGATAGAGCTCACTTCTCGTCCTCCAACTCGATTCTTCAGAATTTCTCCACCTCCCGGCCGGGCCGCTGCTCTTCTGCAAACAGGGCGCACTCTATAGGCAGAAAGAGTGATGACCCCCGTTCCTCTTCAGGAACAAGGTCACGGTTTTTACCCCAAATTCTTTGCGGTACCTATAACAACGGGCCGTTCCGTCCCGTTCTGGATCTAAAAATGCTCAGCAAGCTCGTGGACACCAGGCGGTTCCGGATGGAATCCCTCCGCCATGTCATCGCCTCAAGGTCCCAAGGATATTTCCTAGCATCATTAGGCATCAAGGATGCTTATCCACACGTGCCGATTGATCCAGAGCACTAGCGTTTCTACGCTTCGTTATAGGAGACGAACACCCTCTGTTCGTAGCTCTACCTTCCGGCTAGCGACAGTCCAACTGGTCTTCGCCAAGGTCAGGGCAGCAGTAGTCACAGTCCTGCACTCTCAGGGTCACTCTGTGGTCCCGTATTTAGACGATCTACTTGTCAAGGTACTCTCTTAGGAAACATGCCAACACTGCCCGAACGTTGCGCTGGAGACTCTCTAGAGTTTTGGGTGGATCATCAACTTTTTAAAGTCAGATCCGACCCCGACCCTATCGATAACATATCTAGGCATAGAGTTTCTTACTCTCTCAGCGATAGTGAAGCTGCCGCTAGACAAACAGCATTCACTACGGGCTGCAAGCTCTTCTTTAAGAACCAGTCGCACACATTGACACGCCTCATGCACTTCCTACGTAAGATGGTAGCAATGGAGGCAGTTCCTTTCGCGCAGTTTTACTGCGTCCACTACAATGGGACATTCTCCGCCAATGGGACGAGGAGTCGACGTCCCTCAACAGAGTCGTCGTTCTTCTCAGGCGGCCAAGGAATCTCTACGGTGGTGGCTTCTTCTCACCTCTTGGTCAAAAAGAAGGTCCTTCCTATCCCCGTCCTGGGCGATAGTTACGACAGACGCGAGTCTATCAGGGTGGGGAGCAGTTTTTCTCCACTACAGCGCTCAGGGTACGTGGACTCAGCAAGAGTCCACTCTTCAGATCAATGTTCTTGAACACAGAGCAGTGTATCTTGCCCTACAATCCTTCCAACAGCGGCTGGAAAGCAAGCATATCCGACTTCAGTCGGACAGCTCCACAGCGGTGGCATACATCAACCACCAAGGAAGAACGCGCAACCGGCAAGCCTTCCAGGAAGTCCGGCAGGTTCTGATGTGAGTGGAAGACACGGCATCCACCATATCCACAATTCACATCCCAAGTGTGGAAACTAGGAAGCTGACTTCCTAAGTCGCTGAGGTGTGGCCGAAAGAGTATGGTCTCCTCACCCGGACGGGTTTCAGGAGATCTGGCGCCGCTGACAGAGGCCGGACGTCGATCTAATGGCGTCACGGCACAACAACAATGTGCCAGCTTCATGGCACGGTTTCACAATCATCGAGCTCTGGCGGCAAACGCCTTAGTTCAGCATTGGTCGCAGTTCCAGCTACCTTAGGTGCCACCTCTGGCATGGTTGCCCAGAGTACTGCGCTAGATCAAGACCGACTGCGGCCGCGCCATCCTCGTCGCTACAAATTGACCGAGGATGTTGTGGTACTCGGTTTTGTGGTGCCTCACGGTAGGCTAACCGGGGGCACTACCAGACCAATCAGACTGGCTGTCTCAAGGGCCATTCTTCCATTTGGATTCTACGGCCCTCAACCGGATGGTGTGGCATTGAGTCCTGGAACCTAGTGTCGTCAGGATTACCTCAGGACGTGGTTGCCACCATGAGACAGGCTAGCATACCAACGTCCGCCAAGATTGACCACAGGACGTGGAAGATGTTCTTATCTCGGTGCTCGGCGCAGGGTGTTTCTCCCTGGCCGGTTGCATCGTCTATGTTTCCTTCCTTCCTGCAATCTAGGTAGGAAAATGGGTTGTCGCTCAGTTCCCTTTAGGGACAAGTCTCAGCGCTATCTGTATTTTTTCAGAAACGACGACTTCCTCAGGTACGCACGTTCCTACGGGGAGTTTGTCTTCTCAGCACTCCGTACAAGCGGCCGTTAGAGCCCTGAGATCTGAACAAGGTTCTAATTGCTCTCCAGATGCCGCCTTTCGAGCCTTTGAAGGATGTCTCCCTTCCCGTTTTTCACGGGAAGTGGCCTTCTAGTAACGGTCTCGTCTCTTAGGAGAGTTTCCGAGCTAGCAACGCTCTCATACAAACTCCCTTCCTGGTCCTTCACCAGGACAGGGTAGTTCTGCGTCCGGTTCCGGAATTTCTCCCTAAGGTGGTATCCCATTTTCATATCAATCAGGATATCACCTCACCTTCTTTGTGTCCTCGTCCAGTCCATCAATTTCAGAAAGATTTGCATCTGTTGGTTCTGGTGAGAGCACTCAGGTTCTACTTCCCGCATGGCGCTCCTGCGCCACCCGGATGCACTCTTTGTCCTTGTCGCTGGTCGGCGTAAACAGTCGCAAGCTTCCAGATCCACCCTTGCTCGGGGGCTCGAAGAACCAATTCTTGAAACCTACAGTTCTACTGGGCTTCTGGTTCTCTCAAGGCCGAAGGCCCATTCTACCAGAGCCGTGGGTGCATCCTGGGCATTACGGCACCAGGCTACGGCTCAGCAGGTGTGTCAGGCACCCACCTGGTCGAGTCTACTTACTTTTACCAAGCATTATCAGATGCATACCTACGCTTCGGCAGACGCCAGCCTAGGTAGATAAGTCATTCAGGCGGCGGTTGGCCACCTGTAGGAGAGGGCCGTTTGACGGCCCTATCATGAGGTATTCTTTTACCCACCCAGGGATTGCTTTTGGACATCCCAATTGTCTGGGTCTCCCAATGGAGCGACAAAGAAGAAGGGAATTTTGTTACTTACCGTAAATTCCTTTTCTTCTAGCTCCAATTGGGAGACCCAGCACCCGCCCTGTTTTCTCGGGGTTTTTCTGTTTTTTCGGGTACACATATTGTTCATGTGGTATGGTTCAGTTCTCCGATGTTTACTCGGATTGAATTGGTCTTTAAACCAGTTATTGGCTTTCCTCCTTCTTGCTTTGGCACTAAAACTGGTGAGCCAGTGATCCCACTGGGGGTGTATAGCCAGAAGGGGAGGGGCCTTACACTTTTAAGTGTAATACTTTGTGTGGCCTCCAGAGGCAGTGCTATACACCCAATCGTCTGGATCTCCCAATTGGAGCTAGAAGAAAAGGAATTTACGGTAAGTAAACAAAATTCCCTTCTCTGTTGCTTTTTATTTTTTTTCCATCTCCATAGCTGTATGAATTTTTAAAAAAACAGAGAAGTAAAATTCCAAGGAAATGAATAAAAAAAAAAATTGAAATTCTGTTGTTCTTGTGTTCTTTCTTTCCACCGCCCATAGCCGTATGAGCTTAAACAAAAAAAAGGTACAAAATTCCAAGGGAAATGAATTAAAAAAAATATAAAATTCTGTTGTTCTTTTTCTTTTTTACCGCCATAGCTGTATGAACTTAACAAAAAAATAAAAACAAATGGAAAAGAAAAAACATCCCAAGGAAAGTGAATTAAAAAAATAAAATTCTGTTGTTCCTTTTTTTGGTTCACTGCCAGGTTAAAATGACCTGATCATATGATTCTCCAGGTCTGTGTGATTACGGCAATAAACTTTTGTTGTTGTTATTATTATTATTATTTCATTTTACTGGCTTAAAAAAAATCTGAACTTTGTAAAAAAAAAAAAAACAATATTTTTTTTACAGCGATTATGTAAGGGTTAAATTATTTTAGATTTTGATATCTCAGACCCTTACAAGTAAGGCAATACAGAATATATATATATATATATATATATATATATATATATATATATATATATATATTTCCTGTATTTTAAAATGTGAGTGATTCAATGTGTTTTTATTTTAATATATATTTTTATATATAGTGTATATATTAGTTTTTTTCCCCCCATAATGGAAATTAACTTGCGATTGTTTATACTATATAAAGCCCCAGTATTGCAGTATATAGTGAATCATGTGTGGTCGTCTTCACAGGAGTACCAAGATGGCGGTGATGGGGGCCAGCAGTTGTGTGTGAACTGGTCTCTGCGTCACCGGTTTAACGATATTAGACGACTGGAGAAGGGGACAGATTTCTATCAAGGCTGTTTGCCTCCATTAAAGTCAAAGCCACCAATCACAGCTCAGATTACATTTTTCCCAAGCTGGTTCAGACATGGAAGCTGAGCTGTGATTGGTTGCTATGGGAAACGAGGCCTGTTTTTCAGTTGCAATCAATATAAATGGACTGCAATGATTAACGTCCTCTCATCTATTCTTTGGGGGGTCCCATGTCAAGTTTAACAAGAAATTTACTCTACATATTGTTCCTTACATGATGTGGATGCAGTTTTAGCGCTCATAGCTGTAGACTATGTACAGTGGGTAAGGAAAGTATTCACACCCCTTTACATTTTTCACTCTTTGTTTCATTGCAGCCATTTAATAGATTGTTTTCTCATTAATGTACACTCTGCCCCCCATCCCCCATCTTCCCATCCCCCATCTTGTCAGAAAAAAAACAGAAATGTAGAAATTTTTGCAAATTTATTAAACAAGAAAAACTGAAATCTCACATGGTCATAAGTATTCATCCCCTTTGCTCAGTATATCCCATGGTCATAAATATTCATCCCCTTTGCTCAATATATCCCATGGTCATAAGTATTCATCCCCTTTGCTCAGTATATCCCATGATTATATGTATTAAACCCCTTTGCTCAGTATATCCCATGGTCATAAGTATTCAGCCCCTTTGCTCAGTATATCCCATGGTCATAAGTATTCAGCCCCTTTGCTCAGTATATCCCATGGTCATAAGTATTCAGCCCCTTTGCTCAGTATATCCCATGGTCATAAATATTCATCCCCTTTGCTCAGTATATCCCATGGTCATAAATATTCATCCCCTTTGCTCAGTATATCCCATGGTCATAAGTATTCAGCCCCTTTGCTCAGTATATCCCATGGTCATAAATATTCATCCCCTTTGCTCAGTATATCACATGGTCATAAGTATTCATCCCCTTTGCTCAGTATATCCCATGGTCATAAGTATTCAGTTCAATAGTATGAATCAGCTCACCGTGGAAAAAGCTCAGTCTTGATTTCGTCCTGGAGCACGGACAGCCACAGCCCAAAATAATGCAAAAGATGAGGATAGTAATCAGTTTGCGGACATACGAAAGATTTTTTTCCGCAATCTAACTATATTAAAAACAGACACAACCTTGAAAAAAATTCTCAATAATAATTGTAGAGTAGTTGCCAAAAAAGCAATGTCACTGGGGGATAAGTTATCTCCACGTGACATCAAAAATAAAAACAAACAATCGAATCTTCTAGGCACCAACTGGCTGACTTTAACCCTTTAGTGACGGAGCTAATTTGCACCTTAATGACCAGACCAAATTTTGCAATTCTGACCAGTGTCGCTTCATGAGGTTATAACTCTGGAACGCTTCAACGGATCCCGGTGATTCTGAGATTGTTTTTTCGTCACATATTGGACTTCATGTTAGTACCAAATTTAGGACAATATTTTTTGTGTTTATTTATGAAAAAAATTGAATATTGGCAAAAATTTTGAAAATTTAGCAATTTTCAACTTTTGAATTTTTATACCGTTAAACCAGAGATTTCTGTGACACAAAATAGTTAATAAATAACATTTCCCACTTGTCTACTTTACATCAGCACAATTTTGGAAACAAAATTTTTTTTTGTTAGGAAGTTAGAGGGGTTCAAAGTTTATCAGCAATTTCTCATTTTTACATCAAAATTTACAAAACCAGTTTTTTAGGGACCACATCACATTTGAAGTGACTTCAATAGGCCTAGATGACAGAAAATACCCAAAAGTGACACCATTCTAAAAACTGCACCCCCCAAAGTACTCAAAACCACATTCAAGAAGTTTATTAACCCTTCAGGTGCTTCACATGAACAAAAGCAATGTGGAATGAAAAAAAGCAAAAATTAAATTTTACCTAAAAATGTTGCTGTAACCCAAATTTATTCACTTTTAGAAGAAATAACACAACAAAATGGACCCCAAACCTTGTTCCCCACTTTCTTATGAGCGCGCCGATACCCCACATGTGGTCAGAAACCTCTGTTTGGACAAATGGGAGGGCTCGGAACAGAAGGAGCAATATTTGAATTTTGGAAAGCAAATTTGGCTGAAATAGATTGCGAGCACCATGTTGCATTTACAGGTCCGATAAGGTACCTAAACAGCAGAAACCCCTCACAAGTGATGCCATTCTGGAAACTAGACCCCTCAAGGCTTCTATCTAGGGGTATAGTGAGCATTTTGGACCCACAGGTACTTCACAGATTTTGATAACGTTACGTTGTCATATTGAAAATTTTCATTTTTTTCTCAAAAAAGTTGCTTTAGCATTAATTTTCTCACTTTTTCAAGAGGTAATTCCAAAAATTGTACCCCAACGTTTGTTACCTAACTTCTTATGAGCGCGGTGGTACCCCACATGTGGTAAGAAACCTCTGTTTGGACAAATGGGAGGGCTTGGAACAGAAGGAGCAATATTTGAATTTTGGAAAGCAAATTTGGCTGAAAAAGATTGCGGGCACCATGTTGCATTTGTAGGGTCCCTAAGGTACCTAAACAGCAGAAACCCCTCACAACTGACCCCATTTTGGAAACTGGACCCCTCAAGGAATTTATTTAGATGTTTGGTGAGTACCCTGAACCCCCAGGTGCTTCACAGAAATGTATAATGTTGAGCTGTGAAAATAAAAAAAAACATTTTTACCACAAAATTGTTATTTCAACCAGGTAGCTTTTTTTTTTTACAAGGGTAACAGGACAAAAATCAGCATAAAATGTATTGTGCAATTTCTCCTGAGTATGCTGATACATCATATGTGGTGGAAATCAACTGTCTGGGTGCACAGCAGGGCTCGGAAGGGAAGGAGCGCCATTTGACTGCAAAATTGGCAGGAATCCTTAGCGAACGCCATGTTGCGTTTGGAGACCCCCTGAGGTGGCTTAACAGTGGAGCCCCCCACAACTGACCCCATTCTGGAATCTATACCCCTCAAGGATTTTATCTAGGGGTATAGTGTGCATTTTGAACCCACAAGTACTTCACAGAATTTTATAACAATAGGTTGTCCTATTGAAAATGTTCTTCTTTTTCACAAAAGTGATGCTTTAGCACCAGATTTTCCACTTTTACAAGAGGTAACATCAAAAAGTGGACCCCTCAGTTTGTTACCCACTTTCTTATGAGTGCAGCGATACCCAACATGTAGTCAAAAACTTCTGTTTGGCCAAACTGCAGGACTTGGAAGGGAAGGTGCACTTTTCAAATTTTGGATTATTAGATTTGCAGAGCCTATGTGTTTTTAGAACAACTGAAAACCCACATAAATGGATTTTTTTGTACATTTTATCTTGGAGTGAAGGGCAAAATATGGAGGAAAATACCGCCAACTATATGGCAGACTTGTGCTTGTTCCAGAGATGAAGGAACACCAGGAGGGCTAGAAGGACACGTTAATTTTTCAGAGACTGGTCGTACAACGTCTGTTTAGCACCATCAATCCCTATATGAGGGACAATTGTGCCAGCCGACGTGGTACACCATAACAGGCTCCTACCTGCCAAGGTCGGAACCGCTATATGCACAAAACAACCAGTCCCCCACAGGGTTATAAAAGTATTGTCCAGTGCAGGAGGTTCGGCAAGAACCATGCAGTAAAGCCCATGGTGTAAAATTACAGAACAGCTTCAGATCCTCCAATAAAATTATCATGCCCGGATCACCAAGACGTAGTTGTAATAGCAGTCAGACTAAGATGACTGGTGCTAACACTTTGTGAGTGATCAAATCTTGGAATTATTTGTCAGATGATCAGATGTTTCAAGAACATTTGCGGGGTCCACATTCTGGAGTACGCAGACGTGGGCATATGACGAGAATTTGTCTGCATAACACTTCGGTATGTGAGTGATCAAGTCCTGGAATTATTTGTGAAATGGGGTAAAATGTGTTTTACTGATGAAAATAGTAAATTTTATTTGACAAGTAACACAGGGGCTCACTACACAGAAAATATAAACGTAAAAGAAAAACCCTACCACACAATTTGGGAATAGTGTATGACGTCTAATAATTGTGGGATGTGTGGTAGATCTCGAAGCAGGGGGTAACACAAAGTCCTGGCTGGGAAGGGCACATGGGACAATAATATCTTGAGTCGCTTCTCCTACCCTGCTTGCGACATACCCGGCACCTTTTTTTAGGACGGTTTTGAGTGGAAGTAGGAGGCACGAGATGCATAAAATGCCGTTCCGTTAGTCTCCGGGCATTCTCTGACTCGAAGGCTGCCTCTGGTGCCGCTGAGTCAAACATGAGGGACTCAATAATTTTTTCCTGGTATTGCAGAAATGTGAGGGCCCCTTGTGATTTTTTAAACAGTACAAAACTGTTGTAGGTAGCAATCTGTATCAGGTAGATTGCTACCTTTTTGTACCAGGCCCTCGTTTTCCGCTTTACCAGGTACGGTTGGAGCACCTGGTCAGACAGGTCCACGCCACCCATAAACCTGTTGTATTGGGTCACACAGAAGGGTTTCTGTTTGTCCCTGGTGGCTCCCCTCTCTCTGACCGACACAGTGGTGTCCTCATGCAGGGTGGTGAGCATGTAGACGTCCTTGCGGTCATTCCACTTTACGGCAAGCAATTTGTCACTTGCCAGTGCGAATGACGCCCCCTTCTCTACACGTCTGGACACTAACTGTGCCGGCAAACCAACACGGTTTTTCCTTATTGTCCCACAGGCCCCTGTATTTGCAGCATGGAGGGATTGGTATAGGGGGATACTAGTGTAGTAGTTGTCAGTGTACACATGGTAACCTTTACCAAGATATGGCGTCATTCGCTCCCAGACAATTTTTCCTGGGACGCCAATTGTCTGGGGACAGTTGGGTGGGCTTATTTGGCGGTCCCTACCCTCATAAATGATAAAGTTACATGTGTACCCGCTGGTGCTTTCGCACACTTTATATAATTTTATGCCATACTTGGCTCTTTTGGAGGAGATAAACTGACGGAATGAGAGACGGCCCTTATAGCTCATTAGGGACTCGTCAACCGAAACATTCTCCTCTGGGCTGTAGGAAGTTAGGAAGGACTCTTTCAGGAGGGATATTAGGGGTTTCAATTTATTAAGGCGGTCATAATTGGGGTCAGTTCTTGGGGGGACTTGGGAATTATCACTAAAATGGAGGAATCGCAATAGGGTCTCATATCGGGTTCTGGGCATTATGGCTGCAAATACAGGGGTGGCGTGGACAGATTTGGTTGCCCAGTAGGAGCGGATACTGGGTTTTTTCACTATACCCATGTTGAGGGTAATGCCTAAAATTTTTTTGATTTCCGGGACACTTGTGGGGATCCAGGAACGGGAATGGACAGATGTTGGCTTTTGGGCAATATATTGGCGGGCGTACAAGTTGGTGTGGTGGGTGATAAGCTCAAGTACTTGTTGGTTAACAAAAATTTGGAAAAAATCCAGTGGGGCAAAATTGGTGACAATTATATTTATGCCAGGGTCTCCTATGAAAGGGGGAATTTGTGGGGTAAAGGACGGGTTGGGGTACCAGAGAGCATGGGGGACTGCAGAACTAGGTCCTGCCCCTGACTCTTCAGCAGTGGCGACTGGCGGGGTGTGGGACCCCGTGGAGGAAGCCGAATCGTCACCGCTATCCGAAAAATCTCTTTCTGAGGCCGATTCGGTCTCTGACCCAGAACTGCCGGAGGCAAGCAGTGAGTACGCTTGCTCTGCCGTAAACATCCTGCGGGCCATGGTTTTTGTTTTTATCCCTGGCTAACAAAAAATAAACCTAAACCTAACACTAGTATTTTTTTTTTTTTTTATATATAAACCCTAAATTTTTTTATAAAGATTATAAAAAAAAAATATTTAGGGGAATGACGCAGCGAGGGATGACGGAATGATGGAGGGGGGGATGATCACAGGGGGGTGATCAGAAAAATTGGAAATTGATTATGATGATCTTTGTGAATTTATAACTTTTTCTCTCTATATGGCAGCACGTAGTCTCTCTCTCTTCTCTCCCAGATAAACTACAAGGGAGAGAAAGGCAGACCTAAATGCTGCCATATTTATCAAATATTGGCATTTTGACTACTGTGATAGGATCTATCACAGTATTCAAATCTAAACAGCCAATCAGAATTTTTTTTTTTGTTGCCGGGTGCAGGAGGCAGATTATGGCAAGCACACTGCGCATGCGCCCGCCATTTTCCCGGAGAAGAGAAGAAGGGGGGCCGCGGGGGACCGGGGGACCGGTGATTTTTTTTATTGAGGTACAGGGGAGGGGATTGGGGGAACGGGGGATCCCAGATCGGGTGGGAGAGAGACTGGGAACGGTGGTGAGAACTCCGGTTCTCCAGATCCCTCTCTCTGGTCCCCCGGAGGGGGCTCCGGGGGACCAGAGAGCTCCGGTGTACCGGAGGAGAGGTCAGGGGGGGGACATTTCCCTCCGATCTGAAATGTTTGATCATTTCAGATCGGAGGGAAATGAATGCAGAGCCGGCGGCAGCAGTTTTCAGCGCGCGCCGGCGCCATCTTGCACGCTCCGGAGGGGGGCTCTGAAGAACCGGAGGGGGCTCCAGGGTCCAAAGAGCTCCGGTGTACCGGAGGAGAGGTCAGGGGGAGGACATTTCCCTCCGATCTGAAATGTTTGATCATTTCAGATCGGAGGGAAATGAATGCACCGGCGGCGGCAGTTTTCAGCGCGCGTCGGCGCCATCTTGCAAGGTCTGGAGAACCGGAGGGGGCTCCGGTGACCAGACAGCTCCGGTGGACCGGAGGAGGGATCAGGGGGAGGACATTTCCCTCTGATCTGAAATGTTTGATCATTTCAGATCGGAGGGAAATGACTGCAGAGCCGGCGCCGGCGGGAGTTTTCAGCGCGCGTCGGCGCCATCTTGGATTTTCCGGGGGGGGGGGGGGGTTGGATGGCTTTCTCCGGTACCGGGGGCCTTGGGGGCACTAAGGGCTAACATTTATTTCTCATCTGACATGTTTGATCACGTCAGATGAGAAATAAATCAATTTTACCAGCCATTTATTTTTTTTTCATGTTGTCGCCGGTATACGGTGTATACCGGCGATCGCATTAACGGGGTGCATAAAAAACACCCCGATTCATAATCTGGGGGGTCTCAGCTATCCCCGGTAGCTGAAACCCCCGAGATTTTCGGTCGCTGGGGGGCGCTAGAGGGTTTTTTCGGGAACAGAATAAGTACCCTGTTTTGCCGCCGCTTTAAGTCGTACGGCCGTCGTTATGAGGTTAAAGGGTTTTTACCATTGTGCGAGAAAACAGTGTAAAATGTGCCCATTGACTCCTAAAAAGATCACATCTTTTGAAAACAGTGATGCTAGCAGTAGCTATGCGATAAAAACTTTTATAAATTGTAGAAGTTCATATATAGTGTATTTGGCAGAATGCATAACTTGCAAATTAAATAAATTGGAAGTACAAAATGAGAACTGCACACACGCATAAAAGAACATATATACGATGTAATACATAAAAAAACCTCTGGGGGCACATCTCAGTTATCAAAACATTTCATTAACAAACATCAAGGCACATTGGACACTTTGCGGGTGTATGGAATAGAAAAAATACAAAAGTCGCATAGAGGGGGTAACATGGAAAAACTTTTGCGTAAGAGAGAGGCCTGGTGGATATTCAAATTAAAAACCACCTTTCCCTGTGGTTTGAATCTCCGCAGGGATCTCATGATTTTCTATTAGGTGAGAAAACTAAAGCCTTGTCTTGCACTGCTTTTGGTGGGTGGGAAAAACAATCTTGTGCCAATAAACCCATTGCCATATTGTTATAACATTGGTATATTGGCTTCAAAAATTAAAGGGGGAAACAAATATACACCAATGATTATGTTATAATTCAAGAACCCACAGCCAAAGTTGTAAGTGCGTTTTTAATTTACACCACTTGTGATTTATGTGGCCATAGGCGTCACACTTATTTAGTTGTTGTGTGAATATTTTTTTTTTTTTCCCCCCCTCATTGTTGGAGATACTTGGCTCCCTCTGTGTGGTTGCAACAAATGCTAACTGCAGGGTGTGTTTTAGGCTATGTTCGCACGTTGCGTTTTTTACCGCGTTTCTGCAGCGTTTTTAGCAGCAGCGTTTTTGCGCTAAAACGCATGCGTTTTTGATTTCCAGCAAAGTCTATGGGAAAAGCAGAAATCCTGTCTGCACTTTGCTTTTTTTTCTGCAGCGTTTAATTTGCATATTTGTGGTCAAAAACCATGCAGAAAAAGAAGCAGCATGTCAGTTGGTTTTGCCATTTCTGCAGCGTTTCCTTAACATTGGAGTCAATGAGAAATGGCAAAAAGCAACCAAAATAACAATTCCTGCGTTTTTCATGCTTTTTACCTGCTTTTCCACTGCGTTTTTGCCTCCAAAAACGCATGCTTTTCTGGGGAAATATTAATGGGTTCTAATGTTCCTTTACACACACACAATAACCGAAAATTTAAATGCTAAAAAATAATAAACTTGACCTATTTTTCTGTTATAATGTGCAAAACCGCTATTATTTCATTATAATTGATATTTTCCATATAATTTTATTAAAAGTTAATTTTATCCTTTTTTGTCTCTTTTTTCATTCTTTTTGACTAATCCAACTTTATTTCTCAGTGTTGTGATCTACAAAACGCATCTGCAGAAACGCAGGTGAAAATGCAGGTAAAAAGCGCTAAAAACGCACTAAAAACGCGGTAAAAACACATGCGTTTTTAGCGCTAAAAAATGGCCAAAAGCCATTTGGTCAAAAACCAAGGGAAGGAAAACGTGCAGAATAAACTGCAGGTACTCCGACGCAACGTGCGGACATAGCCTTAGCCTCTTTGGAACAATTGTTGTAGTTTAACCCCTAATGCTAAAACTGAAAGTCAGCTCATTACATATTTGGCTGTGGTATTTCTCTTCAAGCATATAAATTTACTAAAGCATGTTTCACAGACATCAATTGATACATTTTTCCTGAGTAGGATGAAACTTATATAACAGATATCAAACCTTCTAGTTTAAACCTAACAGCCCCCACACAATATAAATCGAGCACTAATATAGAAGGGCAGTGTGCATATATACATAGCCAAAACTCTTACTTGTGTTTTTAATTCACACCAAATTTATACCATCTGCGACTTATGCGGTTATATTGCGTTGCATTCAATATGGCGCTTTGTGTTCTATCATAATATAGAATAACAATGTGTTTCTTTCATTGAAGCACAGTTTAAATAATAATTTAACCAAAAAAAATTAAAAAAGTTTTTCAAAGGGAAAGGAAGGGAAAAGAAGGAGGAAAGGAACAAAAAAAAAAAAAAAAAAAGGGAACAAAGGAATTTTCTTTTTTTTTTTAAAATAATTAAAATAAACTTTTGACAATAAAAAAGGAGGCTTCTTTCAAAGTATATAAATCCATTTGAGTTCATATATAAGCATTTAGGTACTCCGAAGTGCAGGAAAATCCACATAATATAGATATTAAACTTCCATGTCGGAACTTAAAAGCTTTTACATAGTATGACAACTGAGCACATATATAGAAGGGAAATATGTGTGCATATACATGGGGATATACCTGAGTAAATATGTTTGTAAAAAAAATTACGGTGTGCGCTATTTGTTGAGTGCAGATTTATTTATTTAAATATGATATATTGGCACATATGTATGTGCATTAAACTTGAAGGTGTTATATCTGCACACACTGAATGGCGCACTGCAACTGGTTTGGTTATAAACGTATATATCTTCAAATCCAGAAAACCATTGAAAAATGTGTACTTTATTGTATTGTATTGTATCATTGTTTTTTAATTGTATATGTATGTAATGTTTTTCATGGTAAAATCTATTTCGTGCATGTAAGGTGCTGAAGTAATTTAAACATCTGTCACATTGATTAGCATTTGCATATAAGCTTTGCAGCACCATCTATCCAGTATCATGATTAAGGGTGAGTGCTTTCACCTGAAACGCGTTGTGCTGGTCATGTCATTCTTTGTGTCTGCATGATAAAATAAAGACGTGATTTTTTTGCCTGAAGAGCTGGACATCCTCATCTTTTGCATAAGTATTCAGCCCCTTTGCTCAGTATATCACATGTTCATAAGTATTCAGCCCCTTTGCTCAGTATTGAGTAGAGGCACCCTCCCTTTTGAGCTAGTACAGCCATGAGTCTTCTTGGGATCCTGGATGTGGGGATCCTCGGCCATTTTTCCTTGCAGATCCTCTCCAGTTCTGTCAGGTTGGGTGATGAACGTTGGTGGTCGCCATTTTCAAGTGTCTCCAGAGATGCTCCATTGGGTTTAGGTCAGGGCTCTGGCCGGGCCGGTCAGGAATGGTCACAGAGTTGTCCTGAAGCTGCTCCCTTGTTATTTTAGCATGTGCTTAGAGTAATTGTCTTGTTGGAAGGTGAACCTTCAGCCAAGTCTGAGGTCCAGAGCATCTGGAAGAGGTTTTCTTCCAGGATATCTCTGTACTTGGCCGCATTCATCTTTTCTTCAATTGTAACCAGTCGTCCTGTCCCTGCCCCCATAGCATGATGCTGCCACCACCATGTTTCACTGTGGGGATTGTATTTTGCAGGTTATGAGCAGGGCCTGGTTTTCTCCACACATACTGCTTAGAATTATCACCAGAAAGTTCTATCTTCGTCTCATCAGACCAGAGAATCTTATTTCTTATAGTCTGGGAGGCCTTCATGTGTTTTTTTGCAAACTCTCTGCGGCTTTCATATTTCTTGCACTGAGGAGAGGCTTCCGTTGGGCCACTCTGCCATAAAGGCCTGACTGGAGGAGGCTGCAGTGATAGGTGACTTTGTGGAGCTTTCTCCCATCCCCCTCCTGCATCTCTGGAGCTCAGCCACAGAGATCTTGGGGTTCTTCTTTACCTCTCACCAAGGCTCTTCTCCCACGATTGCTCAGTTTGGCTGGATGGCCGGGTCTAGGAAGAGTTCTGCTGGTCCCAAACTTCTTCCATTTAAAGATTATGGAGGCCACTGTGCTCTTAGGAACCTGCAGAAATTCTTTTGTAACCTTGGCCAGATCTGTGCTTTGCCACAATTCTGTCTCTGAGCTCCTTGGGCAGTTCCTTTGACCTCATGATCCTCATTTGGTGTGACATGCAGTGTGAGCTGTGAGGTCTTATATAGACAGGTGTGCGCCTTTCCAAATCACGTCCTATCAGTTTAATTACACACAGCTGGACCCCAATGAAGGAACCATCTCAAGGAGGATCACAAGGAAATGGACAGCATGGGACTTACATGAGTGTCTGAGCAAAGGGGCTGAATACTTATCACCATGGGATATTTCAGTTTTTCTTGTTTTATAAATTTGCAAAAATGTCTACATTTTTGTTTTTTTTCTGTCCAGATGGGGGATGGGGTGAGAAATTAATTAATGAGAAAAAAAATAACTTTTTTGAATCTACCAAATGGCTGCAATGAAACAAAGAGTAAAAGTTTAAAGGGGTCTGAATAGTTTCCGTATCCACTTTTATATTATGACTCCTCATCCCAAAATGCCTGCACTATATACTGTATAAGATGCAGTGGTGGTGTGTTTCTGCACTGTGTATAAGATACAGTGGTGGTGTGTTTCTGCACTGTGTATAAGATGCAGTGGTGGTGTGTTTCTGCACTGTGTATAAGATGCAGTGGTGGTGTGTTTCTGCACTGTGTATAAGATACAGTGGTGGTGTGTTTCTGCACTGTGTATAAGATGCAGTGGTGGTGTGTTTCTGCACTGTGTATAAGATACAGTGGTGGTGTGTTTCTGCACTGTGTATAAGATGCAGTGGTGGTGTGTTTCTGCACTATATACTGTATAAGATGCAGTGGTGGTGTGTTTCTGCACTGTGTATAAGATGCAGTGGTGGTGTGTTTCTGCACTGTGTATAAGATGCAGTGGTGGTGTGTTTCTGCACTGTGTATAAGATACAGTGGTGGTGTGTTTCTGCACTGTGTGTAAGATGCAGTGTTGGTGTGTTTCTGCACTATATACTGTATAAGATGCAGTGGTGGTGTGTTTCTGCACTGTGTATAAGATGCAGTGGTGGTGTGTTTCTGCACTGTGTATAAGATGCAGTGGTGGTGTGTTTCTGCACTGTGTATAAGATACAGTGGTGGTGTGTTTCTGCACTGTGTATAAGATGCAGTGGTGGTGTGTTTCTGCACTGTGTATAAGATACAGTGGTGGTGTGTTTCTGCACTGTGTATAAGATGCAGTGGTGGTGTGTTTCTGCACTGTGTATAAGATGCAGTGGTGGTGTGTTTCTGCACTGTGTATAAGATGCAGTGGTGGTGTGTTTCTGCACTGTGTATAAGATGCAGTGGTGGTGTGTTTCTGCACTGTGTATAAGATACAGTGGTGGTGTGTTTCTGCACTGTGTATAAGATACAGTGGTGGTGTGTTTCTGCACTATATACTGTATAAGATGCAGTGGTGGTGTGTTTCTGCACTGTGTATAAGATACAGTGGTGGTGTGTTTCTGCACTATATACTGTATAAGATGCAGTGGTGGTGTGTTTCTGCACTGTGTATAAGATGCAGTGGTGGTGTGTTTCTGCACTGTGTATAAGATACAGTGGTGGTGTGTTTCTGCACTGTGTATAAGATACAGTGGTGGTGTGTTTCTGCACTGTGTATAAGATACAGTGGTGGTGTGTTTCTGCACTATATACTGTATAAGATGCAGTGGTGGTGTGTTTCTGCACTATATACTGTATAAGATGCAGTGGTGGTGTGTTTCTGCACTGTATATAAGAAGCTGTGGTGTTTTGTTTTTGCACTTAAGGAGATACCGATGTGACAGGCTCAATCAAGGGAAGCTAGAACATCTGAACACTGGGAACGTCGTCTTCAGGAGATACGGATGAGACATGCCGAATAAAGGGAAGTAAGAACATCTAAACACCAGGAACATCGTCTTCAGGAAAAACAGATGAGACAGGCTGAATCAAGGGAAGCTAGAACATCTGAACACCGGGAACATCGTCTTCAGGAAAAACAGATGAGACAGGCTGAATCAAGGGAAGCTAGAACATCTGAACACCGGGAACATCGTCTTCAGGAAAAACAGATGAGACAGGTTGAATCAAGGGAAGCTAGAACATCTGAACACCGGGAACATCGTCTTCAGGAAAAACAGATGAGACAGGCTGAATCAAGGGAAGCTAGAACATCTGAACACCGGGAACATCGTCTTCAGGAAAAACAGATGAGACAGGCTGAATCAAGGGAAGCTAGAACATCTGAACACTGGGAACGTCGTCTTCAGGAAAAACAGATGAGACAGGCTGACTCAAGGGAAGCTGCAACATCTGAACACCGGGAACCTTGTCTTCAGGAGAATTGGATGAGACAGGCTGAATAAAGGGAAGTAGGAACATCTGAACACCAGGAACCTTGTCTTCAGGAGAATTGGATGAGACAGGCTGAATAAAGGGAAGTAGGAACATCTGAACACCAGGAACATCGTCTTCAGGGAAACCAGCGAGACAAGCTGACTCAAGGGATGCTGGAACATCTGAACACCGGGAACCTTGTCTTCAGGAGAATCGGATGAGACAGTCTGACTCAAGGGATGCGGAAACATTTCAACACCGGGAACCTTGTCTTCAGGAGCATTCGGATGAGACCTGCTGAATCAAGGGAAGTTGAACCATCTAAACACTGGGAACTTTGTTTTCAGGAGAAATGGATGAGACATGCTGAATCAAGGGAAACTGGAGTATCTGAACACTGGGAACGTCGTCTTCAGGAGATACGGATGAGACATGCCGAATAAAGGGAAGTAGGAACATCTAAACACCAGGAACATCGTCTTCAGGAGGATTGGATGAGACCTGCTGAATAAAGGGAAATAGGAACATCTAAACACCAGGAACATCGTCATCAGGAAAAACAGATGAGACAGGCTGACTCAAGGGAAGCTGCAACATCTGAACACTGGGAACCTTGTCTTCAGGAGAATTGGATGAGACAGGCTGAATAAAGGGAAGTAGGAACATCTAAACACCAGGAACATTGTCTTCAGGGAAACCGGTGAGACAGGCTGACTCAAGGGATGCGGAAACATTTCAACACCGGGAACGTCGCCTTCAGGAGCATTCGATGAGACAGGCTGAATCAAGGGAAGTTGAACCATCTAAACACCGGGAACTTTGTTTTCAGGAGAAATGGATGAGACATGCTGAATCAAGGGAAACTGGAGTATCTGAACACTGGGAACGTCGTCTTCAGGAGATACGGATGAGACATGCCGAATAAAGGGAAGTAGGAACATCTAAACACCAGGAACATCGTCTTCAGGAGGATTGGATGAGACCTGCTGAATAAAGGGAAATAGGAACATCTAAACACCAGGAACATCGTCATCAGGAAAAACAGATGAGACAGGCTGACTCAAGGGAAGCTGCAACATCTGAACACTGGGAACCTTGTCTTCAGGAGAATTGGATGAGACAGGCTGAATAAAGGGAAGTAGGAACATCTAAACACCAGGAACATTGTCTTCAGGGAAACCGGTGAGACAGGCTGACTCAAGGGATGCGGAAACATTTCAACACCGGGAACGTCGCCTTCAGGAGCATTCGATGAGACAGGCTGAATCAAGGGAAGTTGAACCATCTAAACACCGGGAACTTTGTTTTCAGGAGAAATGGATGAGACAGGCTGAATCAAGGGAAACTGGAGAATCTGAACACTGGGAACGTCGTCTTCAGGAGAATCGGAGGAGGCGGAATCAAAGGAAGAAGAAACATCTGGACAAAAGGATGTTCATGACCGAATATGACATATGCAACTTATGCAGACGTAGATTGGCGGACTTCAGTTTGGAAGCGTTTCACTGCGACCTAATTCAGGACTATTGGTCACATCTGAAAGTCATAATAGGCAAAATGGACATAATATGCGAACACTATCGAGCAAAAAGGTTTAACTTAGAATCACCTGGAAGGGGCTGCTCAAATGGCAAAAACAGTTTACACCTTTAAGTCAACTTATTGAACCTCCCTAACCACTAATTTCATACGTGTCGGGAACAACTCCTGAGTTTAAGCATTTTCGACAAAGTACTAAGCGATACAATTCATGTTTCCAGATGACATCCTTTGGTAGGACGGCTGTACTCGAGGCAGCAGGTTTTATCCCAACTTTTAAAGTCCAGGGCCAAATATATTACAAAATAGGTTTGATGCTTCCTTTAGCAAATGGAGACCCAAAATTTTTACAAATTTAATTTTTTGTAGGTGAACAGATGCAAACTAATCTAACGCAAACTGATCCCAACACTGGTAAGCCAACCAATAAAAAAATATCAGCTATGGACTTCTACGCCTACCAAATAATGATCAGTCATGGTTCATCCAACCACATTTTACAATATAGACAACGTTTTCATCAATTTATAGTTGATATAGATAGTATTGGCCCCTTAAAATATAATAACAAGTTAGTTATAGAGGACAAACAAAAGACTGAGATATTAAACAGGCAGTTCTCATCCGTGTTCACCAAGAAACTGACTAGTCCAGGGATCATTCAACAAGTGAAAAGAAGGGAATTTTGTTTACTTACCGTAAATTCCTTTTCTTCTAGCTCCAATTGGGAGACCCAGACAATTGGGTGTATAGCTACTGCCTCCGGAGGCCGCACAAAGTACTACACTTAAAAGTGTAAGGCCCCTTCTGGCTATACACCCCCCAGTGGGAGCACGGGTCCCTCAGTTTTAGTGCAAAAGCAAGAAGGAGGAAAGCCAATAACTGTTTCAAAAACAAATTCAATCCGATAAACAATATCGGAGAACTTAACTTATCAACATGAACAGCATGTGCACCCGAAAAACAAATACCCTAAGAAAAAACAGGGCGGGTGCTGGGTCTCCCAATTGGAGCTAGAAGAAAAGGAATTTACGGTAAGTAAACAAAATTCCCTTCTTCTTTTGCGCTCCTAATTGGGAGACCCAGACAATTGGGACGTCCAAAAGCAGTCCCTGGGTGGGTAAAAGAATACCTCGTGATCGGGCTGTCAGGCAGCCCTTTCTTACAGGTGGGCCACCGCCGCCTGCAGGACTCTTCTACCTAGGCTGGCATCCGCCGAAGCGTAGGTATGCACCTGATAATGCTTGGTAAAAGTGTGCAGACTCGACCAGGTAGCCGCCTGGCACACCTGTTGAGCCGTAGCCTGATGCTGTAATGCCCAGGACGCACCCACGGCTCTGGTAGAATGGGCCTTCAGTCCAGAAAGAATCGGAAGCCCAGCAGAACGGTAGGCGTGAAGAATTGGTTCCTTGATCCACCGCGCAAGGGTGGATTTGGAAGCTTGCGACCCTTTATGCTGACCAGCGACCAGGATAAAGAGTGCATCCGAACGGCGCAGAGGCGCCGTGCGGGAAATGTAGATCCTGAGTGCTCTCACCAGGTCCAACAGATGCAAACCCTTTTCAAATTGGTGAACTGGATGCGGACACAAAGATGGTAAAGTGATATCCTGATTGAGATGAAAGGAAGATACCACCTTGGGAAGAAACTCTGGAATTGGACGCAGTACTACCTTGTCTTGGTGAAACACCAGGAAGGGAGATTTGCAAGATAACGCCGCCAGCTCGGACACTCTCCGAAGAGACGTGACCGCCACCAGAAAAGCCACTTTCTGTGAAAGCCGAGAAAAGGAAATCTCCTTCATAGGCTCGAAAGGCGGCTTCTGGAGAGCAATTAGAACCTTGTTCAGATCCCAGGGTTCCAATGGCCGCTTGTAAGGGGGAACGATATGACAAACCCCTTGCAGGAACGTGCGTACCTTAGGAAGTCGCGCCAGGCGCTTCTGAAAGAATACGGATAGCGCAGAGACTTGTCCTTTAAGGGAGCTAAGCGACAAACCTTTTTCCAACCCAGACTGCAGGAAGGAAAGAAAAATAGGCAATGCAAATGGCCAGGGAGAAACTCCCTGAGCAGAGCACCAAGATAAGAATATCTTCCACGTTCTGTGGTAGATCTTGGCGGAGGATGGTTTCCTAGCCTGTCTCATGGTGGCAACAACATCATGAGATAAACCTGAGGTCCCTAGGATCCAGGACTCAATGGCCACACAGTCAGGTTCAGGGCCGCAGAATTCAGATGGAAAAACGGCCCTTGAGACAGCAAGTCTGGACGGCCTGGTAGCGCCCACGGTTGGCCTACCGTGAGATGCCACAGATCCGGGTACCACGACCTCCTTGGCCAGTCTGGAGCGACGAGAATGGCGCGACGGCAGTCGGACCTGATTTTGCGGAGCACTCTGGGCAACAATGCCAGAGGTGGGAACACATAAGGTAGTCGGAACTGCGACCAATCCTGAACTAAGGCGTCTGCCGCCAGAGCTCGGTGATCGTGAGACCGTGCCATGAAAACCGGGACCTTGTTGTTGTGCCGTGACGCCATCAGGTCGACGTCCGGCATCCCCCAGCGGCGACAGATCTCCTGAAACACGTCCGGGTGAAGGGACCATTCCCCTGCGTCCATGCCCTGGCGACTGAGAAAGTCTGCTTCCCAGTTTTCCACGCCTGGGATGTGAACTGCGGATATGGTGGATGCTGTGTTTTCCACCCACGTCAGAATCCGCCGGACTTCCTGAAAGGCTTGCCGACTGCGTGTTCCCCCTTGGTGGTTGATGTACGCCACCGCTGTGGAATTGTCCGACTGAATCCGGATCTGCTTGCCTTCCAGCCACTGTTGGAAGGCTCGCAGAGCAAGATAGACTGCTCTGATTTCCAGAACATTGATCTGAAGGGTGGACTCTCTCTGAGTCCACGTACCCTGAGCCCTGTGGTGAAGAAACACTGCTCCCCACCCTGATAGGCTCGCATCTGTCGTGACCACCGCCCAGGATGGGGGTAGGAACGACTTTCCTTTTGACAATGAGGTGGGAAGAAGCCACCATCGGAGAGAGTCCTTGGCTGCCTGAGAGAGGGAGACATCCCTGTCGAGGGACGTCGACTTCCCGTCCCATTGGCGGAGAATGTCCCATTGTAGAGGGCGCAGATGAAACTGCGCGAAAGGGACTGCTTCCATTGCTGCCACCATCTTCCCTAGGAAATGCATGAGGCGCCTCAAGGAGTGGGACTGGCTCTGCAGGAGAGATTGCACCCCTGTCTGCAGAGAGCACTGTTTGTCCAGTGGAAGCTTCACTATCGCTGAGAGAGTATGAAACTCCATGCCAAGATATGTTAGTGATTGGGTCGGGGTTAGATTTGACTTTGAAAAGTTGATAATCCACCCGAAACTCTGGAGAGTCTTCAGTGCCACGTTCAGACTGTGTTGGCATGCCTCTTGAGAGGGTGCCTTTATAAGTAGATTGTCCAAATACGGGATCACGGAGTGACCCTGCGAGTGCAGGACAGCTACTACTGCTGCCATGACCTTGGTGAAGACCCGAGGGGCTGTTGCCAGCCCGAAAGGTAACGCTACGAACTGCAGGTGTTCGCTTTCTATAACGAAGCGTAGAAAACGCTGATGCTCTGGCGCAATCGGCACGTGGAGATAAGCATCTTTGATGTCTATTGATGCTAGGAAATCTCCTTGAGACATTGAGGCTATGACGGAGCGTAGAGATTCCATCCGGAACCTCCTGGTTTTTACGTGTTTGTTGAGCAACTTTAGATCCAGGACGGGCCGAAAGGACCCGTCCTTCTTTGGCACCACAAACAGATTGGAGTAAAAACCGTGACCTTGTTCCTGAAGAGGAACGGAAGTCACCACTCCTTCCGCCTTTAGAGCGGCCACCGCCTGCAGCAGAGCATCGGCTCGGTCGGGCGGTGGGGAAGTTCTGAAGAAACGAGTTGGAGGACGAGAGCTGAACTCTATCCTGTACCCGTGAGACAGAATGTCCCTCACCCAACGGTCTTTGACCTGTGACAGCCATATGCCGCCAAAGCGGGAGAGCCTCCCACCGACCGAGGATGCGGAAAGAGGAGACTGAGAGTCATGAGGAAGCCGTCTTGGTAACGGTTCTTCCTGCTGTCTTTTTTGGGCGTGACTGAGTCCGCCAAGAATCTGAGCCTCTCTGATCCTTTTGAGTCCTTTTGGACGAGGAGAATTGGGACCTGCCTGAGCCTCGAAAGGACCGAAAACCAGACTGACCCCTCCTTTGTTGGGGCTTGTTTTGTCTGTGTTGAGGTAAGGATGAGTCCTTACCCTTGGAGTGTTTAATGATTTCATCCAAACGCTCCCCAAACAATCGGTCACGAGAAAAAGGCAAACTGGTTAAGCACTTCTTGGAAGCAGAATCTGCCTTCCATTCTCTCAACCACAGGGCTCTGCGCAAAACCACGGAGTTGGCTGACGCCACCGCCGTACGGCTCGTAGAGTCTAGGACAGCATTAATCGCGTAAGACGCGAATGCAGACATTTGAGAGGTCAATGGTGCCACCTGCGGAGCAGATGTACGTGTGACCGAGTCGACTTGTATAAGCCCAGCTGAAATAGCTTGGAGTGCCCATACGGCTGCGAAAGCTGGCGCCAACGACGCTCCAATAGCTTCATAGATGGATTTCAGCCAGAGCTCCATCTGCCTGTCAGTGGCATCTTTAAGTGCCGCTCCATCTTCTACTGCAACTAAAGATCTAGCTGCAAGCCTGGAGATTGGAGGGTCCACCTTGGGACACTGGGTCCAACCCTTGACCACGTCAGGGGGAAAAGGATAGCGTGTATCTTTAAGCCGTTTAGAAAACCGCTTCTCAGGATAAGCGTGGTGTTTCTGGATTGCGTCTCTAAAGTCAGCGTGGTCCAGAAAAGTGCTTAATTTACGCTTGGGATATCTGAAATGGAATTTCTCATGCTGTGAAGCTGACTCCTCCGCAGGAGGAGCTGGCGGAGAAATATCTAACATCTTATTGATGGACGCTATAAGATCATTCACTATGGCGTCACCATCCGGTGTATCCAGATTGAGAGCGGTCCCAGGATCAGAATCCTGATCAGTTACATCCGCCTCATCACCCATAGATTCGTCCCGCTGGGATCCTGACCAGTGAGACGAAGTTGAGGGCCCCTCATAACGAGCCCGCTTAGGTTGTCTGGGACTGTCGTCCGAGTCAGAGTCGTCACCCTGGGGTGCATGTGACACCCCCGGAGCTTGGAAGTGTTCCAGCTGAGGGGGACCAGGGAGCAATGATGCAACAGTGTCCATGGTCTGAGTTACTGGTCTAGACTGCAATGTTTCAAGAATCTTTGACATGGTCATAGACAATCTGTCAGCAAAAGCTGCAAACTCCGTTCCTGTCACCTGGACAGCATTCACAGGTGGTACACTCTGGGTCACGTCCAGCAGAGGCCCCGGCTGTGCAAGTTGCACAGGGGCCGAGCACTGCACACAATGGGGGTCAGTGGAACCTGCCGGTAGAGCAGCCCCACATGCGGTACAGGCAGCATATAATGTCTGTGCCTTGGCACCCTTGCGTTTTGCGGACGACATGCTGTTGCCTCCTTGTAATCTAGGAGGGTATATAGCCGAGAATCACCAGCGACCGTACAGTACAAAGTATTTGCAAACACAAAATACTCAGTATACAAACGGCACAAGTGGGGGTGAGCCCTTGAGGGCTGCTTACCGCCCGCTGAACAGCGGGTATGAGGCCGTAGAATCCCGTGTCTGGGTCTCCCAGGCTCCCCTCTGCAGCTCAGCGTGCAGGCAGGAATGGCTGCCGGCGTTCAGTGAAGAGGGGCGGACCGTGGGCGTGCCCAAACAAAAGTGCGGGAAACTGCGTCCTACTGTGCCTGGTGTGAGGGCTGGAGTATGTAAAAACGACTCCAGCCCTCAGCGCTGATGCTCTGTACAGCGTCCCGCCCTCCTCCTGACTGGCAGGTGCGGAGGCGGGAACGAACGAACTAGGCCGCAAAAGCCGGGGACTGTAGTAATAAGCGCGGCCGTGATATATGCACGGTCAGCGCGGAAGTCCCCGGCGCACCACAAGTCCCAGCCGCGTCGCAGTCCCAGCGGCCGGCGCGACCGTTCCCCCTGAGTCTACCCACTCAGCTAAGCTGAAGTGAGGAAATGGCACAAGCGCAGCAGCGCTGTTGTCCCCGGCGCACTAACACACCCAGCAATGCTGCGGTGTGCGCGCGTATGCACGGGGACACAGAGTACCTTGACGGAGCAGGGCCATGTCCCTGACAATACTCAGCTCCATATCCAGCGGCTTCTCCAGGGGCTGCGGATGGAGCACGGTCTCCGTGCCTGGAGACCGGTAAAATCCCACTTCACCCAGAGCCCTAATGGGGATGGGGAAGGAATCAGCATGTGGGCTCCAGCCTCCGTACCCGCAATGGGTACCTCAACCTTAACAAGCACCACCGACAGAAAGTGGGGTGAGAAGGGAGCATGCTGGGGGCCCTATATGGGCCTTCTTTTCTTCCATCCGACATAGTCAGCAGCTGCTGCTGACTAAACAGTGGAGCTATGCGTGCGTGTCTGACCTCCTTCGCACAAAGCAAAAAACTGGGGGACCCGTGCTCCCACGGGGGGGTGTATAGCCAGAAGGGGAGGGGCCTTACACTTTTAAGTGTAGTACTTTGTGCGGCCTCCGGAGGCAGTAGCTATACACCCAATCGTCTGGGTCTCCCAATTAGGAGCGAAAAAGAAATCAAAGTTACCCACTCGATATAATTAAACACAAGATGAAGTACGCCTGCGTCTGAGTAAATTAAACTTTGACAAATCCCCAGGGCCAGATGGCATTCATCCACGAATATTGAGGGAATTGAGCTCAGTAATCGACAGACCGCTGTATCTCATCTTTTTAGACTCGCTTGTAACAGGGTTGGTGCCTCAGGATTGGAGGATTGCTGATGTGGTACCGATATTTAAGAAAGGTAAGAGGGTAGAAATGTCCAGTAAGCCTGACATCAGTAGTATGCAAAGTTTTTGAGGGCATTTTAAGGGATGACATGCAAAAATATATTGCAGAAAATAATATGATAACTGACAGACAGCATGGATTCATGAAAGATAAGTCGTGTCTGACCAACCTGTTGGGGTTCTATGAGGGGGTAAGTGCAAACCTGGATATTGGTAATGCAGCTGATGGGATTTATCTGGACTTTGCAAAGGTATTTGATACTGTCCCACATAATAGCCTTATACTAAAGCTCCAGAAGCAAGGACTAGGGGACACAATATGCAACTGGGTAAGGAATTGGCTAAAAGAGGAAACAAAGAGTAGTCATAAATGGTACATTCTCTAACTGGGCTATAGTCAGCAGTGGGGACCGCAGGGATCTGTACTGGGAGCAGTGGGGGCCGCAGGGATCTGTACTGGGAGCAGTGGGGATCGCAGGGATCTGTACTGGGAGCAGTGAGGACCGCAGGGATCTGTACTGGGAGCAGTGGGGACCGCAGGGATCTGTACTGGGAGCAGTGAGGACCGCAGGGATCTGTACTGGGAGCAGTGGGGGCCGCAGGGATCTGTACTGGGAGCAGTGGGGACCGCAGGGATCTGTACTGGGAGCAGTGAGGACCGCAGGGATCTGTACTGGGAGCAGTGGGGGCCGCAGGGATCTGTACTGGGAGCAGTGGGGACCGCAGGGATCTGTACTGGGAGCAGTGAGGACCGCAGGGATCTGTACTGGGAGCAGTGGGGGCCGCAGGGATCTGTACTGGGAGCAGTGGGGACCGCAGGGATCTGTACTGGGAGCAGTGAGGACCGCAGGGATCTGTACTGGGAGCAGTGGGGATCGCAGGGATCTGTACTGGGAGCAGTGAGGACCGCAGGGATCTGTACTGGGAGCAGTGAGGACCGCAGGGATCTGTACTGGGAGCAGGGAGGACCGCAGGGATCTGTACTGGGAGCAGTGAGGACCGCAGGGATCTGTACTGGGAGCAGTGGGGGCCGCAGGGATCTGTACTGGGAGCAGTGGGGATCGCAGGGATCTGTACTGGGAGCAGTGGGGATCGCAGGGATCTGTACTGGGAGCAGTGGGGATCGCAGGGATCTGTACTGGGAGCAGTGGGGATCGCAGGGATCTGTACTGGGAGCAGTGGGGTGCCGCAGGGATCTGTGCTGGGAGCAGTGGAGACCGCAGGGATCTGTACTGGGAGCAGTGAGGACCGCAGGGATCTGTACTGGGAGCAGTGGGGGCCGCAGGGATCTGTACTGGGAGCAGTGGGGGCCGCAGAGATCTGTACTGGGAGCAGTGGGGGCCGCAGGGATCTATACTAGGAGCAGTGGGGATCGCAGGGATCTGTACTGGGAGCAGTGGGGTGCCGCAGGGATCTGTGCTGGGAGCAGTGGAGACCGCAGGGATCTGTACTGGGAGCAGTGGAGACCACAGGGATCTGTACTGGCAGCAGTGGGGACTGCAGGGATCTGTACTGGGAGCAGTGGGGACCGCAGGGATCTGTAATGGGAGCAGTGGGGACCGCAGGGATCTGTGCTAGGACCGATTCTTTTTAATCTCTTTATTAATGACCTTGTGGATGGGATTGATAGTAAAGTGTCAGTCTTTGCTGATGACACCAAACTATGTAGGATATTAAAAACTGACCTGGATAGTACAATATTACAAAAAGATCTGGATAAGATGTCAGAATGGGCAGATACTCGGCAAATGAGATTTAATGTTGATAAATGTTAAGTAATGCACCTAGGACGGAGTAATCCTATAGCTGCGTATACATTAAATGGAAGTAAACTCGGGACTACAGAACAGGAGAAGGACTTTGGTATTCTCATTACAAATAAGCTGAGCAGCAGCACTCAATGTCAGGCAGCAGCTGCTAAAGCAAACAAGATTCTAGGGTGTATAAAAAGAGAGATTAGATCCCGGGATCCCAACGTATTGTTACCCCTCTATAAATCACTTGTAAGGCCACATCTGGAATATGGGATCCAGTTTTGGGCTCCACATTTTAAAAAGGATATTAAGAAGATAGAGTCAGTTCAAAGGTGGCAACTAGACTACTACAAGGAATGGAGGCAGCCCGTATGATGAGTAATGGAGGCCGCCCGTATGATGAGTAATGGAGGCCGCCCGTATGATGAGTAATGGAGGCCGCCCGTATGATGAGGAATGGAGGCCGCCCGTAAGATGAGGAATGGAGGCCGCCCGTATGATGGGGAATGGAGGCCGCCCGTATGATGGGGAATGGAGGCCGCCCGTATGATGAGTAATAGAGGCCGCCCGTATGATGAGTAATGGAGATTGCCCGTATGATGAGTAATGGAGGACGCCCGTATGAAGAGTAATGGAGGCCGCCCGTATGATGAGTAATGGAGGCCGCCCGTATGATGAGTAATGGAGGCCGCCCGTATGATGAGTAATGGAGTCCTCCCGTATGATGAGGAATGGAGGCCTCCCGTATGATGAGGAATGGAGGCCGCCCGTATGATGAGGAATGGAGGCCGCCCGTATGATGAGTAATGGAGGCTGCCCGTATGATGAGAGGTTGGAAAGCCGTCTCAGAGGAGATCTCATTTCTATGTATAAATACATGTGTGGTCAATATAAAGGACGGCGCAGGACTTATTCCTTCCAAAGACAGTACTAAGGACCAGGGGGCACTCACTGCGGGGGAAGACAATACTAAGGACCAGGGGCAGTCACTGCAGGGGAAGAAAAGAGATTCCAGCAGCTAAATAGGAAAGGGTTCTTTACAGTTAGAGCGGTCAGACTGTGGAATGCGACCACAAGAGGTAGTAATGGCGACACTAGAACAGCTTTATATCAGGCGGAGGATTCCTCAGGACACAGCATTGTTGGTTATAAGTGACCATATGTAGAACTGGTGGAGGAAGGGGGAACTAGAAGGACCAGGGCATTTTTCAACCTATGTAACTATGTATTCGGAGGTGGAAAGCGAGCGTCGTTTGTACATACGACCTAACCTACTAAATCTTCGGAGTGGACGGACACATTCGTGCAGGAGATGCAGTTGGTAATGATGGTAACATGGCGGATATTGGGCGTATGGTTGTTTTGCCGGTTACCTTAAATCGCAGACATATGCACAGGTGCGCTCCGGACGCCAAGACATATGTTCAGAGATATGGCCGTCCAGATTTATTACAGTTACATGTAATCCATCTTGGCTGGTGTAGAGCCCGGCCCTGGTTCCGGCGCAGCACCCCCGCACCCATGCCTTGGCTGGGGCGCGGCTCTCCACACCTGTTCGGCAGACCCAGGCGTCCCGTTCCTGCCCCGAAGCCCTCTGCAGCCTCTTCCTGCCTCCAGACCTCATGCAGACCTTCTGTGAGTGCCCAAAGGGTGGGTGGGCGGCCACGCCCCTTTCTTAAAGGGATGGTGTCCTTTTACCCTAAAGTGACCCCTGAGGTCAACAATCACCCTGTAAGTATTTAAGGCATTTTCTCCTTAGGGGAGATGCCTGAGCACCGTTGCCTATCCGTAGTGCGTTGCTAGTTCTCAGGTCCCATACCCGTTACTGCATCTAGTTCTGCATCTCGGGTCCTAGTGCCAGTTACTTGTGTCCGCTAACCTGTGTCTCTTCCTGCCACGTCTGAGTCACCACCTCCATGCCGCCACGTCTGAGTCACCACCTCCATGCCGCCACGTCTGAGTCACCACCTCCATGCCGCCACGTCTGAGTCACCACCTTTATGCCGTCACGTCTGAGTCACCACCTCCATGCCGCCACGTCTGAGTCACCACCTCTGTGCCGCCACGTCTGAGTCACCACCTCTATGCCGCCACGTCTGAGTCACCACCTCTATGCCGCCACGTCTAAGTCACCACCTTTATGCCGCCACATCTGAGTCACCACCTCCATGCCGCCACGTCTGAGTCACCACCTCCATGCCACCACGTCTGAGTCACCACCTCCATGTCGCCACGTTTGAGTCACCACCTTTGCCGCCACGTCTGAGTCACCACCTCCATGCTGCCACGTGAGTCACCACCTCTGTCCTGCCACTTCTGAGTCACCACCTCTGTGCCGCCACATCTGGGTCACCACCTCCATGCCGCCACGTCTGAGTCACCACCTCTGTGCCACCATGTCTGAGTCACCACCTCTGTGCCGCCACGTCTGAGTCACCACCTCCATGCCGCCACGTCTGAGTCACCACCTCTGTCCCGCCACATCCAGGATACTACATCCGAGATTCCTGTCCGTAACAGTCGATACCACTGGTCCTGGCAGTCATGCTTTTAGGCCCCCGGGGGTTGTGCCTTACAATCCTTGTATAGGGGTAAGCTCAAGGTTAGCTCCTCCAGGGGAGTCCAGTGTACGGCCCAGTAGGTCCACTCCTGGATGCTCACCGCTCCTCGTGACCGTAACAGCCAGAGATCCTTTGATCATGATTCCACAGCAAGGTCATGGAAGTAATTACAAAGTGTCACATTTTTGGTGAAACTCGATGTTGGATGTATTAATTTGAGTCGCAAAAAAGAGGTCATATAGTGATATAGCTAAAGGAGAAGATACGCCCTGATCAAATTGTAATTTCGGCTGAGCCTCCAAACCCAGAAAAGGACCCAGTACTTTTTTAAACTTTTTTGAAAAATATGATCCACGGGTCACTTAACCCAAGATTGTCATGCATGAAGGAAAATGCACTAAAAAGACAGCCGAAGATGGTTAACCCCTTTACAACGTAACCAACAATTTAAAATTTTCCGGGAGTGAAGCTGTAGGGATTTTGCTGGTAAACTTATTTTTGATAACCAGCCAAGATAAAGCAGACAGCTGGGGGTGGTATGATCTGGCTGGGAAGATCCATGGTTATTTGGTCCCTTCCTGGCCTAAAAATAGCAGCCTGCAGCTGCCTGAGAATTAGTACTTTGCCCAGCTGTTCCCGATTGCCCCGGTGCAGTGGCAATTGGGGTAATATTTTTTTGGGTATAGATGTCAGCTGTGTAATGTCAGTTGGAATCAAGCCCAAGGATTAGTAATGGAGAGGGGTCTATCAGACACCCCAATTACTAACCCAGTAAGTGTAAAATGAAAAAATAGTATATTTGAATAAAGACCCCACCACACTATCGCGCGTTCTCCAATTTATTGAAAAAAATCTAAGACGCTCTGACATGCATGGTGTACTGGTCCCACGAGCTCCCTGAATTGGTACTCTAACCTATGGAGCTTCGTTCACTCCTGCTCAGTGCCAGACCTGGAATTTCACACACGCAGTGACATCAGTAACTCAGTGATGTCACTGCATGTAAGAAGTCGCGGGTACGACGCTGACCGGGAGTGACCTATGGAGCCTTATTCTCTGAACGAGGCTCCATAAGTTGGAGTACCGATTTAGAGGACATTATGGATCCAGTGTGCCATGGATTACATTGGAGCTTTGTGGATTTTTAAAAAAATAATATATAATAATATAACAAGAGATAGTATATTTGAATAAAGACTCCCACACTATTTTTTTCACTTTCCACTTACTGGTTAGTATTGGGAGTATCTGATAGACACCTCTCCATTACTAACCCCTGGGCTTGATGCCAGCTGACATCAACCACCCAAGGATTACCCAGATTGCCACCGCACCAGGGCAATTGGGAAGAGCTGGGCGAAGCACCAGAGTTGGCACATCTAACCAATGCACCAATTCTGATGCAACCGCTGGTCAGAATTTTTACGCCTTGGTGGCCAACATAACCATGAGCTTTCCCAGTCGTATAATACCAGCCCCCAGCTGTCTGCTTTATCGTGATTGAGTCTCAAAACTGGGAGGGAGCCCACGCGGTTTTTTTTTTAATTATATTACTTCCAAGCAGTGACCTGGGAGTCAGAGATGCATCCAGGCGCCTTCCCCATGCTGTTCCATCCATTTCAGCGATTTTCCAGCCCCCAGGCCTCCTAGGACGGTCTTATGGATACTTGAGTTCCCCATTGACTTGGTTTCTAAAATTGAGCCCGTAGGAGGGTAGACCTGGTCAATTAGAGTAACGAGCAGTTTAATCCTCACTCATCAGTAGCATCCACTACCAAACCCAGGGAGGTGTTTGGTTTTTTTCTACATATAAATATTGAAACGCACCACCGGGGCTGGCACCGCTCCTCCGTGACATTGCGCTGGAATGGGAACACGCTGCATTGATGGCCCTTGCCCTTGTAGCTCACAATGGCTAAAGGACCACTAGGGGCAACCAAAAGTGACCAGTTTTTACTCTTAATTTTTTCCTGCTGCTTCTGAGTCTTCCAGGTTTTAAATCCGCCATAAAGACCAGAAAAGAGATTTTTTTTTTGTTTTTTATTTTGGGCAAATAGTTATGATCTATTCCTCAGGGGTGTGTCTTTACACTGCACTACATAATTAGCCTAAGACACGCCCCTGAGGATCCTGTGAGCCACATTCCATTGGTAACAACCATACAATTAGCACTAAACAAAAATATGGTGGATTTAAAAAAAATTAAAAAGCAATATTCACGAGCAACAGGAATAAAGAACAGAGACTGTCACTACTCTGGAGACAAGTCTGCTTTTAGGTTTTTGGGAGGGCAATGACGTGGCGGTCCGGGGTACAGATATCCTTGTCATTTTCTGTTCAATAAAATAAGCATTAGGCATTTTCTAACGTAGCTGTGCACAATAGGCATCTTGTCTGTGTGGAACGTTTTTTTTTTCTGAAAAAGGGGATGGGGTGATTTTGACCTTGTATAGTTTGTGCTTTGTAAAATGTTGCAATTTCTCAAAAAAAAAAAATAAAAAAAAAAAATCTAAAAAACAAGAAAGTCTTTTGGTAAAAGATGCAACATGAGAATCGTTTGGGCGTCGTGTGAGCTAGAAATATCGACAGTAATTTTTAGTAAAACAATCAGGGCGTGGTTATGGCCTCACCTCTCTGCACCCACTGATAAGAAAAGCTGGGTGGGTGCCAAAACATAAGTCACAGACCCCCCACACCATCAACGCCTCAAGATCTATTATACTTGGGTACTTAAGTCATGCCCATCCAACTGTGGAGCATGGCAGTGCCCGCTCATCACTAGTTACCAGTACTGAGCACCCGAGCATGGTAGTGCCCGCTCATCACTAGTTACCAGTACAGAGCACCTGAGCATGGTAGTGCCCGCTCATCACTAGTTACCAGTACTGAGCACCTGAGCATGGTAGTGCCCGCTCATCACTAGTTACCAGTACAGAGCACCTGAGCATGGTAGTGCCCGCTCATCACTAGTTACCAGTACTGAGCACCTGAGCATGGTAGTGCCCGCTCATCACTAGTTACCAGTACTGAGCACCTGAACATGGTAGTGCCCGCTCATCACTAGTTACCAGTACAGAGCACCCGAGCATGGTAGTGCCCGCTCATCACTATTTATATTATGAGACATTTATCTGCAAGGAACTGTTGCCTCAAAAGGCATAGATGTATTAAAGTCAGGCGACCCACGATCACTCCAGATATTAGTGTCCATATTCAGATTGTGAAAGGAGTCAGCACCCAACCTCAAGTTTGTTATTTTGAGGAGGTCTACATTGCATATTTTACCCTTTGGATAACTGCAAAAGCCATACACCCCATCAACAGTACCTGCGGCCTTACACGAATATGCGATCCATGCCTGTACCCAGCATTATACTTTCTTGGTGCATTCATGTTGGTTTTCTTGAATCCATGGTTCATGCTTCTGTTATTACACCCATCCGATCATTTTGCTTACATATCCCTTATATACACTCATCCAGTAAAAAACAAACACCCTTTTTTTTGGGATAGTGAAGACATGTCCTTCATCTCGACACCCAGGGATGGTATTAAACAGTCAACATACAGATCACACCAATTACTTTATTTGTAGTGTTGATTGACAGGCAGAAATCTGACAGCAATATGTAAGGTTTATAACAGACTAGGAATCAGATTAAGTGCCCTAAACACCCCGCCAAGCAAATTACAAAAAAAAAAGTTTGTTTTTTAACCACAAAAACTCCATCCTAGACGGAGCATAGAGGTGCTGACTGTACACCGCCGATAACCCGCACCGTGTGCCTCTTGGCTTTGCTTGGCTGGTTTTATAGTTTGGAGGTTACTACAAAAATGCCCTGTATCAAAAAACATTAAATATCAGTCGGGAAGATAGGAAAAGCGGGTCAAGGTAAAGAGGAGGGGGGCACAAAAAATGACAACAAATGAGGGTGTGAACACACAGGCAGGGAAAGAAGGCGGCATCCAAGTGAAAACCAGTAGTCCCTTTGTGTACACATTTAGTTTTATTGTAACAAAGCAACTTGTACACTTTAACGTTTAAAACTGAGCAATTTTTTTTTGTCTTTATCCAGAGGAAGAAAAAAAAAAATAGTTTGTTAATGTCCGTTATAATATCTGCCTGTAGAGGGGAGGACCTGAAGGATATCAGAGCCGAGAACCACCGGAAAAAAAGTGTCTTAAATTGCATGGATGTCTTCAAAAACATCACAAACATGCCAAAAGAGAAAAAAAAAAGCCATTATTTCCAAAATGCCCAAACCTAGCCCACCCCGTCCCTCCCTGTTGTCTCTGAAAACCCCCCCACTTTCTAACCCAAACCCAAGTTTTTATATTTTTTTTTACCATTTTTTCATTATTTTGTAAAGAAAAAAAAAATAGACTGATACATGTTGGTAAATGCTATGTATCCATATTCACATGGAAACAGTGTAATCTCAGAGCCCAATATACACAGGAAAGGAAAGGAGGGAACAAAAAAGAAAATATGGAAAAAAAAGCTATACACTATCACAAGGCCCCGAGATCCTCCGCACCCGCCCCAGAGGGGGGAGGGGGGTATCTGGGTCCCTTACACCATAAGATGGTACAATGTATATCGTTTATTGAAAGAAGAATGACTTGTGAACAGAAACAGGTTTAGAGATTTTTTGACTGTATTTTTACTCAGTTCTCACCTCTCCCCCCAGCAAAAAATAAAGTTATGAATCATGGTATAAAGAGGAGAGGGGGAGATGGGGGTAAAGGACCAAGAACAAGGTGACCGAGCACACAGGAATAAAATAAAGGGGATAAGAAAAAAAACTGAGGGAGAGGGAAAAAATAAAAATAAAAAAACACAACAGCATCTTGCTCCCAGGGACTGGATAGAAAAAAAAATGGAACAAAAAAAAGGGTGGAATCCAAACATTGCAATCTTAATCATCTTCACCTTCATCTTCCTGCAGAGAGAAAGAAAGTCTCAGTATATAAGTGATATAGGTTCAGTAGTATTTAATAAAAAAAAATTAGTATATTTATATAATTTGTATTGAATATATATAAAAAGTTATATTTTATTGAGATCTAATATATCTCTAAATATATCTATATCTATTTTATTGAATATATATTTTAATTATATTTTATTGAATATATATTTTAATTATATTTATTTTATTTAATATATATTTTAATTATATTTATTTTATTGATTATTATATTTATTTTATTGAATATATTATATTTATTTTATTGTACATAATTATTTTATTGAATATATTTTATTGAATGTTTAGTATATATTTTAATAAATATTTTTATTGATTTACACAAATATGTAAATTATATTTTATTTTATATATTTAATAAAACAAAATTTATATAAATAAAAATATATAAAAATAATTTATATATTTTAGAAATAGAGCGGCAGATGCACAACCACCTCTGTTCCTGTCTGCCTTTCCTTAAGATCTATCGGATTTGTTCAGCACATACTCTCAATGTGACAAGATGTAACAACACCTTTCATTAATTTACATTCATGTCCAAAGTTAAACATCCCCTCCCAATCCCAAATAGTAAGTGACAAAATGTACGTACATACCTCGGCCTCTTCTCCCTCTTCGTCTTCATCGTCGTCCTCTTCTCCTTCGACCTCATCTTCGTCCCCTTCTTCATCGATGTCTTCCAATCCTTCCTCCTCTTCATCGTCATCATCTTCTTCCTCTCCTTCGCCTTCTTCGTCCTCCATGTCAGGGACCTTTTGATAATGGGGGCAACGTAAACAGATTAATATGACTGAATTTCAACCCTTTAAGAATGAATGAATATAAATATAATATAATATATATATATTATATAAATAAATATATATATTATAAATAGATATATATATATAGTATAATATATATATATAATATATATGGTGCATCTACTCACCAGGTAGTACTGTAATGGATTTGGCCAGATGTCGTCCTTGATGACCTCTCCTAGCTCATCCGCGCCGGCATCTGAGTGATCTGTGAACCAAGTGAAGAAGCTTTCGGGCTCTTCGTGCTGCCTCTTTCGGCTGGCTTTGTTCTGTGTTTGGCTGGAACGTTTTGTCAAATCCTAAAACAAGACTCAGTGTTAGGACAAAGGTAGAAATCCTGAACAGGACAAGACAATCTAATTTTATAGTAGGAGACCCCCACCGAGTGTCGTGCTAATGGACAATACCCATGGCCTTATATTAGGAAATTTAGTAAGTGTGGGTAGAAGTTATAGAATCTCACAGATAATACGTTTACAGACCATTGCAATGTGTAATAACTTTAACCAAACTGTTAAGTTAAATTTGTGATTGTGGGAAGCAACAGGCTTTTAGACTATACAAAGCTCTCAGCTGATAACAGAAAGCAATAGTCTACACACAAGCAGGGAAGTGATCCTGTACATAAGTGAAAGCAGATCTAATCCACATGGGGAGACGTCACAGTAACGGGAGCAGTGAGGTCAGACTCGCACGTACCTTTCCAGCTTTCCATTTAATCTCTGTTGACTTTGAGGAGGGGTCTCCGCTTTCGTTTAGGTGGAACTCTTTAGAGAGGACTTTGTTTTCGAAATAAGGATTCTCGTCAAAATTCTGCAAAATGAACAAAAATGATCAATGTTCCTCCTTTACATAATGGTATAAACACAATGATATGCGACCCCCTTCCCCCCCAAAAAAAATAACTCCCTACAACTTACAAAATCTATTCTGTATCCAGATTTTATGTCTTCGAATTCTGTCACTTCCACCCTGGTCAGATAGTGAAGGGCTTCTTCATCTTCTTCACCCAAGAGCGCAGAGACTGCAGGCAAAACAGACAGTTATTGACAGACATTAGCAGCGATCAAACGTGTAATAAATATATATTTTAAACATACACACATGCTATAGTATAACAATTATATATGTATAGTTGTGTGTTATATCCCCATTCATGTAATCGGGCTGTAATACCAGTAATAGAAGTGGCTCCCTTTCCAGAACATATATGAATCTAAAAAGGTGCAGACAGGTCACATTTGCTCTCTTTATTGACCACTTGTCCGGCTATCATTTTGACAAATTTGGAGGCTAAAAAAAAATAAATAATTCTCAAAACTAATGCAAAGGCAAACTTCTGCCGTTTCCCACAGTAACCGGATCTCTAAGTGAAAGCTTCAATAACCTTTACATCAGTTTTATTAACTTTATCCCCCTGTCTCTCAACTTAGGCAGAAGTCCTATTAAAGTTGAGGATATGGGGTAACAGAACAGTACAACATTACTATCTCCAGTCTTACCTTGTGGGTGGTTGACGAATGTCGTGACCCAAAAATTGGGGATTTTGGCGATCAGTTCTGACCTCTTCTGAAAGAATGGCTGGCGGAGTTTGTTGTATTTCTGTTCTACTTTCAAGATTTCCTCGCTGGCTTGTTCATTCAGTCTATAGAAAGAAGGACACAGATTAATATGCAAACAAAAAAGGACGGACGCAAGGGGCAACTGGTAGTGGATGGAACGATAAGGACAGAATTCCAGCTCTGAGCGCTGCTCTGTGGCACTCAATTCAGCTGAACAGATAAGTGATCGAGCCAGAAGCAGCTCTAAGCTGAACTCAGACCTTCCCCCCAGGACATGCTATGGATCTGCCACCCAGGTCCAACCATCCCCTGACCACGTACCTGTCTATTTCATTCTGTACTTCGTCGATATGCTCAATTGCTTCCTGTTGCTCTTTTTCTGAAAAAAAGAAAAAAAAAAAGCCAGAGTTATTATTTTGGTGACCTCATGTATCATCTACAGTCTGCATGGAAGACGTACACAGGGATTAGTCACTGGAGCGATCAACGGCCATCGTATCAATCTGCCCCTAACCATACACTTAGGTAGGACATAAGGCAAAGAAGAGCACGCCGACCCCTCCAGCTATAATCGGGCGGCAGGTGAGGACCATAAGGTAAGAGGTCACCTGAACGCTGCTCATTACAGATCATTTGGATATTCATGAAACAGTCCCCGTAAGGACTATTAGGTACTGACCGGCCCAATATAGGTCCATTAGGGCGTCGTATTTGGGTCAGAAGGGTCCATACTGGAGACAAACATTCACAAATGTCCAAATTCAGCCTAATAGAGGTAAATGGCAGCTGCCAGTCTCTATTCATCACATCCTATTCTTAAGCTATGGCAGGACCCCCCTATTCATAGCAAGAAGTCGCCTGGTCCCACTTAGGCCAATACTACTGGACTGGCCCAACTAAAGGGGCGGGGGGAGGGGGAGGCATGAGATTAAAATTAAAGGCCTGGCAGAAAATGAATAGTTGGAGCTTTTAGGGTTAATATTAATATCATTTGTATTAAATATAGGAAAATCCACGGATCTAAACCCAAGGAGATTAACGAGTGTCGTGTTTTGAAATGATCAATAAAGTTGGTATTCTTTGTATGAAATACAGGAAAATCCACAGATCTAAACCCAAGGAGATTAGCGAGTGTCGTGTTTTGAAATGATCAATAAAGTTGGTATTCTTTGTATGAAATACAGGAAAATCCACAGATCTAAACCCAAGGAGATTAGCGAGTGTCGTGTTTTGAAATGATCAATAAAGTTGGTATTCTTTGTATGAAATATAGGGAAATCCACAGATCTAAACCCAAGGAGATTAGCGAGTGTCGTGTTTTGAAATGATCAATAAAGTTGGTTGAAAAAAAAAAAATAAATATATTTAGATACATATATAAAATAGAATGTGGACTGTACCAATACCGCTAATAAGGAAGGGGGGGTCTATTGTTAAGCGCGAGGCTGCGGGGGCCGCGCACGGGACTAGTAAACACCGGGCACACACGTGGGACGCCAGTGATGGCGGAGGGGGGAGCGGAAGAGGCCAGCGGGAAGGACGAACCCCGGGCCGGCGGGACCACGTGGAGGCGGCGAGGTCAGGCCGCGGCCCGGAGCGCTGCAGGCGGGTGCGGAGCAGCGCAGAAGCCCGGGTTCGCCGCCTCCAGCGCCCGCGGCCTGCGCCATGCGGATCCGGACGGAAGCATCATGGCGGAGGACAATGAAGCCGCGGGCTCCATCCTGCGCAGCGCGGAGAGCGCGCCCCCCAGAGCGGCCCGGAGCGTCCCGAGCACCGCCGCTCCGCCCGTCCACCCTCCCCTACGGCCGAGCCCCGCCGCCCGCCACCCCCGGGGCCTCTCCCGCTGAGCCCCGGCGAGCCCGCCTTCCGCCGCGGAAAATGGCCGCCCTCCCCCCCACTCAGCGCGCGGCGCCCGCTCACCTGAGGTCTCGTCCGCTCCGTCGTGGTTGGAGTTCACCTCCTTTTTACTAAGTTTGGCCGCCGGCGCCGACATGCTGGAAGTGAGGGGAGAGAAAGAGGCGAGGAGCGCGGAGTGAGGAGGCGCAGGCCTGGCGGGCTGGCGGCGGGAGGAGGGAGAGGAAGCTCCTCGGTGAGGCGGCGCAGGGAGCGCTCCGGGGACGGACACCGCGGGAGGGTCGCCCCGCTCCTAGAGGCTGCTGTGCGGGGAAGAGCGACGACCGAGAGCGGGAGAGCGAGAGCGGGGAGCGCGATGGCCGCGGCGGTGTGAGGTAAATCTCGCTCCCGACCAATGTGTGTGTGAGAGAAAGGAGGGGGTGGGAGGGACGCGCTGCGCTCGGCACCAACACTCGCTCCCGCTCTAGACGGTACCACCTCCCAGCGAAGGGGTGGACGCTGCTCAACAGGGCGGGAAGTACAACTGCTCCGTACGCAGCAGCTCCGCCCACTCCCCCTCACTTATCCGACGAGGGTGGGGCGACCCGACGACGCGGGGGAGCCGTCTCGAACGCCATTGGACGAGAGGGGCGACGTCATGTGGTCACGTGTGCAGTGGGCGGGGAGTGCTCAGCGCTTGTGAATGCGCTTTCAGTTCCCGCCGCACGCCGTGTGGAGTGGGTGTGTGAGCAGGCTCCTCCCCCGCCCCGCACCCGTGGCCTCCACACCCTTTCACTACCAGGGCCCGTCCGGGGAGGGGGTGGGGGGTGACGGTTGTCAGCGCTGAAGTTGTCGGTAACCATGGAAACTCCGACTACCTCAGTGCGAGGACTCCTGTGTTATCTTATTGTTTTTTTCGCCTCAATAAACGTGATATTTTATTCATTTGAGGCATGTTATTGTTTGTAGGGTTTATATATAGAGTTTATTTTTACATTTTTTTTGCTGTATTGTAAAATGACCAGAGGCGTCACGGGTGTACAAAGATGGCGGACACGGATGCTCCAGCCATGCAAAGGAACCAGAACGATTGACAGCAGCGTCTACTGGGATCGCCGGTGCCTCCTGTATGAGGGCTATGTATACACACAGCAGCATCTATGGGGTTAACCTGCTGCGATCGCCGGTGCCTCTTGTATGAGACTATGTATACACATACAGAAGCATCTACGGGGTTAACCTGCTGCGATCGCCGGTGCCTCCCGTATGAGGCTATGGTCCCACACAGCAGCATCTACGGGGTTAACCTGCTGCGATTGCCGGGGCCTCCTGTATGAGGCTATGGTCACACACAGCAGCATCTACAGGGTTAACCTGCTGCGATTGCCGGTCCCTCCTGTATGAGGCTATGGTCACACACAGCAGCATCTACGGGGTTAACCTGCTGCGATTGCCGGTCCCTCCTGTATGAGGCTATGGTCACACACAGCAGCATCTACAGGGTTAACCTGCTGCGATCGCCGGTGCCTCCTGTATGAGGCTACGGTCACACACAGCAGCATCTACAGGGTTAACCTGCTGCGATCGCCGGTGCCTCCTGTATGAGGCTATGTTCACACACAGCAGCATCTACAGGGTTAACCTGCTGTGATTGCCGGTGCCTCCTGTATGAGGCTATGGTCACACACAGCAGCATCTACGGGGTTAACCTGCTGCGATTGCCGGTGCCTCCTGTATGAGGCTATGGTCACACACAGCAGCATCTACGGGGTTAACCTGCTGCGATTGCCGGGGCCTCCTGTATGAGGCTATGTTCACACACAGCAGCATCTACAGGGTTAACCTGCTGCGATCGCCGGTGCCTCCTGTATGAGGCTATGGTCACACACAGCAGCATCTACAGGGTTAACCTGCTGCGATCGCCGGTGCCTCCTGTATGAGGCTATGGTCACACACAGCAGCATCTACGGGGTTAACCTGCTGTGATTGCCAGGGCCTCCTGTATGAGGCTATGGTCACACACAGCAGCATCTACAGGGTTAACCTGCTGTGATTGCCAGGGCCTCCTGTATGAGGCTATGGTCACACACAGCAGCATCTACGGGGTTAACCTGCTGCGCTCGCCGGTGCCTCCTGTATGAGGCTATGGTCACACACAGCAGCATCTACGGGGTTAACCTGCTGCGATTGCCGGTGCCTCCTGTATGAGGCTATGGTCACACACAGCAGCATCTACGGGGTTAACCTGCTGCGATCGCCGGGGCCTCCTGTATGAGGCTATGGTCACACACAGCAGCATCTACAGGGTTAACCTGCTGCGATCGCCGGTGCCTCCTGTATGAGGCTATGGTCACACACAGCAGCATCTACGGGGTTAACCTGCTGCGCTCGCCGGTGCCTCCTGTATGAGGCTATGTTCACACACAGCAGCATCTACGGGGTTAACCTGCTGCGCTCGCCGGGGCCTCCTGTATGAGGCTATGTTCACACACAGCAGCATCTACAGGGTTAACCTGCTGCGATCGCCGGTGCCTCCTGTATGAGGCTATGGTCACACACAGCAGCATCTACAGGGTTAACCTGCTGCGATTGCCGGTGCCTCCTGTATGAGGCTATGGTCACACACAGCAGCATCTACAGGGTTAACCTGCTGCGATCGCCGGTGCCTCCTGTATGAAGCTATGGTCACACACAGCAGCATCTACGGGGTTAACCTGCTGCGATTGCCGGTGCCTCCTGTATGAGGCTATGTTCACACACAGCACCATCTACAGGGTTAACCTGCTGCGATCGCCGGTGCCTCCTGTATGAGGCTATGGTCACACACAGCAGCATCTACAGGGTTAACCTGCTGTGCTCGCCGGTGCCTCCTGTATGAGGCTATGGTCACACACAGCAGCATCTACGGGGTTAACCTGCTGCGCTCGCCGGGGCCTCCTGCATGAGGCTATGTTCACACACAGCAGCATCTACAGGGTTAACCTGCTGCGATCGCCGGTGTCTCCCGTATGAGGCTATGGTCACACACAGCAGCATCTACGGGGTTAACCTGCTGCGATCGCCGGTGCCTCCTGTACGAGGCTATGGTCACACACAGCAGCATCTACAGGGTTAACCTGCTGTGCTCGCCGGTGCCTCCTGTATGAGGCTATGGTCACACACAGCAGCATCTACGGGGTTAACCTGCTGCGATCGCCGGTGCCTCCTGTATGAGGCTATGGTCACACACAGCAGCATCTACGGGGTTAACCTGCTGCGATTGCCGGTGCCTCCTGTACGAGGCTATGGTCACACACAGCAGCATCTACGGGGTTAACCTGCTGCGATCGCCGGTGCCTCCCGTATGAGGCTATGTTCACACAGTGCGATTTTGCTGTGTTTTGTTTGTTTTTTTTAAGAAAGACCGAACAAAATATCACTAAGAACTGAAACACCATAAAGAAGAACCCCTACAGACACTTTTATTACATTTGATTACAATCAGATCCCCCCCCCCCCACAATACACAAAACCAAAAAATGAATGAAAAAGGAAATGGCGCCCTCGCTCCCCGTCGGCTCACCCCCTATCCCTGCACTGTACTGAAGAGAGTGCAGGAAAAACCAATAGTTACTGCAGCACTCTACACCAAATCATCACGTGCCAATAGTTACTGCAGCACTCTACACCAAATCATCACGTGCCAATAGTTACTGCAGCACTCTGCACCAAATCATCATGTGCCAATAGTTACTGCAGCACTCTGCACCAAATCATCATGTGCCAATAGTTACTGCAGCACTCTGCACCAAATCATCATGTGCCAATAGTTACTGCAGCACTCTGCACCAAATCATCACGTGCCAATAGTTACTGCAGCACTCTACACCAAATCATCATGTGCCAATAGTTACTGCAGCACTCTACACCAAATCATCATGTGCCAATAGTTACTGCAGCACTCTGCACCAAATCATCATGTGCCAATAGTTACTGCAGCACTCTACACCAAATCATCATGTGCCAATAGTTACTGCAGCACTCTACACCAAATCATCATGTGCCAATAGTTACTGCAGCACTCTACACCAAATCATCATGTGCCAATAGTTACTGCAGCACTCTACACCAAATCATCATGTGCCAATAGTTACTGCAGCACTCTACACCAAATCATCATGTGCCAATAGTTACTGCAGCACTCTACACCAAATCATCATGTGCCAATAGTTACTGCAGCACTCTACACCAAATCATCATGTGCCAATAGTTACTGCAGCACTCTACACCAAATCATCATGTGCCAATAGTTACTGCAGCACTATACACCAAATCATCATGTGCCAATAGTTACTGCAGCACTCTGCACCAAATCATCATGTGCCAATAGTTACTGCAGCACTCTACACCAAATCATCATGTGCCAATAGTTACTGCAGCACTCTACACCAAATCATCATTTGCCAATAGTTACTGCAGCACTCTGCACCAAATCATCATGTGCCAATAGTTACTGCAGCACTCTGCACCAAATCATCATGTGCCAATAGTTACTGCAGCACTCTACACCAAATCATCATGTGCCAATAGTTACTGCAGCACTCTACACCAAATCATCATGTGCCAATAGTTACTGCAGCACTCTACACCAAATCATCATGTGCCAATAGTTACTGCAGCACTCTGCACCAAATCATCACGTGCCAATAGTTACTGCAGCACTCTACACCAAATCATCACGTGCCAATAGTTACTGCAGCACTCTACACCAAATCATCACGTGCCAATAGTTACTGCAGCACTCTACACCAAATCATCATGTGCCAATAGTTACTGCAGCACTCTACACCAAATCATCATGTGCCAATAGTTACTGCAGCACTCTACACCAAATCATCATGTGCCAATAGTTACTGCAGCACTCTACACCAAATCATCATGTGCCAATAGTTACTGCAGCACTCTACACCAAATCATCATGTGCCAATAGTTACTGCAGCACTCTGCACCAAATTATCATGTGCCAATAGTTACTGCAGCACTCTACACCAAATCATCATGTGCCAATAGTTACTGCAGCACTCTACACCAAATCATCACGTGCCAATAGTTACTGCAGCACTCTACACCAAATTATCATGTGCCAATAGTTACTGCAGCACTCTACACCAAATCATCATGTGCCAATAGTTACTGCAGCACTCTACACCAAATCATCACGTGCCAATAGTTACTGCAGCACTCTACACCAAATCATCATGTGCCAATAGTTACTGCAGCACTCTACACCAAATCATCACGTGCCAATAGTTACTGCAGCACTCTGCACCAAATCATCACGTGCCAATAGTTACTGCAGCACTCTACACCAAATCATCATGTGCCAATAGTTACTGCAGCACTCTGCACCAAATCATCATGTGCCAATAGTTACTGCAGCACTCTACACCAAATCATCATGTGCCAATAGTTACTGCAGCACTCTGCACCAAATCATCAGGTGCCAATAGTTACTGCAGCACTCTACACCAAATCATCACGTGCCAATAGTTACTGCAGCACTCTGCACCAAATCATCACGTGCCAATAGTTACTGCAGCACTCTACACCAAATCATCATGTGCCAATAGTTACTGCAGCACTCTGCATCAAATCATCATGTGCCAATAGTTACTGCAGCACTCTGCACCAAATCATCATGTGCCAATAGTTACTGCAGCACTCTGCACCAAATCATCAGGTGCCAATAGTTACTGCAGCACTCTACACCAAATCATCATGTGCCAATAGTTACTGCAGCACTCTACACCAAATCATCATGTGCCAATAGTTACTGCAGCACTCTACACCAAATCATCATGTGCCAATAGTTACTGCAGCACTCTGCACCAAATCATCATGTGCCAATAGTTACTGCAGCACTCTACACCAAATCATCATGTGCCAATAGTTACTGCAGCACTCTGCACCAAATCATCATGTGCCAATAGTTACTGCAGCACTCTGCACCAAATCATCATGTGCCAATAGTTACTGCAGCACTCTACACCAAATCATCATGTGCCAATAGTTACTGCAGCACTCTACACCAAATCATCATGTGCCAATAGTTACTGCAGCACTCTGCACCAAATCATCATGTGCCAATAGTTACTGCAGCACTCTGCACCAAATCATCATGTGCCAATAGTTACTGCAGCACTCTACACCAAATCATCATGTGCCAATAGTTACTGCAGCACTCTACACCAAATCATCATGTGCCAATAGTTACTGCAGCACTCTACACCAAATCATCATGTGCCAATAGTTACTGCAGCACTCTACACCAAATCATCATGTGCCAATAGTTACTGCAGCACTCTGCACCAAATCATCATGTGCCAATAGTTACTGCAGCACTCTACACCAAATCATCATGTGCCAATAGTTACTGCAGCACTCTACACCAAATCATCACGTGCCAATAGTTACTGCAGCACTCTGCACCAAATCATCATGTGCCAATAGTTACTGCAGCACTCTGCACCAAATCATCATGTGCCAATAGTTACTGCAGCACTCTACACCAAATCATCATGTGCCAATAGTTACTGCAGCACTCTGCATCAAATCATCATGTGCCAATAGTTACTGCAGCACTCTACACCAAATCATCATGTGCCAATAGTTACTGCAGCACTCTGCACCAAATCATCATGTGCCAATAGTTACTGCAGCACTCTACACCAAATCATCATGTGCCAATAGTTACTGCAGCACTCTACATCAAATCATCATGTGCCAATAGTTACTGCAGCACTCTGCACCAAATCATCATGTGCCAATAGTTACTGAAGCACTCTGCACCAAATCATCATGTGCACACTGTCAGGACAATGCTTTTTATACACCCCAAAAATCATGGAAGAATGTTTAGACCCAGTAAAGCTGTCAGACGGCTCACGTATTTACTTATATAACAATCCCCAAACCTTTATAAAGTGCTCACGCCTTAAGGGGCTACACTACCCTCAGATACCGCTTATAAAGTGCAGCAGTGCTATACAGGTCCTGGAAGCGCAATGCATATATATATATATCCCAGCACAGTATCCCGTCATGTGTAAACATTCCCCTCCGTATAATGATATATCCAACCTGTACATAAGGAAAGGACAAACACTAAAGCCATTCTTCAGGTCCAATTATCCCATATATAAGTGATCTCAGTGAATGGTGAACATTGCACTCATAGCACCAATACTGGACCCGTAAGAAAGATATCCTGCAACACCGCAGTGTATAGCGAGTATATAGCGAGTATGTACCCCGTGTGCAGAATTATTAGGCAAGTTGTATTTTAGAGGTTTTTTTTATTATTGATCACAGCTATGTTATCAATCACCCAAAAGACTCATAAATATCAGCGCTTAATATTTTGGCAGTTGGAGGTGTTAATATTTTGGCAGTTGGAGGTGTTAATATTTTGGCAGTTGGAGGGGTTTTTAGATTTGGCTTCTTAGGAGGATCTGTTTGTGCAGGTGACTATTACTGTGCAGAATTATTAGGCAACTTAATAAAATCCAAATCTATCCCCATCTCACTTGTTTATTGTCACCAGGAAACCAATATAACTGCACAAAATATAGAAATAAACATTTCTGACTGCAAAAACAAAACCCCAAAAATGAGTGCCCAATATCGCCCCCTTTCTATCTGATGACGCTCAGCAGCCTCCATCCATAGATTCTGTCATTGCTTCATCTGTTACCATCAACATTGCGAGCAGCAGCCACCACAGCCTCCAGACACCACAGCCTCCAGACACCGCAGCCTCCAGACACCGCAGCCTCCAGACACCACAGCCTCCAGACACCGCAGCCTCCAGACACCACAGCCTCCAGCCACCACAGCCTCCAGCCACCGCAGCCTCCAGCCACCGCAGCCTCCAGCCACCACAGCCTCCAGACACCACAGCCTCCAGACACCGCAGCCTCCAGACACCACAGCCTCCAGACACCACAGCCTCCAGACACCGCAGCCTCCAGACACCACAGCCTCCAGCCACCACAGCCTCCAGCCACCGCAGCCTCCAGCCACCGCAGCCTCCAGCCACCACAGCCTCCAGACACCACAGCCTCCAGACACCGCAGCCTCCAGACACCACAGCCTCCAGACACCACAGCCTCCAGACACCGCAGCCTCCAGACACCACAGCCTCCAGCCACCACAGCCTCCAGACTCCACAGCCTCCAGACTCTACAGCCTCCAGACACCACAGCCTCCAGACTCCACAGCCTCCAGACACTGCTCCCAGAGGTGGACTGTTTTCCCTCCCTGTAGATCTCACATTTTATGAGGGTCCACAGGTTCTCTATGGGGTTCAGATCAGGTGAAATAAGGGGGCCATGTCATTATTTTGTCATCTTTTAGCCCTTTACTGGCCGGCCACGCTGTGGAGTAGTTGGATGCATGTGATGGAGCATTGTCCTGCAGGAAAATCATGTTTTTCTTGAACGATAGCGACTTCTTCCTGTACCACGGCTTGCAGAAGTTGTCTTCCAGAAACCGGCAGTAGGTCTGGGAGTTGAGCTTCCTCCATCCTCAACCCGAAAAGGTCCCACAAGTTGATCTTTGCTGATCCCAGCCCATACCAGTGCCCACCTCCACCTTGCTGGCGTCTGAGTCGGAGTGGAGGTCTCTGCCCTTTACTGATCCAGCCTCTGGCCCATCCATCTGCCCATCAAGAGTCACTCTCATTTCATCATCCATAAAACCTGAGAAGAATCAGTCTTCAGATATTTCTTGGCCCAGTCTTGAGGTTTTATCTTCTGTTTCTTGGTCAGAGGTGGTGGTTTTCGGCCTTCCTTACCTTGGCCTGTCCCTGAGTATAGCACACCTTGTGCTTTCTGATACTCCAGTAACGTTACAGCTCTGAAATATGGACAAACTGGTGGCCAATGGCCTCTTGGCAGCGTCACGCTTGATTTTCCTCAATTCATGGGCAGTTATTTTGCGGCTTTTTTGCCCAGCACGCTTCTTGCGACCCTGTTGGGTATTTGCCATGAAACGCTTGATTGTTCGGTGATCACCCTTCAAAAGTTTGGCAATTTCCAGACTGCTGCGTCCCTCTGCAAGACATCTCACAATGTGGACTTTTCAGAGCCCGTCACATCTCTCTTCTGACCCATTTTGCCGAAGGAAAGGAAGTTGCCTAATAATTGCTCCCCCTTATATAGGGTGTTGTGTCATTACACCGCACCCCTCCTCATTACAGAGAGGCACATCACCGGAGTTACTTCATTGGTAGTTGGCTCTCACTATACAGCTTGGAGTAGGACATGTATAACAAGCATCATGTGATCACAATACGCATCTGCCTAATAATTCTGCACACGGTGTATACAGAGCAGTGATTTTACTCCTGTAAACAAAAAGCATGGAAATAAAGTTTGGAGATAAATTAGTGGGGATTACAACAAACTAAAAAAGCCAAACCACAGCAAGGGACGTAGCTGCAATATAATAAGAGTCTTGCGCTAATATTGCTGTTACTTAGCTCTGCAGGCTGCACGCAGGTCTGAATAAAGTCGCCGCATTGCTGGTAGCCCAGAAGGAATTAGCTCAATAGCCAGTTGCCCAACGCGTTTCCCCCGGCTCACGTCCCCGCCGGAGTTCTTCAGGGGCTCCCACAGTAGGGTACATATAGCTGGCCACAGTCTGCCGGTCACAGTCTCACCCGAGAAGCAGCGATTGGGACCGAGATCTGCTCTGACACTGATCTCTCCTTCACCCCCCACATACAATCTCTGGCCCGCTCCTGCCGCTTGCACCTCAAGAACATCTCTAGAATCCGCCCCTTTCTCACAATGGAACGACAAAACCCCTCACCGTGGCCCTGATCCACTCCCGCCTTGACTACTGTAACTTTCTATTAATTGGTCTCCCCCTAACTAGACTCTGCCCTCTACAGTCCATCCTTAATGCAGCAGCCAGGGTCACCTATCTGGCTAACCGCTACTCGGATGCCTCTGCTCTGTGCCAGTCATTGTACTGGCTGCCCATATATCACAGGATCCAATTCACACTGCTTGTTCTCACCCACAAAGCTCTCCACAGTGCGTCACCCCCCTACATCTCCACCCTCACCCCACCCGTCCTCTCCACAGTGCTGCACCCCCCCTACATCTCCACCCTCACCTCTATCACCACAAAGCTCTCCACAGTGCAGCACCCCCTACATCTCCACCCTAACCCCACCCGTCCTCTCCACAGTGCTGCACCCCCCCTACATCTCCACCCTCACCTCTATCACCACAAAGCTCTCCACAGTGCAGCACCCCCTACATCTCCACCCTCCTCTCTATCACCACAAAGCTCTCCACAGTTCTGCTCCCCCTACATCTCCACCCTCCTCTCTGTCTATCACCTACCCATCTTCTCCACAGTTCTGCACCGCCCTACATCTCCACCCTCCTCTCTGTCTACCACCTCCTCGTCTTCTCCACAGTGCTGCACCCCCTACATCTCCACCCTCCTCTCTGTCTACCACCTCCTCGTCTTCTCCACAGTGCTGCACCCCCCTACATCTCCCCCCTCCTCTCTGTCTACCACCTCCCCGTCTTCTCCACAGTTCTGCACCCCCTACATCTCCACCCTCCTCTCTGTCTACCACCTCCCCATCTTCTCCACAGTTCTGCACCCCCTACATCTCCACCCTCCTCTCTGTCTACCACCTCCCCGTCTTCTCCACAGTGCTGCACCCCCTACATCTCCACCCTCCTCTCTGTCTACCACCTCCTCGTCTTCTCCACAGTGCTGCACCCCCTACATCTCCACCCTCCTCTCTGTCTACCACCTCCTCGTCTTCTCCACAGTGCTGCACCCCCCTACATCTCCCCCCTCCTCTCTGTCTACCACCTCCCCGTCTTCTCCACAGTTCTGCACCGCCCTACATCTCCACCCTCCTCTCTGTCTACCACCTCCTCGTCTTCTCCACAGTGCTGCACCCCCCTACATCTCCACCCTCCTCTCTGTCTACCACCTCCCCGTCTTCTCCACAGTTCTGCACCGCCCTACATCTCCACCCTCCTCTCTGTCTACCACCTCCCCGTCTTCTCCACAGTTCTGCACCGCCCTACATCTCCACCCTCCTCTCTGTCTACCACCTCCTCGTCTTCTCCACAGTGCTGCACCCCCCTACATCTCCACCCTCCTCTCTGTCTACCACCTCCCCGTCTTCTCCACAGTTCTGCACCCCCTACATCTCCACCCTCCTCTCTGTCTACCACCTACCCATCTTCTCCACAGTTCTGCACCCCCTACATCTCCACCCTCCTCTCTGTCTACCACCTCCTCGTCTTCTCCACAGTGCTGCACCCCCCTACATCTCCACCCTCCTCTCTGTCTACCACCTCCCCGTCTTCTCCACAGTTCTGCACCCCCTACATCTCCACCCTCCTCTCTGTCTACCACCTACCCATCTTCTCCACAGTTCTGCACCCCCCTACATCTCCACCCTCTTTTCTGTCTATCACCTCCCGTCTTCTCCACAGTTCTGCACCCCCCTACATCTCCACCCTCCTCTCTGTCTATTATCCCACCCATTCTCAACGCTCTGCAAATAACTTTCGACTAACATCCACACGAATCCAAACCTTCCACTCCTGGATCCAAGACTTCTTTCGAGCTGCACCAATCCTCTGGAACGCTCTACCCCAAGAAGCTAGGACAAATCACAACTTACTCAGCTTCAGACGCTCCCTAAAAACGCAACTTTTTAGGGTGGCCTATCATGTTCCTTAATCAGATTCGATTCACATAGTCCCTCTACAACTTCTCACAACATAACTCCACATCAAACTCCATGGCACCTAAATGCATCTCAAGGCTCGGGCCTTTTGGTCCAGGAAACCACTATCTATCCCCCATTTCCTTGAGATGGCTGGATTGTCATTGTAAATAAGCACTTGTAGATTGTAAGCTCTCACGAGCAGGGTTGTCTTTTTTCCCTCTAAATATTGTATTTTTTATAACTGTTACTTGTTTGTATATGATCCTCCTGAATTGTACAGCGCTACGGAATATGTTGGCGCTATAGAAATAAAGATTATTATTATTCCAGTCCTCTGGGATCCTATGATACTGTTCGCTCGGGGGTCATAAAGCCGCCATAGGACCCTGATAATATGAATAAATATGCACCATGTGGCGGCGTTGCGTCCTCCATTGTGGGAAGTGCTCTCTGCGGCAGGGGAGATCCGAGCTAATCAGTCCTGATTAGAGTCCACGATCCATCAGAGTCCGCTAGCTCCTGGCATCCGCGGCTCTTCAGAAATGTTATCATTACGGTGTTGTGCCGCGGATGATAGGTAGTATATTACTGACCGGGTCCTGCGAATTCCTTTGTGGTGGTCAGTCCCCACGAAAACGATCAATGTTGGGAGTCACCCTTCAGAGGAGGCTACCACCATTGGGGACATTTATTTATTTACATGTATCAGGGGCTAAAAATGATTTTTGCAATTGGGTTGCCTTAACTATTGTGCACTGTTTGGCTTTGACAGGCTCTTTCACATTCAACTTTGATGTGGTCTGTGGAGGACAGAAAAGAGAGGTATACCCCTTTTCCTTACCCCTCCAGTTGGACCATGATAGCAAGCTCACTGATTGATTAACTCATTCTGCAGCCAGCAATAGACAGTGTAATACACGGAGTGCAAGCTCACTGATGGATCCTCAGGTAACTCATTCTGCAGCCAGCAATAGACAGTGCAATACACGGAGTGCAAGCTCACTGATTGATTCTCAGTTAATGCATTCTGCAGCCAGCAATAGACAGTGTAATACACGGAGTGCAAGCTCACTGATGGATCCTCAGGTAACTCATTCTGCAGCCAGCAATAGACAGTGCAATACACGGAGTGCAAGCTCACTGATTGATCCTCAGGTAACTCATTCTGCAGCCAGCAATAGACAGTGCAATACACGGAGTGCAAGCTCACTGATTGATTCTCTGTTAACTCATTCTGCAGCCAGCAATAGACAGTGCAATACAAGGACTGCAAGCTCACTGATTGATTCTCTGTTAACTCATTCTGCAGCCAGCAATAGACAGTCCAATACACGGACTGCAAGCTCACTGATGGATTCTCAGTTAACTCATTCTGTAGCCAGCAATAGACAGTGAAATACACGGACTGCAAGCTCACTGATTGATTCTCAGTTAACTCATTCTGCAGCCAGCAATAGACAGTCCAATACACGGACTGCAAGCTCACTGATGGATTCTCAGTGTACTCATTCTGTAGCCAGCAATAGACAGTGAAATACATGGAGTGCAAGCTCACTGATGGATTCTCAGTGTACTCATTCTGCAGCCAGTAATAGACAGTGCAATACACGGAGTGCAAGCTCACTGATTGATTCTCTGTTAACTCATTCTGCAGCCAGCAATAGACAGTGCAATACATGGGCTGCAGAAGGTGAATGTTGCAACATTTTTAATGAAACCCAATTACAAAAACGATGTTTAGCCCCCAATACCTACATTAATAAAGGCCGGCGACCCCTGAAATGATGAATCCATGCACACTGGCGGGCTGGATTGTGTCCACCACGGCGGGAGCGCGGCACAGATCTCTCCGGATTCCTCTTCATCGCTGACATCTTTTTGCATAATTCATCTGACAGCGCCATGGACACTTGTGGCCTGAAAAGGCTTCACATAAACCCCCTCCCACCCCAAATTCTGCCCCCACCTCAGCAGAGGAACCATTGTTAAATGGCTCTTGACAATAGGCTCCTCAGAGCGGAGTCAGCAGGGGGCGATGCTATAGTTTGGGGTCTACGGTGAAATGCTCGGCCCAAAGAATGGCCATTATTTTGTCCAGAACCGCACCTCCAGGTCCGGACCGGTCTCCACAGCCACAGAGGACGTACATGAGTTTGCAGCAGATCCGCGGCCGTCAGTGACAGTCGGACGTGTGAACGCGGCCCTAGATCGTCAGCAGATGCTGGACCTCTGCGATGCTCTCCGTTAACTCATCAGCACAAAGCTAGATCAGGGTCATTCATCAGCGCAGACACGAGACGGGCGAGCGGCGGATCAGAGGGGGCTTACCAGGTCGGGGGAGAAAGAAATAAGCATAAATATCCGTCAGTGTTTACATTTTTTGGCTCCAAGTGTAAAATACATTAAAGAGGAAAATAATATGAATTTGGAAAATAGAGTATATTTCTGTTTGCTGAGAGAAATGATTGCCTCCTCCACCATCTGTACAGCACAATGCAGTCAGGGTAACGATGTCCCGGAATCACCAAACCCAGACCCCTCCATCAGACGCAGATAGAGCAGTGTGACCCGTCACTGCACAGAACACGTCTCCTCCAGAATCTATACACAGCACCATCCGACGCTCGGCAATGTGCTTGGTGATGTATGGCTCAGCATTGTGCTTGGTGATGTATGGCTCGGCATTGTGCTTGGTGATGTACGGCTCAGCATTGTGCTTGGTGATGTACGGCTCGGCATTGTGCTTGGTGATGTACGGCTCAGCATTGTGCTTGGTGATGTACGGCTCGGTATTGTGCTTGGTGATGTACGGCTCGGCATTGTGCTCGGTGATGTACGGCTCAGCATTGTGCTTGGTGATGTACGGCTCGGTATTGTGCTTGGTGATGTACGGCTCGGCATTGTGCTTGGTGATGTGCGGCTCAGCACTGTGCTTGGTGATGTATGGCTCGGCATTGTGCTTGGTGATGTACGGCTCAGCATTGTGCTTGGTGATGTACGGCTCGGCATTGTGCTTGGTGATGTATGGCTCAGCATTGTGCTTGGTGATGTACGGCTCGGCATTGTGCTTGGTGATGTACGGCTCAGCATTGTGCTTGGTGATGTACGGCTCGGTATTGTGCTTGGTGATGTACGGCTCGGCATTGTGCTCGGTGATGTACGGCTCGGCATTGTGCTTGGTGATGTATGGCTCGGCATTGTGCTTGGTGATGTACGGCTCAGCATTGTGCTTGGTGATGTACGGTTCGGCATTGTGCTCGGTGATGTACGGCTCGGCATTGTGCTTGGTGATGTACGGCTCGGCATTGTGCTTGGTGATGTACGGCTCGGCATTGTGCTTGGTGATGTATGGCTCAGCATTGTGCTTGGTGATGTATGGCTCAGCATTGTGCTTGGTGATGTATGGCTCGGCATTGTGCTTGGTGATGTACGGTTTGGGATTGTGCTTGGTGATGTACGGCTCGGCATTGTGCTTGGTGATGTACGGCTCAGCATTGTGCTTGGTGATGTACGGCTCGGCATTGTGCTTGGTGATATACGGCTCGGCATTGTGCTTGGTGATGTACAGCTCGGCATTGTGCTTGGTGATGTACGGCTTAGAATTGTGCTCGGTGATGTACGGCTCGGCATTGTGCTTAGTGATGTACGGCTCGGCATTGTGCTTGGTGATGTATGGCTCAGCATTGTGCTTGGTGATGTATGGCTCGGCATTGTGCTTGGTGATGTATGGCTCGGCATTGTGCTTGGTGATGTACGGCTCGGCATTGTGCTTGGTGATATACGGCTCGGCATTGTGCTTGGTGATGTACAGCTCGGCATTGTGCTTGGTGATGTACGGCTTAGAATTGTGCTCGGTGATGTACGGCTCGGCATTGTGCTTAGTGATGTACGGCTCGGCATTGTGCTTGGTGATGTACGGCTTAGAATTGTGCTCGGTGATGTACGGCTCGGCATTGTGCTTGGTGATGTACGGCTTAGAATTGTGCTCGGTGATGTACGGCTCGGCATTGTGCTTGGTGATGTACGGCTCGGCATTGTGCTTGGTGATGTACGGCTCGGCATTGTGCTTGGTAGTGTACGGCTGCAGCTCCTTGACCATGAAGCCCCCGGTGGACGCGGTGTTTGTGCTGATGTCACCAGAGGAGGTCTGGACTCTGCAGTTATGGGGGCAGCAGAGCGGTGATGACTTTTCTGCCCTCTACTCCTCAGCACTCGGCCCCCCGCTCTGTAACATTACGGGGTCTCCACTTCGTCGATGAGTTGCTGCGGTTCCTTTCACTTCTCAATAATATCACTCGCAGGAGATGGGGAAGAAATGTCAGGAACGGACTTGTTACTGTAACACCCACGGGGCAGGGGTTAAACGTACTTGTTGCCGGGCCGGTGATGTCAGGTCCGGGATGTCACGGGTGGCCCTGCCTGGCTTCATGGCCCCGAGGTGTACAATAAAAGGGGGGTGATGGATGTGATGATGGGGGGAGTTGTCTCAAGACGCCATCTTTGGTATGCGGCCAGGGTTTAGCCGCCGCTGCGGTCGCAGTCCTCTGGGTCAGGTGATGTCGCAGTTAAGATGTTTCAGCTTCCCGCAGGTGAAGCTAGGCCCCAGGGAGGATGATGGAGGTAGTAGTGGCCATTGACGCCGAAGTGCGGGGCGCCGGCGCCGGCAATGAAGGGACGGACCCAGTACTCGTGGTTCCAGGTCTTTACTCACAGTTCATGTGCTGCCCGGAGGTTCCGGTCTCCGCCATTATGGGCCCCAACCGATCCCAGATCCTTTGGAGGTCAGAACCAGTGCGGTAGTCTGTGGGCCCTTCCTTCTTGCGCCTTTAAAGATGAATCCCCGTGGCCTGAAGCTGATTGGGGACCCCGGTTCCTGTAGTGTTAGCTCCCGTTCTGGGTGCAGGTGACGCGGGTCCATGATGGAGCCTAACTTTGATCACAACCCTGGGCCCTCTGTGCCACTGTGCTCCGGGATCTTGTGGGGGCCAGAGGGACATACAATCCCCCTGTCCTGCAGATTCTGGTGGTACAACGTGACGTCTGTTCCACCTTAGGGCTCTGCTCCCTGAACTGCGCCCGTCCCGATGGGGGCAATGAAGCTCTCCCCTCTGCGACCATGTTAACTCCTATGTCCCACAGGAGCTACCGCAAAACCCATCTGCTCCTGTCCTCTCCTGCCGGAGAACGCCCCTTTTCTGGGTCAGCTCCTAACTCCCCCTAGTGGCCGCTCCTCCCCTGGTTCCTTGTCACTAGTGGGTGGCAGCCCCCCATGTTTGGTGACTACCTTAAGACCCGACCCTAGCCTAGTCCCCAATGGGGAGGGCAACTTGACTGTATGCATGAATTTGTGTGTAGTGGAACCGACCTCCTCTGGACCCAGGATGAGTACCGCACCTTAAGTTAGCTGCAGTACCCTGTGGCGACCGAAGCCTCAGGGGCGCCACATTACCCCGGTGGCTCCTATTACAGGACGCACTGGTATCAGTGAGCTCTGTACCACTGGCCACTCTGTCACATGTTAGTAAAGGCAGATGGCATGGGGGGGTTTATATGAGAGAGGGGGGTATTTGTGAAATCTTTGTGTATCTGGTATTTGTGGAAAAAAGCAAACAAGGAAGTTAATTGTTGATATTTTTTCTGGAGCACTGTATGTAGGAGGCCTGGTCTGGGGTATGTATGTAGGAGACCTGGTCTGGGGTCTGTATATAGGTAGGAGGCCTGATCTGGGGTCTGTATGTAGGAGGCCTGATCTGGGGTCTGTATGTAGGAGGCCTGATCTGGGGTCTGTATGTAGGAGGCCTGATCTGGGGTCTGTATGTAGGAGGCCTGGTCTGGGGTCTGTATGTAGGAGGCCTGATCTGGGGTCTGTATGTAGGAGGCCTGATCTGGGGTCTGTATGTAGGAGGCCTGATCTGGGGTCTGTATGTAGGAGGCCTGGTCTGGGGTCTGTATGTAGGAGGTCTGGTCTGGGGTCTGTATGTAGGAGGCCTGGTCTGGGGTCTGTATGTAGGAGCCCTGGTCTGGGGTCTGTATGTAGAAGGCCTGATCTGGGGTCTGTATGTAGGAGGCCTGATCTGGGGTCTGTATGTAGGAGGCCTGATCTGGGGTCTGTATGTAGGAGGCCTGATCTGGGGTCTGTATGTAGGAGGCCTGATCTGGGGTCTGTATGTAGGAGGCCTGGTCTGGGGTCTGTATGTAGGAGGCCTGATCTGGGGTCTGTATGTAGGAGGCCTGGTCTGGGGTCTGTATGTAGGAGGCCTGGTCTGGGGTCTGTATGTAGGAGGCCTGATCTGGGGTCTGTATGTAGGAGGCCTGGTCTGGGGTATGTATGTAGGAGGCCTGGTCTGGGGTCTGTATGTAGGAGGCCTGGTCTGGGGTCTGTATGTAGGAGGCCTGGTCTGGGGTCTGTATGTAGGAGGCCTGGTCTGGGGTCTGTATGTAGGAGGCCTGGTCTGGGGTCTGTATGTAGGAGGCCTGGTCTTGGGTCTGTATGTAGGAGGCCTGGTCTGGGGTCTGTATGTAGGTGGCTTGGTCTGGGGTCTGTATGTAGGAGGCCGGGTCTGGGGTCTGTATGTAAGATGTCTGGTCTGGAGTTTGTATGTAGAAGGCCTGTATGAAGGAGGCCTGGTCTTGGGTTTGTATGTAGGAGGCCTGATCTGGGGTCTGTATGTAGGAGGCCTGGTCTGGGGTCTATATGTAGGAGGCCTGGTCTTTGGTCTGTATGTAGGAGGCCTGGTCTGGGGTCTGTATGTAGGAGGCCTGATCTGGGGTCTGTATGTAGGAGGCCTGATCTGGGGTCTGTATGTAGGAGGCCTGATCTGGGGTCTGTATGTAGGAGGTCTGGTCTGGGGTCTGTATGTAGGAGGCCTGGTCTCGGGTCTGTATGTAGGAAGCCTGATCTGGGGTCTGTATGTAGGAGGTCTGGTCTGGGGTCTGTATGTAGGAGGCCTGGTCTGGGGTCTGCATGTAGGAGGCCTGGTCTGGGGTCTGTATGTAGGAGGCCTGGTCTGGGGTCTGTATGTAGGAGGCCTGGTCTGGGGTCTGTATGTAGGAGGCCTGATCTGGGGTCTGTGTGTAGGAGGCCTGATCTGGGGTCTGTATGTAGGAGGCCTGATCTGGGGTCTGTATGTAGGAGGCCTGATCTCGGGTCTGTATGTAGGAGGCCTGATCTGAGGTCTGTATGTAGGAGGCCTGGTCTGGGGTCTGTATGTAGGAGCCCTGGTCTGGGGTCTGTATGTAGGAGGCCTGGTCTGGGGTCTGTATGTAGGAGGCCTGGTCTGGGGTCTGTATGTAGGAGGCCTGGTCTGGGGTCTGTATGTAGGAGCCCTGGTCTGGGGTCTGTATGTAGGAGGCCTGGTCTGGGGTCTGTATGTAGGAGGCCTGATCTCGGGTCTGTATGTAGGAGGCCTGATCTGGGGTCTGTATGTAGGAGGCCTGGTCTGGGGTCTGTATGTAGGAGGCCTGGTCTGGGGTCTATATGTAGGAGGCCTGATCTGGGGTCTGTATGTAGGAGGCCTGATCTGGGGTCTATATGTAGGAGGCCTGATCTGGGGTCTGTATGTAGGAGGCCTGATCTGGGGTCTGTATATAGGAGACCTGGTCTGGGGTCTATATGTAGGAGGCCTGATCTGGGGTCTGTATGTAGGAGGCCTGATCTGGGGTCTGTATGTAGGAGGCCTGATCTGGGGTCTGTATGTAGGAGGCCTGATCTGGGGTCTGTATGTAGGAGGCCTGGTCTGGGGTCTGTATGTAGGAGCCCTGGTCTGGGGTCTGTATGTAGGAGGCCTGATCTGGGGTCTGTATGTAGGAGGCCTGATCTGGGGTCTGTATGTAGGAGGCCTGGTCTGGGGTCTGTATGTAGGAGGCCTGATCTGGGGTCTGTATGTAGGAGGCCTGATCTGGGGTCTGTATATAGGAGACCTGGTCTGGGGTCTATATGTAGGAGGCCTGATCTGGGGTTTGTATGTAGGAGGCCTGATCTGGGGTCTGTATGTAGGAGGCCTGATCTGGGGTCTGCATGTAGGAGGCCTGGTCTGGGGTCTGTATGTAGGAGGCCTGATCTGGGGTCTGTATGTAGGAGGCCTGATCTGGGGTCTGTATGTAGGAGGCCTGATCTGGGGTCTGCATGTAGGAGGCCTGATCTGGGGTCTGTATGTAGGAGGCCTGATCTGGGGTCTGTATGTAGGAGGCCTGATCTGTGGTCTGTATGTAGGAGGCCTGATCTGGGGTCTGCATGTAGGAGGCCTGGTCTGGGGTCTGTATGTAGGAGGCCTGATCTGGGGTCTGTATGTAGGAGGCCTGATCTGGGGTCTGTATGTAGGAGGCCTGATCTGGGGTCTGCATGTAGGAGGCCTGATCTGGGGTCTGTATGTAGGAGGCCTGATCTGGGGTCTGTATGTAGGAGGCCTGATCTGGGGTCTGTATGTAGGAGGCCTGATCTGGGGTCTGTATGTAGGAGGCCTGATCTGGGGTCTGTATGTAGGAGGCCTGATCTGGGGTCTGTATGTAGGAGGCCTGGTCTGGGGTCTGTATTGGTTTAAAAGGTCTGTCAGGATCTCAAATATATCATTTGGTATGTTCTTCAGTCTTCTCTTGTTTAGTAGGCTTAGCCTGTATTGATTTAGGAGGCCTGATCTAGGGTCTTTAGTGGTTTAGAGGTCTAATCTGGCATATGTATTGGTTTAGGAGGTTTTTGTATTGGTTTAGGCTGCCTAGTCTGGGATCTTTATTGGTTTATGAGGTCTCATCTGGGGTCTATATTGGTTAATGAGTTTTAATCCAGGGTCTTTATTGATTTGGAAGGTCTCATCTGGGGTCTGTATTGGATTAGGGGGTTTGATCCGGGGTCTTTATTGGTTTGGAAGGCCTAGTTTGGGATATGTATTGGTTTAGGAGCTATGATCTGGGAGTCTGTTTTGATTTAGGAGGTCTGGTCTGAGGTCTGTATTGGTTTAGGAGGTCTGGTCTGGGGTCTGTATTGGTTTAGGAGGTCTGATCTGGGGTCTGTATTAGTTTAAGAGGTCTCATCTGGGGTCTGTACTGGTTTAGGAGGTCTGGTCTGGGGTCTGTATTGGTTTAGGAGGTCTGATCTGGGGTCTGTATTAGCTTAAGAGGTCTCATCTGGGGTCTGTACTGGTTTAGGAGGTCTGGTCTGGGGTCTGTACTGGTTTAGGAGGTCTGATCTGGGGTCTGTATTGGTTTATGAGGTCTGATCTGGGGTCTGTATTGGTTTATGAGGTCTGATCTGGGGTCTGTACTGGTTTAGGAGGTATGATCTGGGAGTCTGTTTTGGTTTAGGAGGTCTGGTCTGAGGTCTGTATTGGTTTAGGAGGTCTCGTCTGGGGTCTGTACTGGTTTAGGAGGTCTGGTCTGGGGTCTGTATTGGTTTAGGAGGTCTGATCTGGGGTCTGTATTAGTTTAAGAGGTCTCATCTGGGGTCTGTACTGGTTTAGGAGGTCAGATCTGGGGTCTGTATTGTCTTAGGAGGTCTGATCTGGGGTCTGTATTGGTTTATGAGGTCTCATCTGGGGTTTGTACTGGTTTAGGAGATCTGGTCTGGGATCTGTACTGGTTTATGAGGTCTAATCTGGGGTCTGTATTGGTTTAGGAGGTCTGATCTGGGGGCTGTATTGGTTTAGGAGGTCTTATCTGGGGTCTGTATTGATTTAGAAGGTCCAGTCGGGGTCTGTATTTGTTTAAGAGGTTTGGTCTGGGGTCTGCACTGGTTTAGGAGGTCTGATCTGGGGTCTGTATTTATTTAGGAGATCTGATCTGGGATCTGTATTGGTTTATGAGGTCTCATCTGGGGGTCTGTACTGGTTTAGGAGGTCTGGTCTTGGGTCTGTACTGGTTTAGGAGGTCTAATCTGGGGTCTGTACTGGTTTATGAGGTGTAATCTGGGGTCTGTATTTGTTTAGGAGGTCTGGTCTGGGGTCTTTATTAGAAGGTCCGGTCTGGGGTCTGTATTTGTTTAGGTCTCATCTGGGGTCTGTACTGGTTTAGTAGGTTTGGTCCGGGGTCTGTACTGGTTTAGGAGGTCTTATCTGGGGTCTGTATTGATTTAGAAGGTCCGGTCTGGGGTCTGTATTTGTTTAGGAGGTTTGGTCTGGGGTCTGTATTGGTTTATGAGGTGTAATCTGGGGTCTGTATTTGTTTAGGAGGTCTGGTCTGGGGTCTTTATTAGAAGGTCCGGTCTGGGGTCTGTATTTGTTTAGGAGGTTTGGTCTGGGGTCTGTATTGGTTCAGGAGGTTTACTCAGGGGGTCTCTGTTGGTTAGTTGGGCCTGGTCTGGATTCCATTAGTTCAGTGTGCCCCGGGTGCAGTCTGTATTGAGTCTGGGGTCCGTTTCTATTTAGGTGCCTGGTCTACAGTCTTATTTAGGACAGAGAAACAAATGGTATGACTCCAATGTGATTAAAATATTAAATTTTTATTGCAAATTCATAAAATCAAAATAAAGACCCCAGATCAGACCCCTGAGGAAGAGGGTGAAACGCGCGTTGGGACAGGCAGGTGTTGCGGTATCCATTTCACTGGTCAGTATATGATTGGTTTTTTAATCACAGGGATTATTTCATCCGTGAGGGTGTTTTACGGTTAAAACCCCAGTAAGTTTGTGAGTGTACCCTAGCCCACAATGAGCAGGGATTAAATACCATTACCAACTATGTGCTGACATTTGTTTTGAAATATTTCGTGTACTCTTGTATGATTTCAGCATCTATAGGGACTATACCATCTCTGAGGGTGATTAACTGTTGAAACCCCAGTAGTGAATTGAGTATATCTTTCTCTATGGAGTAGGGATGAAATATTATTACTAGATGTAGGTTGATACATGTTGTAATTTTTTCATACACTATATTTGTGTCTTGTATGGTACCGGTCCACCTTCTATTGAGGATTTACTGCTGTGAATGTTGTTTTGTCTTTATTTTGATTTTATGAATTTGCAATAAAAATTTAATATTTTAATCACATTGGAGTCATACCATTTGTTTCTCTGGCCTAAATTGATGTAATGGTTATCCAACTTATGTTGTTTGCTTGATCTAGTCTTATTTAGGAGTTCAGCTCTGCAGCACGTATTACTGTTGGTTTGGGGACTGGTTTTGAGTCTTATTTTAGGGTCTAATGAAGTTGATAAAAAAGTTTTGCTCAGAAACAGCGCCCCTCCTGCCCATAGGTTGTGTTCGATATTGCAGCTTGGCTCCAAATACAATTCCTGATACCATATTTTTGTACATAGCCTGGGGTGTAGTCGGTGACTCCCCCTTACATTCACAGGGTACTGAATAGACTTAGCGCTTGCATATAAATTGGAAGTGGGGGAGTCACAGCTCCTGGCTCAGGTTTGGCCTATTATACAGGGCACATGTATTCAGACCCTTACCTACCATCACAATGGACCCCCACCGTGCGCACTCAATGGTGTCACTGACTATCCCTTTTGCACTATTGAAACCTAAAGACAAAAACATTATAATAGGGGGAGACAAGGATCACTGAGGGGATTTAGGTTCATTTCAAGAACACAGGAAGGCCCATGTGATGGTCCAGGTATACTCTGCCCTTGGGTTTTCCAGAATTCAGGGCACATTGTGATCTGCAGATCCCCCCTAGGCTGCCCTTATTCACTATAATACAGATAGTGATGAGGTGGTCTAAGCACTTATTTATTTTTTTAGAATTTTAGAATATTCTGAAAATTTGCAAATCAATTTATTTGGGGATGAAAATTGTAAGTGGCTCTTAAATCCCTACTTTTCCTTGTTGCTTTATCTGCCTTCGGCTGGACTGATATCAGAGTATACTCCTTTTGGAGTACAGATGATGGCAGTGATGGTCAGCTCAGTACCAGTGTCTCACTAACGCTGTGGAGCAGCAGGAGATTGTTCTGATAAGTACTGCCATCAGCTGTACTCCAAATAATGGTTACTTTGCAAAGTTTCCATGACACAAAAATACATAAGAAAAGTATATATATACAGTTAGGTCCAGAAATCTTTGGACAGTGACACATTTTGGCGAGTTGGGCTCTGCAGGCCACCACATTGGATTTGAAATGAAACCTCTACAACAGAATTCAAGTGCAGATTGTAACGTTTAATTTGAAGGTTTGAACAATAATATCTGATAGAAATTGTAGGAATTGTCACATTTCTTTACAAACACTCCACATTTTAGGAGGTCAAAAGTAATTGGACAAATAAACCAAACCCAAACAAAATATTTTTATTTTCAATATTTTGTTGCGAATCCTTTGGAGGCAATCACTGCCTTAAGTCTGGAACCCATGGACATCACCAGACGCTGGGTTTTCTCCTTCTTAATGCTTTGCCAGGCCTTTACAGCCGCAGCCTTCAGGTCTTGCTTGTTTGTGGGTCTTTCCGTCTTAAGTCTGGATTTGAGCAAGTGAAATGCATGCTCAATTGGGTTAAGATCTGGTGATTGACTTGGCCATTGCAGAATGTTCCACTTTTTTGCACTCATGAACTCCTGGGTAGCTTTTGCTGTATGCTTGGGGTCATTGTCCATCTGTACTATGAAGCGCCGTCCGATCAACTTTGCGGCATTTGGCTGAATCTGGGCTGAAAGTATATCCCGGTACACTTCAGAATTCATCCGGCTACTCTTGTCTGCTGTTATGTCATCAATAAACACAAGTGACCCAGTGCCATTGAAAGCCATGCATGCCCATGCCATCACGTTGCCTCCACCATGTTTTACAGAGGGTGTGGTGTGCCTTGGATCATGTGCCGTTCCCTTTCTTCTCCACACTTTTTTCTTCCCATCATTCTGGTACAGGTTGATCTTGGTCTCATCTGTCCATAGAATACTTTTCCAGAACTGAGCTGGCTTCATGAGGTGTTTTTCAGCAAATGTAACTCTGGCCTGTCTATTTTTGGAATTGATGAATGGTTTGCATCTAGATGTGAACCCTTTGTATTTACTTTCATGGAGTCTTCTCTTTACTGGTGACTTAGAGACAGATACACCTACTTCACTGAGAGTGTTCTGGACTTCAGTTGATGTTGTGAACGGGTTCTTCTTCACCAAAGAAAGTATGCGGCGATCATCCACCACTGTTGTCATCCGTGGACGCCCAGGCCTTTTTGAGTTCCCAAGCTCACCAGTCAATTCCTTTTTTCTCAGAATGTACCCGACTGTTGATTTTGCTACTCCAGGCATGTCTGCTATCTCTCTGATGGATTTTTTCTTTTTTTTCAGCCTCAGGATGTTCTGCTTCACCTCAATTGAGAGTTCCTTAGACCACATGTTGTCTGGTCACAGCAACAGCTTCCAAATGCAAAACCACACACCTGTAATCAACCCCAGACCTTTTAACTACTTCATTGATTACAGGTTAACGAGGGAGACGCCTTCAGAGTTAATTGCAGCCCTTAGAGTCCCTTGTCCAATTACTTTTGGTCCCTTGAAAAAGAGGAGGCTATGCATTACAGAGCTATGATTCCTAAACCCTTTCTCCGATTTGGATGTGAAAACTCTCATATTGCAGCTGGGAGTGTGCACTTTCAGCCCATATTATATATAGAATTGTATTTCTGAACATGTTTTTGTAAACAGCTAAAATAACAAAACTTGTGTCACTGTCCAAATATTTCTGGACCTAACTGTATATATATATATATATATATATATATATATATATATATATATATATAGGAATTGGGGGCATTATTGTGCTGCTGGGCAATGGGGGCTTCATAATGTGTGTGGGGGAATTGGAGGTGTCATTGTGCATGTAGTTCATCATTGTGCGTGTATGTGTGTGTGTGGGGGGCCCTGGGGTCGTCATACTGTGTGTTGGAGCATCATTCTGTGGGGTAGCAATGTGGAGCTTGAAAATGTGAAAGGGAGGCAACGCCTTGGGGGTGGTCATCATATTGTGTGGGCATCATACTGTAAGAGGGCACTGAGAGGGCATCATTGTTTATGGAGGGAATTACGGTCATCATATGTGAGTGGGTGAATTATTAGGGGGCATTATACTATGTGTGCAGAGATCATTGTGTGGGGGGGGGCACTGAGGGCGTCATACTGTGTGTGCGGAGATCATTATGCGAGGAGCACTGGGGGCATCATACTGTGTGTGTGATCATTGTGTGGGGGGAACTGAGGGCATCATACTGTGTGTGCGGAGGTCATTGTGTGGGGGGAACTGAGGGCATCATACTGTGTGTGCGGAGGTCATTGTGTGGGGGGCACTGGAGGCATCATACTGTGTGTGCGGAGGTCATTATGCGAGGAGCACTGGGGGCATCATACTGTGTGTGTGGAGGTCATTGTGTGGGGGGCACTGGGGGCATCATACTGTGTGTGCGGAGGTCATTGTGTGAGGGGCACTGGGGGCATCATACTGTGTGTGCGGAGGTCATTGTGTGAGGGGCACTGGAGGCATCATACTGTGTGTGCGGAGGTCAGTGTGTGAGGGGCACTGGGGGCATCATACTGTGTGTGCGGAGGTCATTGTGTGAGGGGCACTGGGGGCATCATACTGTGTGTGCGGAGGTCATTGTGTGAGGGGCACTGGGGGCATCATACTGTGTGTGTGTGATCATTGTGTGAGGGGCACTGGGGGCATCATACTGTGTGTGCAGAGGTCATTGTGTGAGGGGCACTGGGGGCATCATACTGTGTGCAGAGATTATTGTGTGAGGAACTCTGCGGGCATCATACTGTGTGTGCAGAGATCATTGTGGGGGGGGCATCATACTTTGTGTGCGGAGATCATTGTGTGGGGGCACTGGGGGCATATTACATTATGTGTGGAGATCATTATGCGAGTGGCACTGGGGGCACCATACTGTGTGTGTGGAGATCATTGTGTGGGGGGCACTGGGGGCACCATACTGTGTGTGTGGAGATCATTGTGTGGGGGGCACTGGGGGCACCATACTGTGTGTGTGGAGATCATTGTGTGGGGGGCACTGGGGGCACCATACTGTGTGTGTGGAGATCATTGTGTGGGGGGCACTGGGGGCACCATACTGTGTGTGTGGAGATCATTGTGTGGGGGGCACTGGGGGCACCATACTGTGTGTGTGGAGATCATTGTGTGGGGGGCACCATACTGTGTGTGTGGAGATCATTGTGTGGGGGGCACTGGGGGCACCATACTGTGTGTGTGGAGATCATTGTGTGGGGGGCAATGGGGGCACCATACTGTGTGTGTGGAAATCATTGTGTGGGGGCACTGGGGGCATCAAGATGTATGTGTGTGTGTGTATTGGGGAACCATAGTGTGTGTGTATGTGTGTGGGGGGCACTGTGGGGACATCATAGTTTGTGGCAATGTGGGGCTTCACAAAGCGCAAGGGAAGCAAAGTCAAGGCAACACCTTGGGCAACCCTGGGGTGGCAGTGTGGGGCATTGTACTGTGTGTAGGTTGGCATTGTAGGGGCATCACTGTGTGTGTGTGTGTGTGTGTGTGTGTGTGTGTGTTTGTATGTGGAGATCATTGTGTGGGGGGCACTGGGGGCACCATACTGTGTGTGTGGAGATCATTGTGTGGGGGGCACTGGGGGCACCATACTGTGTGTGTGGAGATCATTGTGTGGGGGGCACTGGGGGCACCATACTGTGTGTGTGGAGATCATTGTGTGGGGGGCACTGGGGGCACCATACTGTGTGTGTGGAGATCATTGTGTGGGGGGCAATGGGGGCACCATACTGTGTGTGTGGAGATCATTGTGTGGGGGGCACTGGGGGCATCAAGATGTATGTGTGTGTGTGTATTGGGGAACCATAGTGTGTGTGTGTGTATGTGTGTGGGGGGCACTGTGGGGACATCATAGTTTGTGGCAATGTGGGGCTTCACAAAGCGCAAGGGAAGCAAAGTCAAGGCAACACCTTGGGCAACCCTGGGGTGGCAGTGTGGGGCATTGTACTGTGTGTAGGTTGGCATTGTAGGGGCATCACTGTGTGTTTGTGTGTGTGGGGGGGGAGGGGTACTACACTGTGTGCATGAGTATTTTTGTGTGAATTGCACTGCGTGGGGGGCCATAAAGGGATATTAGACTGTGGAGGCTGTAAGTGGAGGTATGTACATGACCTGCGCTTTGGGTGGCGTCATCCCGTGTGATGTCACTCTATGAGATCATACGTGTGCCTGTGATGTCACTCTATGAGATCATACGTGTGCCTGTGATGTCACTCTATGAGATCATACGTGTGCCTGTGATGTCACTGAGATCATACGTGTGCCTGTGATGTCACTCTATGAGATCATACGTGTGCCTGTGATGTCACTCTATGAGAGCATACGTGTGCCTGTGATGTCAGTCTATGAGATCATACGTGTGCCTGTGATGTCACTCTATGAGATCATACGTGTGCCTGTGATGTCACTCTGAGATCATACGTGTGCTTGCGATGTCACTCTATGAGATCATACGTGTGCTTGCGATGTCACTCTATGAGATCATACGTGTGCCTGTGATGTCACTCTGAGATCATACGTGTGCTTGTGATGTCACTCTATGAGATCATACGTGTGCCTGTGATGTCACTCTATGAGATCATACGTGTGCCTGTGATGTCACTCTGTGAGATCATACGTGTGCCTGTGAGGTCACTCTATGAGATCATACGTGTGCCTGTGAGGTCACTCTATGAGATCATACGTGTGCCTGTGATGTCACTCTATGAGAGCATACGTGTGCCTGTGATGTCACTCTATGAGATCATACGTGTGCCTGTGATGTCACTCTATGAGATCATACGTGTGCCTGTGATGTCACTCTATGAGATCATACGTGTGCCTGTGATGTCACTCTATGAGATCATACATGTGCCTGTGATGTCAGTCTATGAGATCATACGTGTGCCTGTGATGTCACTCTATGAGATCATACGTGTGCCTGTGATGTCACTCTATGAGATCATACGTGTGCCTGTGATGTCACTCTATGAGATCATACGTGTGCCTGTGATGTCACTCTATGAGATCATACGTGTGCCTGTGATGTCACTCTATGAGATCATACGTGTGCCTGTGATGTCACTCTATGAGATCATACGTGTGCCTGTGATGTCACTCTATGAGATCATACGTGTGCCTGTGATGTCACTCTATGAGATCATACATGTGCCTGTGATGTCAGTCTATGAGATCATACGTGTGCCTGTGATGTCACTCTATGAGATCATACGTGTGCCTGTGATGTCACTCTATGAGATCATACATGTGCCTGTGATGTCAGTCTATGAGATCATACGTGTGCCTGTGATGTCACTCTATGAGATCATACGTGTGCCTGTGATGTCACTCTATGAGATCATACGTGTGCCTGTGATGTCACTCTATGAGATCATACGTGTGCCTGTGATGTCACTCTATGAGATCATACATGTGCCTGTGATGTCAGTCTATGAGATCATACGTGTGCCTGTGATGTCACTCTATGAGATCATACGTGTGCCTGTGATGTCACTCTATGAGATCATACGTGTGCCTGTGATGTCACTCTATGAGATCATACGTGTGCCTGTGATGTCACTCTATGAGATCATACGTGTGCCTGTGATGTCACTCTATGAGATCATACGTGTGCCTGTGATGTCACTCTATGAGATCATACGTGTGCCTGTGATGTCACTCTATGAGATCATACGTGTGCCTGTGATGTCACTCTATGAGATCATACGTGTGCCTGTGATGTCACTCTATGAGATCATACATGTGCCTGTGATGTCACTCTATGAGATCATACGTGTGCCTGTGATGTCACTCTATGAGATCATACGTGTGCCTGTGATGTCACTCTATGAGATCATACGTGTGCCTGTGATGTCACTCTATGAGATCATACGTGTGCCTGTGATGTCACTCTATGAGATCATACGTGTGCCTGTGATGTCACTCTATGAGATCATACGTGTGCCTGTGATGTCACTCTATGAGATCATACGTGTGCCTGTGATGTCAGTCTATGAGATCATACGTGTGCCTGTGATGTCACTCTATGAGATCATACGTGTGCCTGTGATGTCACTCTATGAGATCATACGTGTGCCTGTGATGTCAGTCTATGAGATCATACGTGTGCCTGTGATGTCACTCTATGAGATCATACGTGTGCCTGTGATGTCACTCTATGAGATCATACGTGTGCCTGTGATGTCACTCTATGAGATCATACGTGTGCCTGTGATGTCACTCTATGAGATCATACGTGTGCCTGTGATGTCAGTCTATGAGATCATACGTGTGCCTGTGATGTCACTCTATGAGATCATACGTGTGCCTGTGATGTCAGTCTATGAGATCATACGTGTGCCTGTGATGTCACTCTATGAGATCATACGTGTGCCTGTGATGTCACTCTATGAGATCATACGTGTGCCTGTGATGTCACTCTATGAGATCATACGTGTGCCTGTGATGTCACTGAGATCATACGTGTGCCTGTGATGTCATGCGGCTGCGATTTCATAATTGCAATATGGTTGAATCGTTAGGAAATGATTGCACAGATCCGATCATCACCCGACTCTCCACCATCATGGATACGCAATCGCTTGTGTGTTTCCAATGCAGTTTTATATGAGATCACCATAGCAACGCATGGATTCTGAGTAGAATTATTGGCTTACAATCTGAGGCCATGGTTGGATTTATTGTCTTTATTACATGTGACTAGACAATGTATTGACTGGAACTTGTAGTACTACAGAATGTAAGGTGAACCACGTGACAGTAACTAATAATGGAGGCTGCAGTAATAGACCCCTGTGGCTTGAAATTACCCATCATGCTCTAGTTCTGTGTCACATGGCAAAATCTATCAGGCGCCATGTTTGTTACTGGCACTCATTTCTTAGCCGAGCGCCGTATAATCTCATTTAAAGCATCTTTTACTGTGAGGAAATTGTCTGCAGATTTAAGGACTTTGGTGTTTGAACTCTCAATACGTCTATCTTGGCACAGATACTCAGTTCTTACAGCTGTGCCTACTATAAAGATGGCGCCCGCTGTGTCACTAGAGGTGACTTTCTTTACTGGCGTCCTTAAGAAGCGCAGTCCTGCACATATCTCTTTTGCTGTCGTTGTATCAGTTTTCTCTGTGTTCCAGAATTCGACAGCTTTCAGTGGAAGAATAAAATTAGGAATAGTCCCGTGTAAAGGCGTCAGGCGCCGAGAGATGACGCGCTGGTGACGTCATTAGCGGCGCCGCTGGTACCAGCTTGTGGTTGCCGAGGTAACCCGGGCCGCCAGGGATCGCTGAGCGCCGGCGACCAGGTCGGGACATGAATTTTGTAGATGAGGTCGCGGATGTGGTGTCGGTGGAGTCAGAGTGGAGGAAGTCGCAGGGGGCGCGGAGTGACTCAGTGAGTTCTTCCTGTCAGTGGGGCTGGGGTCGATGAGGAGGATACCACGTCAGAGGACCCCATAACAGTGTCAGGAGGATCATTCCCCCTCATAACAATATCTGGAGTAATCCCCCCATAACAGTGTCAGGAGTCCACCCTCCCCCCATAACAGTGCAGGAGTAACCCTCCCCCATAACAGTGTCAGGAGTAATCCCGCCCATAACAGTGTCAGGAGTAACCCTCCCCCCATAACAGTGCAGGAGTAACCCTCCCCCCATAACAGTGCAGGAATAACCCTCCCCCCATAACAGTGCAGGAGTAACCCTCCCCCCATAACAGTGCAGGAGTAACCCTCCCCCATAACAGTGCAGGAGTAACCCTCCCCCATAACCGTGCAGGAGTAACCCTCCCCCCATAAAAGTGCAGGAGTAACCCTCCCCCCATAACAGTGCAGGAGTAACCCTCCCCCATAACAGTGCAGGAGTAATCCCCCCCATAACAGTGTCAGGAGTAACCCTCCCCCATAACAGTGCAGGAGTAATCCCCCCCCATAACCGTGCAGGAGTAACACCCCCCCATAACCGTGCAGGAGTAACCCTCCCCCCATAAAAGTGCAGGAGTAACCCTCCCCCCATAACAGTGCAGGAGTAACCCTCCCCCCATAACAGTGCAGGAGTAACCCTCCCCCCATAACAGTGCAGGAGTAACCCTCCCCCCATAACAGTGCAGGAGTAACCCTCCCCCCATAACAGTGCAGGAGTAACCCTCCCCCCCATAACAGTGCAGGAGTAACCCTCCCCCCATAACAGTGCAGGAGTAACCCTCCCCCATAACAGTGCAGGAGTAACCCTCCCCCCATAACAGTGCAGGATTAACCCTCCACCCATAACAGTGCAGGAGTAACCCTCTCCCCATAACAGTGCAGGAGTAACCCTCCCCCCATAACAGTGCAGGAGTAACCCTCCCCCCATAACAGTGCAGGAGTAACCCTCCCCCCATAACAGTGCAGGAGTAATCCCCCCCATAACAGTGCAGGAGTAACCCTCCCCCCATAACAGTGCAGGAGTAACCCTCCCCCCATAACAGTGCAGGAGTAACCCTCCCCCCATAACAGTGCAGGAGTAACCCTCCCCCATAACAGTGCAGGAGTAACCCTCCCCCCATAACAGTGCAGGAGTAACCCTCCCCCCATAACAGTGCAGGAGTAACCCTCCCCCCCATAACAGTGCAGGAGTAACCCTCCCCCCATAACAGTGCAGGAGTAACCCTCCCCCATAACAGTGCAGGAGTAACCCTCCCCCCATAACAGTGCAGGAGTAACCCTCCCCCCATAACAGTGCAGGAATAACCCTCCCCCCATAACAGTGCAGGAGTAACCCTCCCCCCATAACAGTGCAGGAGTAACCCTCCCCCCATAACAGTGCAGGAGTAACCCTCCCCCCATAACAGTGCAGGAGTAACCCTCCCCCCATAACAGTGCAGGAGTAATCCCCCCCATAACAGTGCAGGAGTAACCCTCCCCCCATAACAGTGTCAGGAGTAATCCCCCCCATAACAGTGTCAGGAGTAACCCTCCCCCATAACAGTGCAGGAGTAACCCTCCCCCATAACAGTGCAGGAGTAACCCTCCCCCCATAACAGTGCAGGGGTAACCCTCCCCCCATAACAGTGCAGGAGTAACCCTCCCCCCATAACAGTGCAGGAGTAACCCTCCCCCATAACCGTGCAGGAGTAACCCTCCCCCATAACAGTGCAGGAGTAACCCTCCCCCCATAACAGTGCAGGAGTAACCCTCCCCCCATAACAGTGCAGGAGTAACCCTCCCCCCATAACAGTGTCAGGAGTCCACCCTCCCCCCATAACAGTGCAGGAGTAACCCTCCCCCCATAACAGTGTCAGGAGTAACCCTCCTCCAAAACAGTGCAGGAGTAACCCTCCCCCCATAACAGTGCAGGAGTGACCCTCCCCCCATAACAGTGTCAGGAGTAACCCTCCCCCCATAACAGTGCAGGAGTAACCCTCCCCCCATAACAGAGTCAGGAGTAACCCTCCCCCATAACAGTGTCAGGAGTGACCCTCCCCCCATAACAGTGTCAGGAGTGACCCTCCCCCAATAACAGTGTCAAGAGTAACCCCCCCCCCCATAACAGTGTCAGGAGTCCACCCTTGTACCCCGGTAACCGTATCAGCCGTAGTGTGTGTGTATGAGAGAGAGATGTGTTGTTCTTTTCATTATACAGGAGGAGGTGAGCTGTGATATTGTAAATGGTGGATCCTGTGTTATCTACTGTATTTAGAGGTGTTATCAGTCATTGTACAGGAGGGGGAGGAGGTGAGCTGTGATATTACCTATTGTGAATGGTGGATCCTGTCTTATCTGCTGTATATAAAGGTGTTATTCATTGTGCAGGAGAAGGTGAGCTGTGATATCACCTATTGTGAGTGGTGAATCCTATGTTGTCTACTGTATATAGGGGTACAGGAGGAGGAGGAGGAGGTGGTGAGCTGTGACATATATTGTGATTAGTGGATCTTTTGTTATCTGCTGTATATAGAGGTGTTATCAGTCATTGTACAGGAGGAGGAGGAGGTGAGCTGTGACATATATTGTGATTAGTGGATCTTTTGTTATCTGCTGTATATAGAGGTGTTATCAGTCATTGTACAGGAGGGGTCGGTGAGCTGTGATATCACTTATTGTGAGTGGTGAATCCTATGTTGTCAACTGTATATAGAGGTACAGTAGGAGGAGGTGGTGAGCTGTGACATATATTGTGATTGGTGGATCTTTTGTTATCTGCTGTATATCCAGGTGTTATTAGTCATTGTACAGGAGGAGGTGAAGACGAGCTGTGACATCACATATTGTGAATGGCGGATCCTGTATTATCTCCTGCATATAGAGGTTTTATCATTCATTGTATAGGTGTTATCAGTCATTGTACAGAAGGAATTGGAGGTGAGCTGTGACATCACCAATAAGTGTTATCAGTCATTGTACAGGAGGAGGTGAGCTGTGACATCACTTGTTGTGAATGGTGGATTCTGTGTTATCTGCTATGTACAGAGGTGTTATCAGTTATTGTACAGGAGGAGGTGAGCTGTGACATCACTTGTTGTGAATGGTGGATTCTGTGTTATCTGCTATGTACAGAGGTGTTATCAGTTATTGTATGGAGGGGGAGGAGGTGAGCTGTGACATGACTCTGCAGATATGGAGTACAATGAAAACTTTACCAAAAGCGACAGGGGAAGTTTGAGTGTAAAATAGCCCCAGTGTCCAATGTGAACATTAGAAGAATAATTAATTTTTTTTTTTTATACAGATTGTGAGTTGAAAGCAAAACAATAACCAAAATAAATAAACAATACAATACAGGCAGCCCAAACCCCTGATCTCAGCAGCGGTCAGTGTGTGGGACTCTCCCCTTGGGCCTCTATTTCCGTGCCTCCAGCCTCCATAGACCCAGACGTGGTCGTGCTGTGTAGACCGGTCCCTGGATTCAGGACTGATAGTAGTCATTACATCCTGTGTACAGCGCTGCAGAATATGTCGGTGCTATATCTCTTCATAGTTCTCTTTCCCTGTTGATAATGGACACTATTTCTCTGTTTCCTCAGAAGAGCTGCCAGACGCGTCCTCTGTGCAGTGTAGACTCCTGCGTGCAGGTGCGTGGAGCCAGCGAGGCCGGTACACAGACCGAGTGCAGGCAGGAGCAGCGCGCGCTGGATCTCCACCTCGCACCTCTTCTGGATTACCCCGATGTAGGAAAGTTCCTGAAGCGCGTGGAGGACGACATGATCCGAGAGCTGAAGAGAAGCTGGAGCAGCCGCGCCTTCCATGGCTTCCACGTCACCCGCGAGGAGCAGATTCCACAGGTGATCTAGAATGGATTTCCAGGATGATCTGACACCCGCCACCCCCCAGATCTGACGCCCGGCACCCCCTCTGATCTGACGCCCGGCACCCCCGCTGATCTGACGCCCGGCACCCCCGCTAATCTGACACCCAACAGTCCCACTGGTCACAACACCCGGCACCCCCGCTGATCTGATGCCCGGCACCCCCGCTGATCTGACGCCCGGCACCCCCGCTGATCTGACGCTCGGCACCCCCGCTGATCTGACGCCCAACAGTCCCACTGGTCACAACACCCGGCACCCCCCCAGATCTGACACTCAGCACCCCACTAGATCTGACACTCGGCACCCCCCCAGATCTGACACTCGGCACCCCACTAGATGTGACACTCGGCACCCCCCCAGATCTGACACTCGGCACCCCACTAGATCTGACATTCGGCTCCCCCCCAGATCTGACACTCGGCACCCCCCCCCAGATCTGACACTCGGCACCCCCCCCAGATCTGACACTCGGCACCCCCCCCCCCCCGGATCTGACACTCGGCACCCCCGCCAAGATCTGACACTCAACACCCCCCCTAGATCTGACACTCGACACCCCCCCAGATCTGACACTCAACACCCCCCCCCAGATCTGACACCCACTAGATCTGACACTCGGCAACCCCCCCAGATCTGACATTTGGCACCCCCCAGATCTGACACTCGGCACCCCACTAGATCTGACACTCGGCACCCCACTAGATCTGACACTCGGCACCCCACTAGATCTGACACCCACTAGATCTGACACTCGGCACCCCCCCAGATCTGACACCCACTAGATCTGACACTCGGCACCCCACTAGATCTGACATTCGGCACCCCACTAGATCTGACATTCGGCACCCCACTAGATCTGACACTCGGCACCCCCCCAGATCTGACACTCAACACCCCCCCTAGATCTGACACTCGACACCCCCCCCAGATCTAACACTCGACACCTCCCCAGATCTGACACTCGGCACACCACTAGATCTGACACTCGACACCCCCCCCAGATCTGACACTCGGCACCCCCCAGATCTGACACTCGGCACCCCCGAGATCTGACACTCGGCACCCCCCCCAGATCTGGCACTCGGCACCCCCCCCAGATCTGACACTCGACACCCCCCCAGATCTGACACTCGACACCCCCCCAGATCTGACACTCGACACCCCCCCCCAGATCTGACACCCACTAGATCTGACACTCGGCACCCCATTAGATCTGACACTCAGCACCCCCCCTAGATCTGACACTCAACACCCCCCCTAGATCTGACACTCGACACCCCCCCAGATCTGACAATCGACACCCCCCAGATCTGACACTCGGCACCCCACTAGATCTGACACTCGACACCCCCCCCAGATCTGACACCCACTAGATCTGACACTCGGCAACCCCCCCAGATCTGACACTCAGCACCCCCCAGATCTGACACTCGACCCCCCCCCAGATCTGACACCCACTAGATCTGACACTCGGCACCCCCCAGATCTGACACTCGGCACCCCACTAGATCTGACACTCGGCACCCCCGAGATCTGACACTCGGCACCCCCAGGTCTGACACTCGGCACCCCCCAGGTCTGACACTCGGCACCCCCCAGATCTGACACTCAGCACCCCCCAGATCTGACACTCGACCCCCCCCCAGATCTGACACCCACTAGATCTGACACTCGGCACCCCCCAGATCTGACACTCGGCACCCCACTAGATCTGACACTCGGCACCCCCGAGATCTGACACTCGGCACCCCCCAGGTCTGACACTCGGCACCCCCCAGGTCTGACACTCGGCACCCCACTAGATCTGACACTCGGCACCCCACTAAATCTGACACTTGGCACCCCCCAGATCTGACACTCGGCACCCCCCAGATCTGACACTCGGCACCCCACTAGATCTGACACTCGGCACGCCACTAGATCTGACACTCGGCACCCCACTAGATCTGACACTCGGCACCCCCCAGATCTGACACTCGGCACCCCCCAGATCTGACACTCGGCACTCCACTAGATCTGACACTCGGCACCCCCCATATCTGACACTCGGCACCCCCCAGATCTGACACTCGGCACTCCACTAGATCTGACACTCGGCACTCCACTAGATCTGACACTCGGCACTCCACTAGATCTGACACTCGGCACCCCCCAGATCTGACACTCGGCACCCCCCAGATCTGACACTCGGCACCCCACTAGATCTGACACTCGGCACCCCACTAGATCTGACACTCGGCACCCCCCAGATCTGACACTCGGCACCCCCCAGATCTGACACTCGGCACCCCCCAGATCTGACACTCGGCACCCCCCAGATCTGACACTCGGCACCCCACTAGATCTGACACTCGGCACCCCCCAGATCTGACACTCGGCACTCCACTAGATCTGACACTTGGCACCCCCCAGATCTGACACTCGGCACCCCCCAGATCTGACACTCGGCACCCCCCAGATCTGACACTCGGCACCCCCCAGATCTGACACTCGGCACCCCACTAGATCTGACACTCGGCACCCCACTAGATCTGACACTCGGCACCCCCCAGATCTGACACTCGGCACTCCACTAGATCTGACACTCGGCACTCCACTAGATCTGACACTCGGCACTCCACCAGATCTGACACTCGGCACCCCCCAGATCTGACACTCGGCACCCCCCCAGATCTGACACTCGGCACCCCCCAGATCTGACACTCGGCACCCCCCAGATCTGACACTCGGCACCCCCCAGATCTGACACTCGGCACCCCCCAGATCTGACACTCGGCACTCCACTAGATCTGACACTCGGCACTCCACCAGATCTGACACTCGGCACCCCCCAGATCTGACACTCGGCACTCCACTAGATCTGACACTCGGCACTCCACTAGATCTGACACTCGGCACTCCACCAGATCTGACACTCGGCACCCCCCAGATCTGACACTCGGCACCCCCCAGATCTGACACTCGGCACTCCACTAGATCTGACACTCGGCACCCCCCAGATCTGACACTCGGCACTCCACTAGATCTGACACTCGGCACCCCCCAGATCTGACACTCGGCACCCCCCAGATCTGACACTCGGCACCCCCCAGATCTGACACTCGGCACCCCCCAGATCTGACACTCGGCTCCCCCCAGATCTGACACTCGGCACTCCACTAGATCTGACACTCGGCACTCCACCAGATCTGACACTCGGCACCCCCCAGATCTGACACTCGGCACTCCACTAGATCTGACACTCGGCACTCCACTAGATCTGACACTCGGCACTCCACCAGATCTGACACTCGGCACCCCCCAGATCTGACACTCGGCACCCCCCAGATCTGACACTCGGCACTCCACTAGATCTGACACTCGGCACCCCCCAGATCTGACACTCGGCACTCCACTAGATCTGACACTCGGCACCCCCCAGATCTGACACTCGGCACCCCCCAGATCTGACACTCGGCACCCCCCAGATCTGACACTCGGCACCCCCCAGATCTGACACTCGGCACCCCCCAGATCTGACACTCGGCTCCCCCCAGATCTGACACTCGGCACTCCACTAGATCTGACACTCGTCACTCCACCAGATCTGACACTCGGCACCCCCCAGATCTGACACTCGGCACTCCACTAGATCTGACACTCGGCACTCCACTAGATCTGACACTCGGCACTCCACCAGATCTGACACTCGGCACCCCCCCAGATCTGACACTCGGCACCCCCCAGATCTGACACTCGGCACTCCACTAGATCTGACACTCGGCACCCCCCAGATCTGACACTCGGCACTCCACTAGATCTGACACTCGGCACCCCCCAGATCTGACACTCGGCACCCCCCAGATCTGACACTCGGCACCCCCCAGATCTGACACTCGGCACCCCCCAGATCTGACACTCGGCTCCCCCACTGATTTGATGCCCAAAACGCCCACTGATGGCCCCCTTACTGCTCTGGCAGCCGACACCCCTACAAATCTGACACCCAGCAACGCTAATGATTTGATGACATCTGTACTGATCTTACAACTGGTACCTCGGCTGATCTGTTGGCACCCCGCTAAGCTGACACCCGTCACCCCGCACTGATCCGCCATTTGTGGCTGTGACAGTGACCAGATGTAAATGGTGTATGCAGCTGGAGCAGCGCATGTATGTCCCTTCCCTGCTGCAGCAGATCAGCCCCTAATCACTTCATTAGGAGCCGAACTGCAAACAGCTGTTCAGTGTGTGCTGCCCCCCACCCCCACCAGTAACATAGCCTTACATATAGAGGACATAGGCTTCCATATAGAGGACATATGCTTCCATATAGAGGACATAGCCTTCCATATAGAGGACATAGGCTTCCATATAGATGACATAGGCTTCCATATAGAGGACATAGGCTTCCATATAGAGGACATATGCTTCCATATAGAGGACATAGCCTTCCATATAGAGGACATAGGCTTCCATATAGATGACATAGGCTTCCATATAGAGGACATAGGCTTCCATATAGAGGACATATGCTTCCATATAGAGGACATAGCCTTCCATATAGAGGACATAGGCTTCCATATAGAGGACATATGCTTCCATATAGAGGACATAGCCTTCCATATAGAGGACATAGGCTTCCATATAGAGGACATATGCTTCCATATAGAGGACATATGCTTCCATATAGAGGACATAGCCTTCCATATAGAGGACATAGGCTTCCATATAGATGACATAGGCTTCCATATAGAGGACATAGGCTTCCATATAGATGACATATGCTTCCATATAGAGGACATAGCCTTCCATATAGAGGACATAGGCTTCCATATAGAGGACATATGCTTCCATATAGAGGACATAGCCTTCCATATAGAGGACATAGCCTTCCATATAGAGGACAAAGGCTTCCATATAGAGGACATAGCCTTCCATATAGAGGACATAGCCTTCCATATAGAGGACATAGGCTTCCATATAGAGGACATATGCTTCCATATAGAGGACATATGCTTCCATATAGAGGACATAGCCTTCCATATAGAGGACATAGCCTTCCATATAGAGGACATAGGCTTCCATATAGAGGACATAGGCTTCCATATAGAGGACATAGGCTTCCATATAGAGGACATATGCTTCCATATAGAGGACATAGGCTTCCATATAGAGGACATATGCTTCCATATAGAGGACATAGCCTTCCATATAGAGGACAAAGGCTTCCATATAGAGGACATATGCTTCCATATAGAGGACATAGCCTTCCATATAGAGGACATAGGCTTCCATATAGAGGACATATGCTTCCATATAGAGGACATATGCTTCCATATAGAGGACATAGCCTTCCATATAGAGGACATAGCCTTCCATATAGAGGACATAGGCTTCCATATAGATGACATATGCTTCCATATAGAGGACATAGGCTTAGTCTTGGATAAATGTGTGCATTAATAAGGAAAACAAAATACACTGAAGGGTGCTCAGAATAAGAAATGCATGGCTGCTTCTCTGTTCCAAAAACAGCCGCACCCGTCCACGCCGCACTCATCCACGCCACACCCGTCCACGCCACGCCCGTCCACGCCACGCCCGTCCACGCCGCGCCCGTCCACACCGCGCCCGTCCACGCCGCACCCGTCCACGCCACACCCGTCCACACCACACTCGCCCACGCTGCGCCCGTCCACGCTGCGCCCGTCCACGCCGCGCCCGTCCACGCCGCACCCGTCCACGCCACACCCGTCCACGCCGCGCCCGTCCACACCACACTCGCCCACGCCGCGACTGTCCACGCCGCACCCGTCCACGCCGCGCCCGTCCACACCACACTCGCCCACGCCGCGACCGTCCACGCCGCACCCGTCCACACTGCGCCCGTCCACACCACACTCGCCCACGCCGCGCCCGTCCACACCACACTTGCCCACGCCGCGACTGTCCACGCCGCACCCGTCCACACCACACTCGCCCACGCCACGACCGTCCACGCCGCACCCGTCCACACCGCGCCCGTCTACGCCGCTCCCGTCCACACCACACTCGTTCACATTACACCAGTCCACAGGTCACCTGCTGGTTTTTTGTATACTGCCTATTGGGCATTAGAAACTTGGAAGCTTTATTTTCATTTGCATACAAGTAACTAGATACGGACGAGGGCCAAAAAATAAAAAAAAGGGTGAAAATCTGATAATATCTATGATTAAAATCGATCTATTTTTATATATCCCCTCGTCTATGTCTCTACCTTTGTGTATACAGGTCTCCTGCTTGCACAGTCTACAGTATCCAGATGCAGTGGCTGAAAATCTTCAAGTCTCCAGTGTTACCTGGAACGCCACGGGATCTGTCATTGCTTGTTCCTATGGCAGGTACTGATCTCTGACACATGACAATGTTAAAGGCTAGCAGCATATTTTTTTAGATTGCATGTGTAGTAATACACTGCAGGCTGCTCCACGCTGTTCAGTTTGAGTGCTGACATCCGGGCGCCCTGTCGGCTGCATCTCCAGCCCCTCGATCTATTTCCAATCCTATTGTAATTAACTAACGATAATGATGAAGAAAAAGCAGGAGAGGCTGAAGGTGGAGGCGAGTGGTGAACTCCGCACAGCATTGAGCAGCTTTCACTGCATTGCAATACATGAAAGCTGCAGAAGCAAAACAGCGATTTTTTTTTTTTTTACTTTTTTTTTTTTGTTAATTTAAAACTAATATTCTTGTTTCCATAACACATGCAATGCCAGAATGTAGTAGTCGGTTTCCAACAGCGAATGATTAGTTTACTGGCGAACATGTGCCACAGATACCCATATATTCAGCTCGTTCAATGATTTGCTGCTTCATTTTCTGCAGTAAAACAAACCATTCCTTTTCCTAGTAGGACCCTGCCGGCTCACTTTTGATTTTTTTTTTGGGTCTCCTCTTCTTTGCCATCTTCAGGTTAGGAGATGGAGACTGGAGCACTGAGAAGTCCCACGTGTGCACGTGGAACCTGGACCGACGAGGCTTCGACCCCAATCACCCCGATGTTGTCCTGGATGTGCCCAGCTCGGTCATGTGTCTGGCGTTTCATCCCTCCAGGCCGTCCCTTATAGCCGGTAGGTTCATGTGTATGACCCCACAGATGCAAGTGCTGCCCCCTACAGACGTCAGCCATGATTGCTCCTCAACTGGGTGATGAAAAACTGAACTGCAAGCCCCAAACTCTTTGTCGCTACCTCTCCCTTGTCAGGCGGTCTGTTTAATGGAGAGGTTCTAGTGTGGGACACGAGTCGGACAGATGACCCGCTCATCGGAAGAACCGGGCTCTCAATAGACAGCCATATGGACGCCGTCTACCAGGTAATATGGACGTAACATGCCACCGCCATCTTTGTCATCCGTGTACTCCGCTGCGGTCAGACATAGACACAGACTCCGTCTCTACCACTCTCTGTTGTCTGACAGGTCCGTTGGCTCCAGGAGGTCCCGCAACCCCAGCGGCTGCAGGTCCTGAGCGTGTCTTCTGATGGGAAGATCCTGGTGTGGCAGATGGAGAAGGACGGACGGCTCGCGCTGCAGAATGGATTCGCTCTGGTCGCTCAGCAAATGCCCAGCAACTCAAAGATAAGCAAGGTAGTGTGGAAGAACCCCATTGTGTGCCCGTCCTCACCTACACCGGTCCCGCGAGGGTACGGCCGACACATGACACCCTCTATGTGCGGACCGGTGTGTACGCCCCCAGCAATGGAGCCGTCTCATTTCACACAAAACTCCAAAAATGGGCCAGACAAAAGTATTGGCACCTGTGAGGCAAATCCTGGGATATGAAGAGGAATTATGATTGCCAGTCATAATCGCTCTCATCACTCCCTGGCAGTGCCCCCTCCCTTCTTGTTCTCAATGTCCACCATCTGGGAAGGTGTCACATCCTAGCAACACATCCCATGGCCATCTCCTGTGATATGGAGATTAGATGATGTGGGAACAATGGACACAGGATGACTCCCTGCCGTGACCCTGTGGTAGGGGCTGCTATCTAATTAGCAAGGCTATGGAAGTATCCAGACAGAACGACTCCAGTAAAATATGGTTCATATCTCGCAAGCCATATTTCCGATAAATATGGCAACCATAAAAATGGTGTCTCTGCATGCGGACGATGCTGGCACACCTTTTTTATGGGAGTAGGACATTGGGAAGTACCCCAGGCGTGATATCAGCCAATGGGGAACTAGTAGACAAGTCATGAGTCCTCTCGTTCTGTAGCTAAATTCATAACTGTCACAATGAGAGCGTTGGCGTCTGCCTACGACGCTCCCAGGCCAAGTTATGGCCATATCCCCTGTTGTGGATATTGTCCATAACTCCAGCCAGGGGTGGAGCAGTGCTCCCTCTGAGGTCACTAAGGTAGGAGGGGACCTGGATTTGCCCAGGTTGATAACCCTACTTCGGCCATTTTCCAGTGTTCTTTCGCCGGGGGTCACGTGTAGGAAACATCTGTGGGAAGGATCCTAGAAACCTGGTCTACAGCGCCCCCCTGTGGCCAGACGCACAAGGTAACTGCTGGAACTGTGTATGCCTGTTTGTAACCCATGCTTTGATTGTAACTGTACTCTGACCTATCTATATTCTGTAGATTCCCTATTGTATATATTGTAGTTTCTAGTGTGCTTTAGGCTGATTAAATTATATAATTAATCTTGGGCTGTTCTGTTATCTCGATCTTGAATCCCACGTCTGTGTGTTCGGCTAATAGTTACCGTGAAGCGGTTGGTGGCAGCGAGTTGTGCCAAGGATTATTGTGGGGAGGCCAGTGAGATTCGGGGAGGTTTTATATATTCCGCCCGCGGAGGTCGGGGGAATATATACCCTACTCTCACCGGGGACCCTTCAATAATCGGCATAAGTAGTATAGCGGCCTCCTTGCTTATTGTCGGGCAATTCCATAATTGGCCTGACTATAAGAGGGGCGCTAGAGAGCGCGTCACGTGCTCTGTCTGTCGGTCGGGAGGCATAAAGGAGGGGTGACCCCCACTTGTTACCCCCCGATTGTGACGTACTGGTAGCCAGCGCGGGGGATTTCTGAGTGACCCCCCCGGTGGTTCGTGACATATTGGTGGCATAGCGGTGGGATCGAGATAATAGTGTGTGTGAGTGTGAGACCCATACTCCCAGACACTAAAGACTGCCTGCAGCAGCTGTGGCTGCTGGGGTCTTCAGACTAGCTCAACACTAGAGTGTCAGAGTGCAGATACTGTAAGGTGTGTGGGCGCATCAGGTGTCAGTTCTGTGTCAGTGACCAAAAGTCTGCAAGAATGGCTGATGGCACCAGGAGCAGAGCTATGCAACTGGCCAATGCTAAGGCAGGAGCCGAAGAGAGGGAGGACGGTGCTGTGGACAGCAATGAGGAGGTTGACCACGAGTCCTCCAGGAGCCCGACGCCAGAGAACCGTTCTGCAGAGGACAGCGCACAACCTGGCAATTATGGACAAGATAAGGAGCAGCTCACCCAAGGGTCCTCAACGAGCCAGATGCCAGTCCTCCGCTCTGAAATGGACAGTGAATCACCAGGCTCCGCAGCGGGCCGCAGATCACCACGTGCCATTCCACCGAGCCTGGGAGGCTCGGATAGCCTTCTTCAAATGGCTATGGCCCTACTCCAGGCTGGAGACCGGGAGGGCTACAAGGAACTCCTGGCAGAGCGCAGGGCAGAGCGGCAGGCAGCGCGTGAAGAGCGAGAGCGAGAGCGACAGGCAGACCGTGACCACCAGCTGCATCTAGCTCAGCTCCGGCCCTCATCCTAGCTCAGCTCCGGCCCTCATCAGCCACATGTGACCTTCAAAACACCAAGCTTCCAAAGGTCCGTGTTGAGGACTTCCCAGTGCTGGAGAAGGATGGAGACTTGGACTCTTTCCTGACTGCTTTTGAACGGACTTGCCTGCAGCACCATCTGGACAAGGATCAGTGGGCCAAATACCTGACCCCCCGTCTAAGGGGTAAGGCCCTGGATATCCTTGGGGACTTGCCTGCTGAGGCAGATCAGGGCTACGACACCATCAAGCGGGCCCTGATCCAACAGTACAACCTCACTCCGGAGTCCTACCGCAAGAAGTTCCGGACCCTGCAAAAGGGACCAAAGGACTCCTGGGCTGACCACCGGCGGGCACTTGCCCGAGCTGCCGACCACTGGACCCAAGGCCTGCAGCTTTCCACCGGACCGGAGATCCTGGACTTGTTCATCACGGAGCAACTCTTGTGGAACTGCCCTGAGGATCTCCGCCAGTTCATCCGAGACCAGAAGCCAAAGGGATCCACGGCTACAGCTGCCCTGGCCGATGACTACACCAACAATCGGGCTCCTGAGGCCAGGAGAGCGGCCACCAGCAGCACCTGGAGAGGGGGTAAGATGAACTCTGCGACTGCCCCACCTGCCCCTAGACTGCAGGGGGTGTCCCCCTCAACTCCCCTCTCCAGGCCCGTGGCAGAACCAAGACGGTGCCATCAGTGCAACCTACCTGGACACTTCAAGGCCATGTGCCCTCAGCGTCCCAAGGCCCCGGCTCCGTCCCCGTCCCAAGGGCCGCCCAAGGTGTATTGTGTGGGTGGGGGTGGTGGTAGGTCCCTGGACAGCTTCCAACCTGTCACCGTCGGCCGGTCTGTGACCATAGGACTGCGAGACAGCGCCTCGGAGGTGACTCTGGTGCGGCCTGAGATGGTGTCCCCCCAAGACTTGATACCTGGAAAAACCCTCGCTGTCTCCGGGATTGGAGGCATTGACCCGGTGCTGCCTGTTGCTGGCATTTATGTGGACTGGGGCGCAGGGCGAGGGGTGAGAGAGGTGGGGGTAACTGATCGGATCCCTGCAAATGTGCTACTTGGGACAGATTTGGGGCAGATAACCTCCCAGTTTGGGCCCCCCCCAAGGGCTGACCCTTCAGCCAGTACTGACATGCCTCCGGACAATGTTAATGTGTTCTCCATGAATGATGTAAGGGAGGAGGGAGTGAACTCTGATTTTTCTGCTTGCATAGACACCATAGACACACACTCAGCTGCAGCTGTGACAGGAGGGGAGGGGGTCAGAGAAAGGTGTGACAATGCCTCTACAAGTGATCAGCCAGTGAGCTGGGATCTGTTGCCCTCTGCAGGGATAAGCAGAGAGCAGGGTGCTGCAGGGGGAGGACCAGTGTGTGGGGTGGGGGCTACCACAGCAAATGTGGGGTCCCCAGAGATTTCACAGCGGGGTTCTGTTGCTGCAGGAGGGGAACAGGCAGGTGAGATTGGGGCTGGTCCCGGAGCGGAAGTGCTCCCAGGTAAGATCTCGGTGCAGGGTTCCCCCACAACCGGGGTGTCAGGAAGCCAGGTAGGTCTGCCTGAACCGGCGACTTGGTCAGGAACGGAGGAGGAGCAGGCACGACCCACGGTCGCAGCGGCTGTGGCCGCTGTCACCCGCAGTGGGAGTGCTGGAAACCAAGGGGCCTCCCGGAGGTCCGATATCTCTTCCCCTTCTGACCAAGTGGCAGCCGAGTCAGGTGGAGGCCAGGACACAGGTCCCGGGGTACTGACCGAAGATGTGACAGTCTCGTCGATTCTGGCCACATCTAGTCAGGGGTTTCAGGCAGCGTTAGAAGCTGACGACAGCCTGAAAGCTCTAAAGGAGCAGGCGGCACAGCCTCCCTCGGACTCGGACCCGGAGCGAGTGGTCTGGGACCAAGGACGGCTGTACCGGGTCACGGTCCAGCAGGGTTCACCGGAGGCGTGGCCCAGGGACCGACAGTTGGTGGTACCCTATCCGTTCCGGACGGAGTTGTTGCGGATCGCACATGAGATTCCGATGGCCGGACACCTAGGGATCGCTAAGACCAAGGCCAGGTTAAACCAGCATTTCTACTGGCCAAAAATGGGGGCCGATGTGGTTGCCTACTGCCGTTCGTGTGAAACCTGTCAGAGAGTGGGGAAGGCGGGGCCACGCCCCAAAGCCCCACTGGTATCTCTGCCAATCATCGATGAGCCTTTCAGGAGGGTGGCTGTGGATCTGGTCGGCCCGCTGGCCATCCCCAGCAGCTCCGGGAAACGCTTCATACTGACGGTAGTGGACTATGCCACCCGGTACCCAGAAGCAGTGGCCTTGTCGTCCATTCGGGCTGACAAGGTGGCCACCGCATTGCTGGAGATTTTCTCCCGAGTGGGTTTTCCCCAGGAAATGCTCACTGACCGGGGGACCCAATTCATGTCCCAGCTGATGGAGGCCCTCTGTAAGCAAGTCCAGGTGCGACATCTGGTGGCCAGCCCGTACCATCCACAGACTAATGGCCTGTGCGAGCGGTTCAATGGCACCTTAAAGCAGATGCTTAAGATGTTGGTCGACTCCCACGGGCGTGACTGGGAGCGGTATCTCCCACACCTGTTATTTGCTTACCGGGAGGTTCCACAGGCCTCAACAGGATTCTCACCGTTTGAGCTCCTGTACGGGCGACGTGTGCGGGGCCCCCTGGCTCTGGTGAAAGAGGCTTGGGAAGGGGATTTGGCCACCCCTGGAGTGTCGGTTATCGAGTATGTCATGCGCTTCCGGGACAAAATGCAGGCCGTGACGCAACTGGTACACGACAATATGGCTCAAGCCCAGGCCGATCAGAAGCATTGGTACGACCAGAACGCTTGTGAGAGGACCTACCAAGTGGGTCAAAAGGTGTGGGTACTGGTCCCCGTACCACAGGACAAGCTTCAGGCAGCCTGGGAAGGCCCATACCTCGTGTACCAGCAGCTCAACCCTGTGACGTACCTGGTCACCCTGGACCCTGCCCGTGGAAGGCGGAAGCCCTTCCATGTGAACATGATGAAGGCACATCATGAGCGGGAGGCATGTGCGCTCCCCGTGTGCAACCTGCCCGAGGAGGGAGAAGCGGAAACCCTCTTGGATATGCTAGCCCAGGTTAGGGCAGGCGGGTCCATTGAGGATGTGGAGGTTGGCCACCAGCTCTTGGAGGACCAACGGTCCCAGCTGTGGGCCACCCTACACCCCTTCCGGGGGTTGGTTACCAACCAGCCCGGAAGGACTAACTTGGCTGTCCATCACGTGGACACTGGGGATCATCCCCCGATCAGGCGTTCAGCATATCGGGTCTCCCTGGAGGTGCAGCAACACATGCGCCAGGAGATTGACGAGATGCTGAAGCTGGGGGTGATCCAGGCATCCAACAGCGCTTGGGCCTCGCCTGTAGTCCTCGTCCCTAAGAAGGACCGAACCACTCGGTTCTGCGTGGACTACAGGGGGCTCAATGCTGTCACGGTCGCCGATGCGTACCCAATGCCACGCATCGATGACCTGCTCGATCAGTTGGCCGGGGCTCCGTACCTGACCATCATGGACCTGAGCCGGGGATATTGGCAGATCCCCCTGACTCGCAAGGCCAGGGAACGCTCTGCCTTTATTACCCCATTTGGACTGTACGAGTCCACGGTGATGCCATTCGGGATGAGGAATGCCCCTGCCACTTTCCAGCGGATGGTCAACACCCTGCTCAACGGACTTGAAGGGTACGCGGCCGCGTACCTGGATGACATTGCCGTCTTCAGTCCCACCTGGGAAGATCACCTAGAGCATCTAGCACAGGTGCTCAGGCGGATCCACCAGGCAGGTTTGACCATCAAGCCGGGAAAGTGTCAGCTGGCCATGAGCGAGGTCCAGTACCTCGGTCACCGGGTAGGCGGGAGAACACTGAAGCCCGAGCCTGAGAAAGTGGAGGCCATTGCGTCCTGGCCCACCCCCAGGACCAAGAAGCAGGTGATGTCCTTCTTGGGGACCGCTGGGTACTATAGGAGGTTTGTTCCATGCTATAGTAGCCTGGCAAAGCCCTTGACGGACCTCACCAAGAAGAAGCTGCCCTCTGCAGTCGATTGGACAATGGACTGCGAGACAGCCTTCCGGGCCCTAAAGGACGCCCTGTCCAGCCCGCCCGTGCTACAGGCAGCCGACTTCACGCGGCCGTTTGTAGTACAGACCGACGCCAGTGACTTCGGCCTCGGTGCGGTGCTCAGCCAGGTGGACTCTGCGAGCCAAGAGCACCCAGTCTTGTACCTGAGCAGGGAGCTGTTACCAAGTGAAGTGGCCTATTCCACGATGGAAAAGGAGTGCCTGGCCATAGTGTGGGCCCTGCAGCGTCTGCAACCCTATCTATACGGGCGCCACTTCATCGTGGAGACGGACCACAATCCCCTCAGCTGGTTGCACACCGTCTCTGGGACGAACGGGCGATTGTTGCGATGGAGCCTTGCGCTCCAGCAATACAACTTCACCATTCGCCACAAAAGGGGCCGGGACCACGGTAACGCAGACGGGCTGTCCCGACAAGGAGAGGTCGCGGACGGGCGCACGGGGGAACACCGGAGTGTGCTGCCCCCTAGCGCCCTCAAAAGGGGGGAGGTGTGAGGCAAATCCTGGGATATGAAGAGGAATTATGATTGCCAGTCATAATCGCTCTCATCACTCCCTGGCAGTGCCCCCTCCCTTCTTGTTCTCAATGTCCACCATCTGGGAAGGTGTCACATCCTAGCAACACATCCCATGGCCATCTCCTGTGATATGGAGATTAGATGATGTGGGAACAATGGACACAGGATGACTCCCTGCCGTGACCCTGTGGTAGGGGCTGCTATCTAATTAGCAAGGCTATGGAAGTATCCAGACAGGACGACTCCAGTAAAATATGGTTCATATCTCGCAAGCCATATTTCCGATAAATATGGCAACCATAAAAATGGTGTCTCTGCATGCGGACGATGCTGGCACACCTTTTTTATGGGAGTAGGACATTGGGAAGTACCCCAGGCGTGATATCAGCCAATGGGGAACTAGTAGACAAGTCATGAGTCCTCTCGTTCTGTAGCTAAATTCATAACTGTCACAATGAGAGCGTTGGCGTCTGCCTACGACGCTCCCAGGCCAAGTTATGGCCATATCCCCTGTTGTGGATATTGTCCATAACTCCAGCCAGGGGTGGAGCAGTGCTCCCTCTGAGGTCACTAAGGTAGGAGGGGACCTGGATTTGCCCAGGTTGATAACCCTACTTCGGCCATTTTCCAGTGTTCTTTCGCTGGGGGTCACGTGTAGGAAACATCTGTGGGAAGGATCCTAGAAACCTGGTCTACAGCGCCCCCCTGTGGCCAGACGCACAAGGTAACTGCTGGAACTGTGTATGCCTGTTTGTAAACCATGCTTTATCTGTAACTGTACTCTGACATAACTGTATATTCTGTAGATTCCCTATTGTATATATTGTAGTTCTAGTGTGCTTTAGGCTGATTAAATTATATAATTAATCTTGGGCTGTTCTGTTATCTCGATCTTGAATCCCACGTCTGTGTGTTCGGCTCATAGTTACCGTGAAGCGGTTGGTGGCAGCGAGTTGTGCCAAGGATTATTGTGGGGAGGCCAGTGAGATTCGGGGAGGTTTTATATATTCCGCCCGCGGAGGTCGGGGGAATATATACCCTACTCTCACCGGGGACCCTTCAATAATCGGCATAAGTAGTATAGCGGCCTCCTTGCTTATTGTCGGGCAATTCCATAATTGGCCTGACTATAAGAGGGGCGCTAGAGAGCGCGTCACGTGCTCTGTCTGTCGGTCAGGAGGCATAAAGGAGGGGTGACCCCCACTTGTTACCCCCCGATTGTGACGTACTGGTAGCCAGCGCGGGGGATTTCTGAGTGACCCCCCCGGTGGTTCGTGACAGCACCCTTAGCCTAATACTTGGTTGCACAACCTTTAGCCAAAATAACTGCGCACAACCGCTTCCGCTTCCGGTGACCATCAATGAGTTTCTTACAATGCTCTCCTGGAATTTTAGACCATTCTTCTTTGGGAAACTGCTCCAGGTCCCTGAGATTTGAACTGCCATTTTGAGATCTCTCCACAGGTCTTCTATGGGGTTCAGGTCTGGACTCATTGCTGGCCACTTTAGTAGTCTCCAGTGGTTTCTCTCAAACCACTTTCTAGTGCTTTTTGAAGTGTGTTTTGGGTCATTGTCCTGCTGGAAGACCCATGACCTCTGAGGGAGACCCAGCTTTCTCACACTGGGCCCTACATTATGCTGCAAAATTTGTTGGTAGTCTTCAGACTTCATAATGCCATGCACACGGTCAAGCAGTCCAGTGCCAGAGGCAGCAAAGCAACCCCCAAAACATCAGGGAACCTCCGCCATGTTTGACTGTAGGGACTGTGTTCTTTTTTTTGAATGCTTCTTTTTTTTTCCTGTAAACTCTATGTTGATGGCTTTTCCCAAAAAGCTCTACTTTTGTCTCATCTGACCAGAGAACATTCTTCCAAAACATTTTAGGCTTTCTCGGGTACGTTTTGGCAAACTCCAGCCTGGCTTTTTTATGTCTCGGGGTAAGAAGTGGGGTGTTCCTGGGTATCCTACCATACAGTCTCTTTTCATTCAGACGCCGATGGATAGTACGGGTTGACACTGTTGTACCCTTGGACTGCAGAGCAGCTCGTGAGAACATAAAAACACTTTATAATACTCACCTAACGGTCGCACGGTTGGCCATATGGGCATCTCCGGTGGCGGCGCCTCTCCTTTCGGACATCTTCTGAAGCCTGGGTGCATGACGCGTCTATGTCATACACACTCGCTGATTCTGCGCAGGCGCACTACAATACTTTGATCTGCCCTGCTCAGGACCTGAATGCCGGCGAGTGTGGATGACGTAGACGCGTCATGCACCGTGGCTTCAGAAGATGGAGGACGAAGATGGCCGAAAGAGGCGGTGCCGGCATCGGAGGACGAAGATGGAGGAAAGAGGCGGTGCCGGCATCGGAGGACGAAGATGGACGAAAGAGGCGGTGCCGGCACCGGAGGACGAAGATGGATGAAAGAGGCGGCGCCGGCATCGGAGGACGAAGATGGACGAAAGAGGCGGTGCCGGCATCGGAGGACGAAGATGGACGAAAGAGGCGGTGCCGGCACCGGAGGACGAAGATGGACGAAAGAGGCGGTGCCGGCATCGGAGGACGAAGATGGACGAAAGAGGCGGTGCCGGCATCGGAGGACGAAGATGGACGAAAGAGGCGGTGCCGGCACCGGAGGACGAAGATGGACGAAAGAGGCGGTGCCGGCATCGGAGGACGAAGATGGACGAAAGAGGCGGTGCCGGCACCGGAGGACGAAGATGGATGAAAGAGGCGGCGCCGGCATTGGAGGACGAAGATGGACGAAAGAGGCGGTGCCGGCATTGGAGGACGAAGATGGACGAAAGAGGCGATGCCGGCACCGGAGGACGAAGATGGATGAAAGAGGCGGCGCCGGCATTGGAGGACGAAGATGGACGAAAGAGGCGGTGCCGGCACCGGAGGACGAAGATGGACGAAAGAGGCGGTGCCGGCACCGGAGGACGAAGATGGATGAAAGAGGCGGTGCCGGCACCGGAGGACGAAGATGGATGAAAGAGGCGGCGCTGGCATCGGAGGACGAAGATGGACGAAAGAAGCGGCGCCGGCACCGGAGGACGAAGATGGATGAAAGAGGCGGCGCCGGCATCGGAGGACGAAGATGGACGAAAGAAGCGGCGCCGGCATCGGAGGACGAAGATGGACGAAAGAGGTGGCGCCGCCATTGGAGGACGAAGATGGACGAAATAGGCGGTGCCGGCACCGGAGGACGAAGATGGACGAAAGAGGAGTTGCCGGCATTGGAGGACGAAGATGGACGAAAGAGGCGGTGCCGGCACCGGAGGACGAAGATGGACGAAAGAGGCGGCGCCGGCATTGGAGGATGAAGATGGACGAAAGAGGCGGTGCCGGCACCGGAGGACGAAGATGGACGAAAGAGGCGGCGCCGGCATTGGAGGTCGAAGATGGACGAAAGAGGCGGTGCCGGCATCGGAGGACGAAGATGGACGAAAGAGGTGGTGCCGGCACCGGACAACGGAGACACCCATATGGCCGACCGTTAGGTGAGTATTATAAAGTGATTTTTGTGTTCTCACAGCGGCCTGGGCTCTTATATACAGTGTTCTAACATACTGTATATAAGAGCTCGGTGGTGGTGGCTGCAGCGTATAGGCTAAAAGAGTGGTGACCAGTTCCCTTTAATGTCCACCAAATTTCTCTAATGCAGGAAGGAGGGGGGCACACATCGGAGAGGGGCTTCAGCCTCCATCTGCATCATCATCATTCACCCGCTCTCCATCTTTTTTGACCGCTTTCTGCAATTATTGGATCACCTGATCCTTCTCCCCCCCCTAATGGTGGCTGTCACCCTCCGCAGACCCTCCTTCCTTCCTCTCCATTGGCTTTCCTCTTCATGGACGGGAGCCTCTGAGGTTCTGAGGACCCCCTTGGTCTCTTCTTGGTAAGGTTCGGGAGCCCTTCTGCCGGTATCCTCACAGACGGCGCCATAACAGGGTTTTCTCAACCATCCACATTTGAACCTTCTGCCTAGTACTCGAGCAAGGATGCGTGATAACAGGTGCTTTATTATAACTCAGCCTGTGAACATGTGTCTACAAGGAGCATATTTGACGTTTCGGTCTTTTAATACGACCTTCATCAGAGTCACACAGAGTTTAATCCAAGGCTGTGATCTAACAGATCTAATGCCCTTATCATCTCTCACAATGATCTACTGTAGAGGTGTATACTGTTCTTCCCAACAATCCCACTTCAAGGATAAGATCTATTATTAAGGATACTTTAGAACCACTTAAAATCAGGTCGGGGCGGCACGGTGGCTCAGTGGTTAGCACTGCAGTCTTGTGGTGGCTCAGTGGTCAGCACTGCAGTCTTGTGGTAGGTCAGTGGTTAGCACTGCAGTCTTGTGGTAGGTCAGTGGTTAGCACTGCAGTCTTGTGGTGGCTCAGTGGTTAGCACTGCAGTCTTGTGGTGGCTCAGTGGTCAGCACTGCAGTCTTGTGGTGGCTCAGTGGTCAGCACTGCAGTCTTGTGGTGGCTCAGTGGTCAGCACTGCAGTCTTGTGGCGGCTCAGTGGCTAGCACTGCAGTCTTGTGGCGGCTCAGTGGCTAGCACTGCAGTCTTGTGGCGGCTCAGTGGTCAGCACTGCAGTCTACGGTGGTTCAGTGGTTAGCACTGCAGTCTTGTGGTGGTTCAGTGGTTAGCACTGCAGTCTTGTGGTAGGTCAGTGGTTAGCACTGCAGTCTTGTGGTGGCTCAGTGGTCAGCACTGCAGTCTTGTGGTGGTTCAGTGGTTAGCACTGCAGTCTTGTGGCGGCTCAGTGGTCAGCACTGCAGTCTTGTGGTGGCTCAGTGGTTAGCACTGCAGTCTTGTGGCGGCTCAGTGGTCAGCACTGCAGTCTTGTGGTGGTTCAGTGGCTAGCACTGCAGTCTTGTGGCGGCTCAGTGGTCAGCACTGCAGTCTTTTGGTGGTTCAGTGGTTAGCACTGCAGTCTTGTGGCGGCTCAGTGGTCAGCACTGCAGTCTTGTGGCGGCTCAGTGGTTAGCACCACAGTCTTGCAGCACTGGGGTCCTGGGTTCAAATCCCACCAAGGACGTCATCTGCAAGGAGTTTGTATGTTCTCCCCGTGTTTGCGTGGGTTTCCTCCGGGTTCTCCGGTTTCCTCCCACACTCCAAAGACATACAGATAGGGACTCTAGATTGTGAGCCCCAATGGGGACAGTGTTGACAATGTATGTAAAGCGCTGTGGAATTATTAGCGCTATATAAATGAATACAATTATTAATTAAATTAATTAATTAAATTCTTATAGACATTAAGGTCTTCGATTATTTGTAAAAGAAGGATCCTATAATCCCTATATTTTTTGTGCTTCCCAAAGTCCATAAACGCTTGGATAATCCCCCAGGTCGGCCTATTGTGACAGGAACTGAGTCTGTTTTGTCCCCTTTGGCCATTCTATTAGAGAGAATCTTGACTCCCTTAATCAAAAAGTCAAGATCTTTCCTTTTGGACACAGGAGATTTTCTTGATCTTATTCACAATTTAAAGTCTATTCCACGAACGCATTTTTAGTCACCCGGGTCGTGGGACGCTTATACCCCTCCGTCACTCATGATCAGGGCATTACATCTGTTATTAAACTATTATCTGATGATAACTTTGATCCAGAAAAACTAAAATTCTGTATTGACTTACTCAATATTGTATTAAGAATTTTTTTTTTCTTTTTCAGGATACGTTTTATTTGCAAACGCAAGGTACAGCAATGGGGTCCAATGTAGCCCCCCCCCCTATGCAAATTGTTATATGTCATATTTTAAAGAAGAATTAATTTTTTCCCATAACGCATTTCAATCACATGTTTTATGTTGGTGAAGATATATTGATGACATATTTTGCATATGGGGGGGCTGATTGGATTCCTTGCTGGCCTTTCATCAGTATCTGAAGAGCATATGGCCAGATCTTCAATTCACCCTTCAATATGATCAGAATCGTGTAAACGTTTTGGATACTGATCCTGCGGTGCATTCACAGCCTTTGATTAAACTCTGTGTGACTCTGATGAAGGTCGTATTAAAAGACCGAAACGTCAAATATGCTCCTTGTAGACACATGTTCACAGGCTGAGTTATAATAAAGCACCTGTTATCACGCATCCTTTTGAGGATTTATACTAAGGATTGGGGCCCTGTCCTGGCACCGTACATTAGCTGAGTGCCGCATTTCTTTGATTAGAATACTTGTGCCTAGTAGCCATGCCGCAGGACGATCACATGCCCGTCTGGGCCTCGTAGCCTCACTGGTTCATCATTGGCCATTGATGCTGGTGACCGATGATGGCATACCTATGTTTTTCCCACTTTCCCTCATTACACGTATCTGTGTCCATGTCTCCTTGCAGCACGGCCGAGCTGACACCGCAGTGGGGGTGACGTGCCTCTCCCCATCACATTTTGATCCGAGTATCTTCGTCGTTGGAGTAGAAGGCGGCTACTTGCTGAAGTGCTCCTCGGCCGTCCAGACAGCGGCCCTGACCAACATGGCTTCCTCCATTCCACTGAAGGCCCCAGCCCAGTTTACCTTCTCTCCCCATGGAGGACCCGTCTATTCTGTTGACTGCTCACCTTTCCACAGGTAAGAAACACTGCTGCAGTAGACGTAAGAATGCCTAAAAGAATCCGCTCCATAAGCTCCATCCTCTGCGTTCTTCATTACTCGAATTAGTTCTGGTCCAAGATTATTTTTTGGATCAGAACTGAACATTTGTTTCACCATAAGCTAAGGAGACCCCCCCCCCTCCTCCCAGATGACCACCACTTACAAAATAAGCCTCCTTTTTTATTATCTCATGTATTATTGGGGGGGAAGCAGAAGATTGTAGGTTTGTGCTAGTGCCTCTAGGAGGCGATAAACAAAGTGTGCTCCTGTGACACCTCCACCGGAGGCCGACCCCCTCTGCTCCTGGGACATCTCCACCGGAGGCCGACCCCCTGCTCCTGGGACATCTCCACCGGAGGCCGACCCCCTGCTCCTGGGACACGTCCACCGGAGGCCGACCCCCTGATCCTGGGACGTCTCCACCGGAGGCCGACCCCCTGCTCCTGGGACATCTCCACCGGAGGCTGACCCCCCTGCTCCTGGGACATCTCCACCGGAGGCCGACCCCTGCTCCTGGGACATCTCCACCGGAGGCCGACCTCCTGCTCCTGGGACATCTCCACCGGAGACCGACCTCCTGCTCCTGGGACATCTCCACCGGAGGCCAACCCCCTGTTCCTGGGACATCTCCACCGGAGGCCGGCCCCCTGTTCCTGGGACATCTCCACCGGAGGCCGACCCCCCCCCTGCTCCTGGGACATCTCCACCGGAGGCCGACCCCCTGCTCCTGGGACACGTCCACCGGAGGCCGACCCCCTGCTCCTGGGACATCTCCACCGGAGGCTGACCCCCCTGCTCCTGGGACACGTTCACTGGAGGCCGACCCCCCTGCTCCTGGGACATCTCCACCGGAGGCCGACCCCTGCTCCTGGGACATCTCCACCGGAGACCGACCTCCTGCTCCTGGGACATCTCCACCGGAGGCCGACCTCCTGCTCCTGGGACACCTCCACCGGAGGCCGGCCCCCTGCTCCTGGGACATCTCCACCGGAGGCCGACCCCCTGCTCCTGGGACACGTCCACCGGAGGCCGACCCCCTGCTCCTGGGACGTCTCCACCGGAGGCTGACCCCCCCTGCTCCTGGGACACGTCCACCGGAGGCCGACCCCCCTGCTCCTGGGACATCTCCACCGGAGGCCGACCCCCTGCTCCTGGGACATCTCCACCGGAGACCGACCTCCTGCTCCTGGGACATCTCCACCGGAGGCCGACCTCCTGCTCCTGGGACACCTCCACCGGAGGCCGACCCCCCCTGCTCCTGGGACATCTCCACCGGAGGCCGACCCCCTGCTCCTGGGACACGTCCACCGGAGGCCGACCCCCTGCTCCTGGGACATCTCCACCGGAGGCTGACCCCCCTGCTCCTGGGACATCTCCACCGGAGGCTGACCCCCCTGCTCCTGGGACACGTCCACCGGAGGCCGACCCCCCCTGCTCCTGGGACATCTCCACCGGAGGCCGACCTCCTGCTCCTGGGACATCTCCACCGGAGGCCGACCTCCTGCTCCTGGGACATCTCCACCGGAGACCGACCTCCTGCTCCTGGGACATCTCCACCGGAGGCCAACCCCCTGTTCCTGGGACATCTCCACCGGAGGCCGGCCCCCTGTTCCTGGGACATCTCCACCGGAGGCCGACCCCCCCTGCTCCTGGGACATCTCCACCGGAGGCCGACCCCCTGCTCCTGGGACACGTCCACCGGAGGCCGACCCCCTGCTCCTGGGACGTCTCCACCGGAGGCCGACCCCCTGCTCCTGGGACATCTCCACCGGAGGCTGACCCCCCTGCTCCTGGGACACGTCCACCGGAGGCCGACCCCCCTGCTCCTGGGACATCTCCACCGGAGGCCGACCCCCTGCTCCTGGGACATCTCCACCGGAGACCGACCTCCTGCTCCTGGGACATCTCCACCGGAGGCCGACCTCCTGCTCCTGGGACACCTCCACCGGAGGCCGACCCCCCCCTGCTCCTGGGACATCTCCACCAGAGGCCGACCCCCTGCTCCTGGGACACGTCCACCGGAGGCCGACCCCCTGCTCCTGGGACGTCTCCACCGGAGGCTGACCCCCCTGCTCCTGGGACATCTCCACCGGAGGCTGACCCCCCTGCTCCTGGGACACGTCCACCGGAGGCCGACCCCCCTGCTCCTGGGACATCTCCACCGGAGGCCGACCCCTGCTCCTGGGACATCTCCACCGGAGACCGACCTCCTGCTCCTGGGACATCTCCACCGGAGGCCGACCTCCTGCTCCTGGGACACCTCCACCGGAGGCCGGCCCCCTGCTCCTGGGACATCTCCACCGGAGACCGACCTCCTGCTCCTGGGACATCTCCACCGGAGGCCGACCCCCTGCTCCTGGGACACGTCCACCGGAGGCCGACCCCCTGCTCCTGGGACACGTCCACCGGAGGCCGACCCCCTGCTCCTGGGACGTCTCCACCGGAGGCCGACCCCCTGCTCCTGGGACACGTCCACCGGAGGCCGACCCCCTGCTCCTGGGACACGTCCACCGGAGGCCGACCCCCTGCTCCTGGGACATCTCCACCAGAGGCCGACCCCCTGCTCCTGGGACACGTCCACCGGAGGCCGACCCCCTGCTCCTGGGACGTCTCCACCGGAGGCTGACCCCCCTGCTCCTGGGACATCTCCACCGGAGGCTGACCCCCCTGCTCCTGGGACACGTCCACCGGAGGCCGACCCCCCTGCTCCTGGGACATCTCCACCGGAGGCCGACCCCTGCTCCTGGGACATCTCCACCGGAGACCGACCTCCTGCTCCTGGGACATCTCCACCGGAGGCCGACCTCCTGCTCCTGGGACACCTCCACCGGAGGCCGGCCCCCTGCTCCTGGGACATCTCCACCGGAGACCGACCTCCTGCTCCTGGGACATCTCCACCGGAGGCCGACCCCCTGCTCCTGGGACACGTCCACCGGAGGCCGACCCCCTGCTCCTGGGACACGTCCACCGGAGGCCGACCCCCTGCTCCTGGGACGTCTCCACCGGAGGCCGACCCCCTGCTCCTGGGACATCTCCACCGGAGGCTGACCCCCCTGCTCCTGGGACACGTCCACCGGAGGCCGACCCCCCTGCTCCTGGGACATCTCCACCGGAGGCCGACCCCCCTGCTCCTGGGACACGTCCACCGGAGGCCGACCCCCTGCTCCTGGGACATCTCCACCGGAGGCCGACCCCCTGCTCCTGGGACATCTCCACCGGAGGCCGACCCCCTGCATCTTGCAGGCATTTTACGTTCTTATTAGTTTATCTTTTTCTTTACCCCTTTTAAGTGGGGAAAGATGGCAGAGAGTGGGGCCGATTCATCGAGGCTGGTCAGCGCTCGCTCACGTTGGGACAGTCTTGATGGAGTAGAAGAAATGCCGAATTTGTTAAGAATTTGCCGCTTCTTCTAAGGGCAATAAAACACTACTCCAGTCAGAAGCGGGAATCCTATAAAAGAGCCAAGAAATAAAGAGGCAAGACTCAAAATGATCAAGAAAACCTACAGCGTAAGGAGCGAAACACAAAGTAACTGCCGAATGCAGAGGACGGGGAGGAAAGTGCAGCAAATAGAAGCAACACGTGTTACTGGAGAAGAAACGCACGACGGCCTCAGGTATCGATATAGTATCATACAGCAGAAGCGGGACGACAGGGCAATGGCCAAATGATTGATTGCAAAGTAACGCTATAGATCCCAAAGTGAGTACACCAAAATGGCGTAAAGGAAAACCCGAAACACAAGTGTGTAAAGATTATACCGTGAGGATAGTCGCAAAGGTTTGCTTTGAAGGTAGGTAATATCTAATATATAAAGGTGTGTGTGTGTATCCGTGTGTGGCATCTGCACCGTCGCAGCTACAGCCACAAAATCTTGCACACTCACACTTCTGGACCCAGAGAGCGTCATAGGCTATGTTTTGAGGGGAAATTTGTAACCCCGTGCTTTACAGTTATTCACCAAAAAACCTGCCTCCATTAAAGCGAATGGAGCTGGGAGCCACAGTGCAGCCAGAACTTCAGAAGAATGCGCAGCCACGCCCTTATATGGAATGTTGGCGTGTCACAATGCAGCCAGGGAAAGAGACAGACACAGACAGGGAAAGAGGCAGACACAGACAGGCTAAGAAACAGACATAAACAGGGTAAGAGACAGACACAAAGAGACAGACTGACAGGGAAATAGAGGGAAAGAGAGAGACAGGTTAAGAGACAGACACAGGGAAACAGACAGACAGGGAAAGGGAGTCAGGGTAAGAGACAGACAAAGACAGGTAAAGAGACAGACAGAGGGAAAGAAAGAGAGGGAAAGACAGGTAAAGAGACAGACAGGGAAAGTGACAGAGATAGATAGACAGGGAAAGAGATTGAGACAGAGGGAGAAAGAGACAGTCAGAGACAGACAGAGATATATATACAGAGGGGGAGACAGACATTATACTTACATTTCTATTTGTTTTGTGGTGTTTGTGTGCAGAATACATTTTTGTTAATATATTCTATTTTGTTAACAGCAGTTATTAACCCGGGCGAAGACGGGTAGTACAGCTAGTAAAGGTTAAATGTTCATGGTGAATGTGGACAGGAGTAAGTAGACCAGAAGGCACAAAGACACGCGTTTCGCATAAATGCTTCTTCTGGGGAGTGAAGTATTTTCAATTAAAAATGTGTTTTATATTTCCAGCGTTTGGCTCCATACTCGTCACTCTATAGGTTTTACAGCCAAAAGCGCGTATACTTTTCAGGAATCAGACGGGTGTGACCACGCATTGTAACTACAGCTTATGCCCAATTTGGTAGAGCGCTATAGTGGCCTAAAAAAATCCAAAAGTTGCTACATTTTCAAAGCTCCAGTTTTGTGGTGTAAAAGCTTTGCTGAATCGGCTCAGATTTCTTTCTGAATGTGGGGGGTGAACAATGCCGAATTATGTCACAATATGCCCAGGTATAAGAGATTGCACAGCCGAGGGGGTCTTGCCACGTCTCCGCACAGATCCACTTGGCTGCGTTCTCCCTTCACCTGGACAAGGTGGTCCTCTTTCCTTCGGAAGACATTACCCTTCCTTCTTACTGTCCCTCGCCTGCTACACCCTGGGGAGCGCTTGCTCCATTATTTAGAGGTGGTAGTCGCCCATGTGCTTTACCCCAGGCGTTCTCCTCTCATCATCCTGAATGGCCCAAACAAAGGACTCCCAATACCCATTGTCACAATAGACCCCCGGACCAGGATGGCCACAGGCGAGGTGTATTATGGCCCCCCACTCCACCAGGGGCCTTCTGGCTGCAAAGTGGTCTCACCAGTTCCTCAGTGCTACACTTTGCATTTGGTGGCCACAAGATCCTATGAACAGCGGTGACCCTACTGACTCTGGCCATCTCTGCAGTTAGTGACGACCTGTAGATGTCTTCGGGGGGACCCAGCCCCCATTCATTTTGTTTTTAGGGTTACATAGTTGCGCCATCTGCTTTTTGGTGTAGACTTAGTGACTGCCCCCTAGTGGCAGCCGCCTCTTATCCCAATTTCTTCTATAAACTGCAGTATATATATATATATATATATATATATATATATATATATATATATATATATATATATATATATATATATATATATATATTTTTTCTGGATGTGTTTTGTAGGAATCTCTTCCTGAGTGCCGGGACGGACGGCCGCGCTCACCTGTACTCCATGCTCCAGGAGACCCCACTCACTTCTCCGCAGCTCTCCCAGAAATACCTCTTTAGCATTCGGTGGTCTCCCGTGCGCCCCTTGGTGTTTGCAGCAGCTTCCGGAGAAGGTAAGATGTGCGGGACACAGCTGTAATATTAGTGGGGTTCATTAATACATTTGAGTAGAGGGGGGCTACATGGTCATTGATCAGAGTATTGCAATGCACCATAATGGAAGTAAATAAGCTGACAACGCTGCAATATGCGAGGTCAGAACAGGACCATAAAAATTGGACTGTTTTTTTTGCAAAAATCAGGTTGCAGCCGGTCCTTGCGGTGCATTGCATTACTGCAGGATTTGGCCAATGAACGTGAGATATCTTGTAGATAGCGTCATTGTTAACGGTCTATTATTTTGCCAAAAAGGAGACGTTCTGCTCTTTGATTTTGGAAAAAGCTCCCAGAAGCCATCACTCAGCATAAAGCAGACGTCCAACGAGAAGCCCGTTCACTGCCTGGAGTTCAACCGAGCCCAGACCCAGCTCCTGGCGTCCGGGGACGGGACCGGTGCCGTGAAGATCTGGCAGCTGAGCACTGACTTTACAGAGCAAGGAGCGCGAGAGATGGACGTCCTGGATGAGCTGGCCACGGACTGATCCGGCATATAAATCGGTGAATAAACGCTTATTTATGGGATTCAGAATCTGTTTATATTATACTAGAAGGTGGCCGGATTCTACGCATCGGGTATTCTAGAATTTACGTATTGTGTAGTTCATGTATGATTTTTGTTATATATATATATATATATATATATATATATATATATATATATATATATATATATAGATGTTGTTGTGTGTAGTTACCAAAGTGTTTGTGTAGGGGCTGTACATGTTCTGGGTGTTGTCTGGGTGTGACGGGGGGTGAGAGCGGTGTTGTATGTGTGTTGCGTGTGTTGCGTTGTTTGTGGAGCGCTGTGTGTCTGTAGCGCTGTGTGTTTGTAGCGTTGTGTGTGTGTTGCGCGGTTTGTGTGTGTGTGGTGTGTTTTGGGGGGAGGTATGTTTTGTGCAATGTGTGTGTTGTGCGGTATGTGCGTATATTTGTGTGTGCCGCGGTGTTTGTGTGTTGGGTGTTGTGTGTGTGCAGCGTTGTCTGTGTGTGTGGGTGTCTGTGTAGGGCAGTTGTTTGTGGTTCCCAGTGTGTGTGTGTGTGGTGTGTTGTGCAGTGCGCGCGCGGCGCGTGTGTGTGTGTTGGGGGGAGGTGCGCACTCCCAAACGTGCTCCATCCCCCATGCAGCGCACTCCCCATCGTGCTCCATCCCCCATGCAGCGCACTCCCCATCGTGCTCCATCCCCTATGCTGCGCACCCCCCATCGTGCTCCATCTCCCATGCTGCGCACTCCCAAACGTGCTCCATCCGCCATGCTGCGCACTCCCAAACGTGCTCCATCCGCCATGCTGCGCACTCCCAAACGTGCTCCATCTGCCATACTCCGCACTCCCCATCGTGCTCCATCCCCGATGCTGCGCACCCCCCCCATCATGCTCCATCCCCGATGCTGCGCACCCCCCCATCGTGCTCCATCCCCCATGCTGCACCAGCATCAGCCTCTCTGCCCCCAGCATCAGCTTCTCTGCCCCCAGCATCAGCCTCTCTCCTCCCAGCATCAGCCTCTCTCCTCCCAGCATCAGCCTCTCTCATCCTAGCATCAGCCTCTCTCATCCTAGCATCAGCCTCTCTCCTCCCAGCATCAGCCTCTCCTCTCTGTCCCCAGCATCAGCCTCTCTCCTCCCAGCCTTCCCCAGCATCAGCCTCTCTCCTCCCAGCCTCCCTCCTCCCACCCTCCCCCAGCATCAGCCTCCCTCTCCCAGCCTCCCCCAGCATCAGCCTCCCCCAGCATCAGCCTCTCTTCTCTCAGCCTACCTCTCCCAGCCTCCCTCCTCCCAGCCTCCCTCAGCATCAGCCTCCCTCTCCCAGCCTCCCCAAGCATCAGCCTCCACCAGCATCAGCCTCTCTCCTTCCAGCCTCCCCCAGCATCAGCCTCCGCCAGCATCAGCCTCTCTCCTTCCAGCCTCCTCCAGCATCAGCCTCCCTCTCCCAGCCTTCCCCAGGATCAGCCTCTCTCCTCCCAGCCTCCGTCCTCCCAGCCTACCCCAGCATCAGCTTTCCCCTCCCAGCCTCCCTCAGCATCAGCCTTCCCCAGCATCAGCCTCTCTCCTCCCAGCCTCAGCCTCTCTCCTTCCAGCCTCCCCCAGCATCAGCCTCTCTCCTTCCAGCCTCCCTCAGCATCAGCCTCCCCTTCCCAGCCTTCCCCAGGATCAGCCTCTCTCCTCCCAGCCTCCTTCCTCCCAGCCTCCCCCTCCCAGCCTCCCTCAGCATCAGCCTTCCGCTCCCAGTCTCCCCCAGCATCAGCCTCCCCAAGCATCAGCCTCCACCAGCATCAGCCTCTCTCCTTCCAGCCTCCCCCAGCATCAGCCTCTCTCCTTTCAGCCTCCCTCAGCATCAGCCTCCTGTCACAAACCACCGAGGGGGTCACTCAGAAATCCCCCGCGCTGGCTACCAGTACGTCACAATCGGGGGGTAACAAGTGGGGGTCACCCCTCCTTTATACCTCCCGACCGACAGACAGAGCACGTGACGCGCTCTCTAGCGCCCCTCTTATAGTCAGGCCAATTATGGAATTGCCCGACAATAAGCAAGGAGGCCGCTATACTACTTATGCCGATTATTGAAGGGTCCCCGGTGAGAGTAAGGTATATATTCCCCCGACCTCCGCGGGCGGAATATATAAAATCTCCCCGAATCTCACTGGCCTCCCCACAATAATCCTTGGCACAATTCGCTGCCACCAACCGATTTACGGTAACTATTAGCCGAACACACAGACGTGGGATTCAAGATCGAGATAACAGAACAGCCCAAGATTAATTATATAATTTAATCAGCCTAAAGCACACTAGAAACTACAATATATACAATAGGGAATCTACAGAATATACATATGTCAGAGTACAGTTACAATCAAAGCATGGGTTACAAACAGGCATACACAGTCCCAGCAGTTACCTTGTTGCGTCTGGCCACAGGGGGGCGCTGTACCCAGGTTTCTAGGATCCTTCCCACAGATGTTTCCTACACGTGCCCCCAGCGAAAAGAACACTGGAAAATGGCCGAAGTAGGGTTATCAACCTGGGCAAATCCAGGTCCCCTCCTACCTTAGTGACCTCAGAGGGAGCACTGCTCCACCCCTGGCTGGAGTTATGGACAATCCACAACATGGAATATGGGCCATAACTTTGCCTGGGAGCGTCGTAGGCGGACGCCAATGCTCTCATTGTGATAGTTATGAATTTAGCCACAGAACGAGGGGACTCATGACCTGTCTGCCAGTTCCCCATTGGCTGATATCACGCCTGGGGCATTTCCCAATGTCCTGCTCCCATAAAAAGGGTGTGCCGGCATCGTCCGCATGCGGAGACACCATTTTTATGGTTGCCATATTTATCGGAAATATGGCTTGCGAGATATGAACCATTTTTTACTGGAGTCGTTCTGTCTGGCTAGTTCCATAGCCTTGCTAATTAGCTAGCAGCCCCCACTACAGGGTCACGGCAGGGAGTCATCCTGTGTCCATTGTCCCCAAGCCACCTAATTTCCATATCACAGGACATGGCCATGGAGGTGTAAGTGGAACACTGAGAACAAGAAGGGAGGGGGCACTGCCAGGGAGTGATGAGGGATTATGACTGGAGTCATAATTCATCTTCATATCCCGGGATTTGCCTCACACCTCCCCCCTTTTGAGGGCGCTAGGGGGCAGCACACTCCGGTGTTCCCCCGTGCGCCCGTCCGCGACCTCTCCTTGTCGGGACAGCCCGTCTGCGTTACCGTGGTCACGGCCCCTTTCTTCAGCGCTCTATTGGGAGACCCAGACGATTGGATTGGGGTATAGCTACTGCCTCCGGAGGCCACACAGAGCACTACACTAAAAAGTGCAAGGCCCCTCCCCTTCTGGCTATACCCCCCCGTGGTGTCACGGGTTCTCCAGTTTTCAAGCTTTGTGCGAAGGAGGTCAGACATCCATGCATAGCTCCACAGATTTTAGTCAGCAGTAGCTGCTGACTATTTCGGATGGAAGAAAAGAGGGCCCATATAGGGCCCCCAGCATGCTCCCTTCTCACCCGTTGATGGTGTTGTAAGGTTGAGGTACCTATTGCTGGTACGGAGGCTGGAGCCCACATGCTGCTTTCCTTCCACATCCCCCTGAGGGGCTCTGAGGAAGTGGGATCCTGCCGGCCTCAAAGCTCTGACGCCGGGCTCCATCCACAGACCCATTTGAACCTGCTGGATACAGAGCTGGAGTACCGTTCAGGGACATGGCCCTGCACCATTACAGGTACTCTGTGTCCCCGTACACACAGGCATAGCACACTCCAGACTTGCTGGGTGTGCTAGTGCGCCGGGGACAGTAATGGGTTACAGTCACTGCAGCTTTGCTGAGTGACTTTGTGTTTTGGGAACTACCGCGCCGGACGCTCCGGGAGCGGCGGCGCGGCTGGGACTTGTAGTTCGCCGGGGACTGGGCGCCGACCGCGCTTTTACGGCGGCGGCGCTTATAAATCCAGTCCCCGGCTTCTGCGGCCTAGTGCCACTTCGTTCCCGCCCCCTCCCTGTCACTCAGGGAAGGGGACAGGCGCTGAGCAATCAGCAGCGCCGAGGGCTGGAGCCTTTTTACATGCTCCAGCCCTCTCACTGCACACTGTCGGACGCCGGATTCCCGCTCTGCCTTGGGGGCACGCCCACGGCCCGCCCCTCCTCACATGAGCTGGGGAAGAAGCCGGCAGCCATTACTGCAGTCCGAGCTCGGACTTTCGGCAACCAGGCAGGACTATGGCGACCATACACCCGCTTATAGGCGGGCGGTAAGCGGCACACATAGTGCTGACCACAATATAACTGCAGTGTGTACATGTGTTGTTTTTAACTGCATAGGTCGCTATATGCCCGCTTGGGGAGCGACACATCAGCAGCAGGAAAGCAGGTGTGCTAAGGCACAGGCTTTCTATGCTGCTTGTATTGCACGACTGAGGTGTTCATTTGTGTTTATGCTTATATGCTATACATTGCACTGTACAGTCGCTAGTCTTATGGAATGGCTAGACTACAGCAGCTGAAAACCAAGGGTGCTGGGGCACAGGTTTTTTTCTATGCTGCTTGTATTGCATGGGCTGCAGTGTGCATTTGTACTTGTGCTTGTATGCTATACATTGCACTGTATGGTCACTCTTCTGGGCTATATTCCCCTAGATGACTAGTCTACAGCAGCAGGAAAGCAGGGGTGCCAGGGCATAGGCTTCTATGCTGCTTGTATTGCATGTGCTGCAGTGTGCATTTGTACTTGTGCTTGTATGCTATACATTGCACTGTACGGTCACTCTTCTGGGCTATATTCCCCTAGATGACTAGTATACAGCAGCAGAAGAGCAGGGGTGCCAGGGCACAGGCTTCTATGCTGCTTGTATTGCTTGTGCTGCAGTGGTCATTTGTACTTTATGCTTGTATGCTATACATCGCACTGTATGGTCACTCTTCTGGGCTATATTCCCCTAGATGACTTGTCTACAGCAGCAGAAGAGCAGGGGTGCCAGGGCACAGGCTTCTATGCTGCTTGTATTGCTTGTGCTGCAGTGTGCATTTGTACTTTATGCCTGTATGCTATACATTGCACTGTACGGTCACCAATCTTGGCTATATACTTCTAGATAGCTAGTCGGCAGCGGCAAAAAAGCAACACAGATTTTCAGTGCTGTTTTTACTACATGGGATGCTGTTCATGACACCGTCCCATTGTGTGCATGCTCCCCTGTAGCACGTCGTCTGCCGGGGTCTCTAGCACTTCGTCTGCCGGGGTCTCTACTAGTTGTGGCCAAAGAAACCACCTGTCAACCCTGTCCATGGACAGGGACGGAGTAGTCATAATATAGAGACTTGCAGTCCAGACAGGCCATGGGCAATCTACTTGACCAAAAGGCAGCTCTTCAGGGCTTTGATACTGACATCGCTCTCAATCCGGATACACCGGGTGGTAACGCCATACGGAATGATCCTATACCGTCCATCAATGGAAGGTTGGATCTTTCTCCCTCAGCTCCCCCAGTGGAGATAGGAGATGAACAGGAGAAGTCCCTTTGCAGTATCTCACACAGATATTGAGTATTTTTCTGGCCACGCTGACTTCAGAGAAGCAGTCCAGGAACACCACGCTTACCAGATAAGCGTCTTCTCCAAACGTTTTTAGGATACACGTTATCCCTTTTCCCCTGACGTGGTCAGCGCTGGACCCAGGGTCCAAAGGTGGATTCTCCAATCTCCAGGCTTGCATCTAGAGCCATAGTTGCACTGGAGATGGGGCTTCACTTAAAGATGCCATTCACAGACAGATGGACTCTGGTTGAAATCTGTCTAGGAAGCTATCGGCGTGTCGGTTGCTCCGGCATTCACGGCCGTATAGGCAACCTAACCTTTCTTTATCGTTCCTATGGGAGACCCAGACCATGGGTGTATAGCTACTGCCCCCGGAGGACACACAAAGTTACTACACTCAAAACGTGTAGCTCCTCCCTCCTAGCATATACACCCCCTGCTAGCCAGTTCTAGCCAGTTTCTTGCTTTGTGTCAGGAGGATCCACACACACACATGCATCCCTTTTTGATTTTTCATTTTTTACAAAGATTTGGAAGAAAAGCGGGTCCACTGGACCCCCGGCATGTCCCTTCACACTCCCCTGGCGGCAGTGCTGTTAAGGTTGACTTCAGGGCAGGAGCCCTTCATGCCGCGCTCCTTCAACATCCCTTAGGGGCTCTGAATTGAAGTGGGAGCCAACACGGTTCTCACTGCCTTGCAGGAGACCGGCCTCCATCCGCAGCCCTTGTGCAGGACCCTGCTGGACGGAGCACTGACCCCCACCCCACAGGGAATGGACCCTGCGTCTCAAAGCTAAGTATAGAGACGCTTATTCAGAGGGTCTTTCTGCATGTGGGGCACTTTTATTGGGGGGGACAGTGATTGCTGAATAATGCTGCCTTGTTTACTGTGTTTCCGGCCGGTTCCACAGTTTTTACTGAGAACCGCGCCGATGACGCCTGATTTTCGGCCGCATGCATAACTTTAGGCCCCGGCTTCAGCCGCGGCCTAGTTTCGTTTCGTTCCCCTGCATGTCAGGCATGCAGGGGGACGCTGCAGAGCCGCCCGCCGGCCGCTCTGCACAGGGGAGGACGCTCCGTTTTGAGGTGATGATTCCCTCCCCTGTACATCTCCTTCGCCCTCCGATTCCCGCTCCTGGGTTAACCCCCGCCTCCCCCCCCTCACTTTGGCGCCATTTTCCAGCGTCTTAGTACACTGGTCGGCGCTGGCTGCCCTGCAGCACAGGGAGGGAATACTGGCTGAGGGTCCAGGCTTGGAATCCGGAGGGCACTCATAATATGGCCTGATAAGTCACAACCCCTGGTTGTGCACTTTTTATACACTCTCAGGCATTCTGAAGGAGTTAATTCTTTATCATAGAATCTCCTCCTCAGCAGCATGACACTCTCAGGCATGCTGAAGGAGTTAATTCCTTATCATAGAATCTCCTCCTCAGCAGCATGTCTCACTCTAGCAGCTAAGCTACAAGGTTCTACATGTGCTGCATGTAACCTCATATTGCCTGAACCGGCACACTGTAACGGTTCTTAGGTGGGAGTCCCCCCAGGCTGAACCCCTGTCTTGGGTATTCTACCCATGCTGGACAGAGCCCCCACCTCTGCAGCATGTCTCACAGAGCGAGGCTGCAGGCTACCGAGCTCCTAACCACTGTGGCCCCTCAGCATGGGGGCTCATTAATAGTCCCTCCAGCTGCTCCGGTTTTGGTGGCTGACCCCCATAGGATTCCTATTTCCAGGGGTCGGCTGTCCCGGCATCTGCTGAGCATGCAGTTCCCCTCTCAGGGCGTTTTCTGCTCGCTCGGCCAAGCTCACAAGGGACTCTCCTTCTGGGCTCAGACCCCGTTCTCCTGACAGGGAGACGCAGGGTCCCCTGTCCTCCCCGTCCCGCAGCTCCGATTACGAGCTGATTCACCGGACGAGGAAGATGTCTCTACCGCGGACACGGACGCTACTTTATGTACATTGATCCGTCCGTAGGTGACGCAGATGCGAATGATTGGCTTGCGTCCATTATTCTTGTGTCCGCCTGATCAGGGGAGTATTCCCCGCTGGCAGAATGGCACAGTTTACCTTTAGCAGGTCAAGGAGTGTGTTACTTAACCACTCCAGTTTTCAGGCCGCTGCGTCCAAGCCCACAGCCTATCCTGCAGACCCCACAGCGGGGTTCTGCTGCCTGTCTCCCCCTCCCTTCAGAGAGGGTAGCCACTCCGGTCTAGACTGCCCGGTTAGTTGTATCAGTGGCTGACGGCACCTCTATAGGATTCTACCGTACATTAATTTTGTACTGGACCTCACTCCGCTCTGAGATGAAGCGTGTTTCTGAGGACTGTGTTTCCCCTGTCCACCCATGGTGGTCAAGAAGTGGGCTCATTCACTTCAGGTGGCTCAGCCCGGACCGTTATGTCAGTGGCTGCTGGCTCCTCACTTAAGGTTCTGCGGTCCGCCCGGTTGTCCTTTGGGCCAAGTCGGTATGGGAACGGCAGGAGCTTGTTCTCCTCAGCTTACAGCAGTGCGGTTTTTTGTAACTTCTCTGCTTCTCTGGAGGAGATGCATTCTCTCACAGGGACTCTATGCCCAAAACGGTTGCCTGAACTCCAGACTTCAGTCTTTTCATCCTCTGCCAGGTCTGCCATGCTAGACGCCGCACGGCGGTGGTCTGGGCTACCTTCCTCGCTATCCGCAGGCTCCTGTGGCTTCGAAATTGGAAGGCAGATGCCTCTATGGAGGTTCCTGGCTAGGCTCCCCCTTGGTGGGCCCAGTTTCCCCGGAACCAAGCTGGGTGAAATTAAGGAAGCTCTTGGCGGGGAGTGTGCTTCCTCGCCACAATCCTAAACCAGGGAACCTGTCCAGGGCAGGAATCAGTTGAGGTTTCGGTGGTTTCCGTTCCTCCATCTGATCGTCCTCTAGCTCGGCCTAGGTTCATAGAACCAAATGGCTCGAAGCTGCGTCTTCAGAAGACCGCAGGAGATGCTGCCACTGAGCCAGCTTCCTCCGAGCTATCTAGCCACGCCAACAACCTCCTTGGTCGGTGGCAGGCTCTCTCCACTTGGCGACGTATGGTTCTAACACGTCTCCGTTCAGTGGGGGCGGGATTATATCTCCCATGGCTACAGGATGGAATTCTGTCCACCCGCCAAACAGATTTTTTCTGTCAACTCCTCCCGGCTCCAAGGCCGCCGCCTTCTCACAGGCCGTGGCATTTCTTGCAGACCAATGGAGTAATTGTACCGGTTCCCGACTGGGAACGGTTCTGAGATTTTTGCTTAAATCTATCCTAGTCCCCGAAGAGGGCGGTGCCTTCCGACCTGGATCTTTAGCTTTTCAAGCATAGTCAGGTGTGGCGTTTTCACATGGAGTCTCGGTCTTGTTCCGTGTGTTTTTCACCGGATCAATCAAGAACCCAAGGAGATTCCCTAGCAGCCATCGGCATCAGAGATGCCTATCTGCAGGGGTCAATCGCAGTTTCACACCAGCGTTGACTACGTTTTGACAATCGGAGTGGTCCAATTCGTGGCTCTTCCCTTGGGGTTAGCCACGGCCCCTCGAGTATTCTCATTGGGGCAGCTGTGATTAGGGTCCTGCACCCCTAGGGATTGGCAGTGATCTTTTGCCCTGGACGGCCTTCTTGTCCGGGCTTCATCCAGTGCTGACTCTTAGCAGAGTGCTTCGCTCACTCTCGCCACTCTAACCTATTCGAGTGGCTTGTCTTTCTGCCCAAGTCCACTCTGACTTCGAACCAGAGGTTCTCAGGGACGCAATTCGAGTCTCTATCGGCACTTGTGAAGCTGCTCTTAGTCGATCAGTAGTCCCTCCGCTGGCGGTCGGCGTCGTTCTATCAGACACCATATACAGGTGCTGGTCAGACGGTGGCATCAATGGAAGCGATTCCTTGCCCAGTTTCTCCTGCGTCCTCTGAGATTGGATGTTTTCCGCTGTACAAGCGAACTCCCTCCTCCCACGGGGTGGTGGCTTCGCCACTGACCAGAGGCTCGTTTCAGTGGTGGCTTCGGCCACTCTGTCTCAGGAGCGCTCCTTCCTGGCCCCGTCCCGGGTGAGCCTCACCAGGATGCTAGTCTATCCGCCTTGGGAGCAGTATATCTCCACCGTGGAGCGCAGGGCGCTTGGACTCTGTCCGAATCAGCCCTCTGGATCAATGTGCTGGAAATCAGAGCTGTATTCTAGCTCTCTAAGCCTTCACCATCTGTTGGCGGCTAGGCACATTCGAGTCCAGTCGGACAACGTGACAGCGTTTTTTCCTACATCAGCTTCCAGGGCGAGACACTCAGCCGCCTGGCAATCTTGGCGGCTCAACATTCTTCAGTGGACAAGGGACTCCTAGTCCACCGTATCCGCAGCCCACATCCTAGATGTGAAAACTGCGAGGCAGACTATTTCAGCTGTCCAACCGTGGTCCACAATCCTCAGGTTTTGCGGTAGACACACTGGTTCATGTTTGACCCCAGCTTCGTCTCTTTACGTATTTTACCCTCTACCTCTTGTCCAGAGTCCTGCGCAAGATCAGTAAAGAGGGCCGTCGGGTCATTCTCATACTCCAGACTGACCCAGGCAGGCTTGGTACTCTGACCTGCTCCTTCTGTCCGTTGGGTTGCCATGGCATCTTCCGGACCGTCCAGACCTTTTCTCAAAAGGTCCGTTTTTTCCGTCAGAATTCTGGATTCTCAGATTGACGGCGTAGCTCTTGAGTCCCGGATCTTGGCGACTTCTGGTATCCTTCCTGAAGTCATCTCCGCTATGACTCGAGCTCCAAAGTGTCCTTTGACCTTTTTGGCCTTGCCGACCCTCCTGTCCCTTCCACAGTCCGGTCTACAGCTAGGACTATCCCTCATTAAGGGACAGGTCTCGGCTCTGTCAGTATGTGCCAGCGGCGTATCGTCCGGCTGGCTCCGGTGCGCTCCTTTAAGGGCGCATCTCACATCATTCCGCCTTTCCGGCGGCCTATGGAGCCCTGGGACCTTAATCCGGTCCTCCCGGTTCCCGGAAACCTCCCTTTGCGCCTCTTGAGGAGGTTTCTTTGTTTCATCTTTCACAGAAAGTAGTCTTTCTAGTGGCTATATTTTCCCGCCAGAGAGTTCTGGCTGCACTCTCTCGGAGTCACCCCCTTTTTTTTGGTCTTTGCATCAAGACAAGGTGGTCTCCGTCCGACTCCGGACTTTTTTCCCTAAGGTGGTTACTGCTTCCACCTTATCCGGGGCAATTTTCCTGCCTTCCTTTTGTCCGGCTCCTGTTCATCGCTTGAGGAAGCGTTGCATATCCTGGATCTGGTGCGGGCGCTCCGGATCTATGTGTCTCGCACCGCCGTTATTAGGCGGTGCACCTCTCTCTGGTGCTGACTGCTAGTCAGCGTAGCGGTCTCTCGGCATCTAAGCCGACCCTGGTTCGTTGGCTTAGGTCGGCCATTTCGGAGACCTACAAGTGTACTCAAGTGCCTTCCCCGCCGGGGATCAGAGCACATTTGATCAGACCTGTCGGCGCCTTTTTGGGCTTTCAGGCACCAGGTTACGGCTCAGTAGGTCTGTCAGACTGCAGCTCGAATTAGTCTGCATACTTTTTCGAAGCACTACCCAAGGCATGCTCATGCTTTGGCAGACGCGGGCTTGGGCAGACGCATCTTTCCGGCGTCTGTCGCCCATTTGTGAAGTTAGGTTTGCCTGCTTCTCAGTTGTCTGTTTATTCCCACCCATGGACTGCTTTTGAACGTCCCATGGTCTGGGTCTCCCATAGGAACGATAAAGAAAAAGAGAATTTTGTTTACTTACCGTAAATTCTTTTTCTTATAGTTCCGTCATGGGAGACCCAGCACCCTCCCTATTGCCTGTTGGCAGGTTTCTTGTTCCGTGTGTCTTCACCGGCTGTTATTGTTGTAGACAGAGGTTCCGGCTCTTCCGGATTTTACTCTCTCTTCTTGTGGGTGGATGTCCTCCTTCAGCTTTTGCACTAAACTGGCTAGAACTGGCTAGCAGGGGGTGTATATGCTAGGAGGGAGGAGCTACACGTTTCACATCCCGGGCGTAGAAAACTGGGAAGCAGACTTCCTCAGTCGCCAGGGTATGGACGCGGGGGAATGGTCCCTTCACCCGGACGTGTTTCAGGAAATCTGTTGCCGCTGGGGGGTGCCGGACGTCGACCTAATGGCGTCTCGGCACACCAACAAGGTCCCGGCATTTATGGCACGATCGCGCGATCACAGAGCTCTGGCGGCAGACGCCTTAGTGCAAGATTGGTCGCAGTTCCGGCTCACATATGTGTTTACACCTCTGGCACTCTTGCCCAGAGTACTGCGCAAAAATCAGATCCGATTGCGGCCGCGTCATACTCGTCGCACCAGACTGGCCGAGGAGATCGTGGTACCCGGATCTGTGGCATCTCACGGTCGGCCGACTGTGGTCACTACCAGACCGACCAGACTTATTGTCCCAAGGGCCGTTTTCTCCATCGGAATTCTGCGGCCCTGAACCTGACTGTGTGGCCTTTGTGTCCTGGATCCTAGCGTCTTCAGGATTATCCCAAGGGGTCGTTGCCACCATGAGACAGGCTAGGAAGCCCACGTCTGCTAAGATCTACCACAGAACGTGGAAGATTTTCTTAATCTGGTGCTCTACTCAGGGAGTGTCTCCCTGGCCATTTGCATTGCCTACTTTTCTTTCCTTCCTACAATAGGAGTTAGAAAAGGGCTTGTCGCTCGACTCCCTCAAAGGGCAAGTCTCAGCACTATCCGTGTTTTTTCAGAAGCGTATAGCACGTCTTTCTAAGGTGCGCACGTTCCCGCAGGGGGTTTGTCATATCGTACCCCCGTACAAGCGGCCGTTAGATCCATGGGATCTGAACAGGGTTCTAGTTGCTCTCCAGTAGCCGCCTTTCGAGCCTCTGAAGGAAGTTTCCTTTTCTCGCCTGTCACAGAGGGTGGCGTTTCTCGTTGCGATCACATCGCTTCGGCGAGTGTCTGAGCTGGCAGCTCTGTCATCCAAGGCTCCCTTCCTGGTGTTTCACCAGGACAAGGTAGTGCTGCGCCCCATTCCGGAGTTTCTCCCTAAGGTCGTATCCTCGTTTCATCTTAATCAGGATATCTCCTTACCGTCCTTTTGCACTCATCCGGTTCACCGGTATGAGAATGATTTACGTTTGCTAGATCTGGTGAGAGCACTCAGAATCTACATTTCCCGCACGGCGCCCATACGCCGTTCCGATGCCCTTGTCGCTGGTACGCGCAAGAGGTTGCAGGCTTCTAAAGCCACCCTGGCTCGATGGATCAAAGAACCAATTCTGGAAACCTACCGTTCTGCAGGGCTTCCGGTTCTTTCAGGGCTGAAAGCCCATTCAACCAGAGCCGTGGGTGCGTCCTGGGCACTACGACACCAGGCTTCGGCTCAACAGGTGTGCCAGGCAGCTACCTGGTCGAGTCTGCACACTTTCACCAAACATTATCAGGTGCATACCTATGCTTCGGCGGATGCCAGCTTAGGTAGAAGAGTCCTGCAGGCGGCAGTGATTTCCCCGTAGGGGAGGGCTGTTTTGCAGCTCTAACATGAGGTATTTATTTACCCACCCAGGGACAGCTTTTGGACGTCCCAATCGTCTGGGTCTCCCAATAGAGCGCTGAAGAAGAAGGGAATTTTGTTACTTACCGTAAATTCCTTTTCTTCTAGCTCTTATTGGGAGACCCAGCACCCGCCCTGTTGTCCTTCGGGATTTTTTTGTTGTTTGCGGGTACACATGTTGTTCATGTTGAACGGTTTTTCAGTTCTCCGATGTTACTCGGAGTTAATTTGTTTAAACCAGTTATTGGCTTTCCTCCTTCTTGCTTTGGCACTAAAACTGGAGAACCCGTGACACCACGGGGGGGTATAGCCAGAAGGGGAGGGGCCTTGCACTTTTTAGTGTAGTGCTTTGTGTGGCCTCCGGAGGCAGTAGCTATACCCCAATCCAATCGTCTGGGTCTCCCAATAAGAGCTAGAAGAAAAGGAATTTACGGTAAGTAACAAAATTCCCTTCTTTGTGGCGAATGGTGAAGTTGTATTGCTGGAGCGCAAGGCTCCATCGCAACAATCGCCCATTCGTCCCAGAGACGGTGTGCAACCAGCTGAGGGGATTGTGGTCCGTCTCCACGATGAAGTGGCGCCCGTATAGATAGGGTTGCAGACGCTGCAGGGCCCACACTATGGCCAGGCACTCCTTCTCCATCGTGGAATAGGCAACTTCCCTTGGTAACAGCTTCCTGCTCAGGTACAAGACTGGGTGCTCTTGGCTCGCAGAGTCCACCTGGCTGAGCACCGCACCGAGGCCGAAGTCACTGGCGTCGGTCTGTACTACAAACGGCCGCGTGAAGTCGGCTGCCTGTAGCACGGGCGGGCTGGACAGGGCGTCCTTTAGGGCCTGGAAGGCTGTCTCGCAGTCCATTGTCCAATCGACTGCAGAGGGCAGCTTCTTCTTGGTGAGGTCCGTCAAGGGCTTTGCCAGGCTACTATAGCGTGGAACAAACCTCCTATAGTACCCGGCGGTCCCCAAGAAGGACATCACCTGCTTCTTGGTCCTGGGGGTGGGCCAGGATGCGATGGCCTCCACTTTCTCAGGCTCGGGCTTCAGTGTTCTCCCACCTACCCGGTGACCGAGGTACTGGACCTCGCTCATGGCCAGCTGACACTTTCCCGGCTTGATGGTCAAACCTGCCCGGTGGATCCGCCTGAGCACCTGTGCTAGATGCTCTAGGTGGTCCTCCCAGGTGGGACTGAAGACGGCAATGTCATCCAGGTACGCGGCCGCGTACCCTTCAAGTCCCTTGAGCAGGGTGTTGACCATCCGCTGGAAAGTGGCAGGGGCATTCCTCATCCCGAATGGCATCACCGTGGACTCGTACAGTCCAAATGGGGTAATAAAGGCAGAGCGTTCCCTGGCCTTGCGAGTCAGGGGGATCTGCCAATATCCCCGGCTCAGATCCATGATGGTCAGGTACTGAGCCCCGGCCAACTGATCGAGCAGGTCATCGATGCGTGGCATTGGGTACGCATCGGCGACCGTGACCGCATTGAGCCCCCTGTAGTCCACGCAGAACCGAGTGGTTCGGTCCTTCTTAGGGACGAGGACTACAGGCGAGGCCCAAGCGCTGTTGGATGCCTGGATCACCCCCAGCTTCAGCATCTCGTCAATCTCCTGGCGCATGTGTTGCTGCACCTCCAGGGAGACCCGATATGCTGAACGCCGGATCGGGGGATGATCCCCAGTGTCCACGTGATGGACAGCCAAGTCAGTCCTTCCGGGCTGGTTGGTAAACAACCCCCGGAAGGGGTGTAGGGTGGCCCACAGCTGGGACCGTTGGTCCTCCAAGAGCTGGTGGCCAACCTCCACATCCTCAATGGATCCGCCTGCCCTAACCTGGGCTAGCATATCCAAGAGGGTTTCCGCTTCTCCCTCCTCGGGCAGGTTGCACACGGGGAGCGCACATGCCTCCCGCTCATGATGTGCCTTCATCATGTTCACATGGAAGGGCTTCCGCCTTCCACGGGCAGGGTCCAGGGTGACCAGGTACGTCACAGGGTTGAGCTGCTGGTACACGAGGTATGGGCCTTCCCAGGCTGCCTGAAGCTTGTCCTGTGGTACGGGGACCAGTACCCACACCTCTTGACCCACTTGGTAGGTCCTCTCACAAGCGTTCTGGTCGTACCAACGCTTCTGATCGGCCTGGGCTTGAGCCATATTGTCGTGTACCAGTTGCGTCAAGGCCTGCATTTTGTCCCGGAAGCGCATGACATACTCGATAACCGACACTCCAGGGGTGGCCAAATCCCCTTCCCAAGCCTCTTTCACCAGAGCCAGGGGGCCCCGCACACGTCGCCCGTACAGGAGCTCAAACGGTGAGAATCCTGTTGAGGCCTGTGGAACCTCCCGGTAAGCAAATAACAGGTGTGGGAGATACCGCTCCCAGTCACGCCCATGGGAGTCGACCAACATCTTAAGCATCTGCTTTAAGGTGCCATTGAACCGCTCGCACAGGCCATTAGTCTGTGGATGGTACGGGCTGGCCACCAGATGTCGCACCTGGACTTGCTTACAGAGGGCCTCCATCAGCTGGGACATGAATTGGGTCCCCCGGTCAGTGAGCATTTCCTGGGGAAAACCCACTCGGGAGAAAATCTCCAGCAATGCGGTGGCCACCTTGTCAGCCCGAATGGACGACAAGGCCACTGCTTCTGGGTACCGGGTGGCATAGTCCACTACCGTCAGTATGAAGCGTTTCCCGGAGCTGCTGGGGATGGCCAGCGGGCCGACCAGATCCACAGCCACCCTCCTGAAAGGCTCATCGATGATTGGCAGAGATACCAGTGGGGCTTTGGGGTGTGGCCCCGCCTTCCCCACTCTCTGACAGGTTTCACACGAACGGCAGTAGGCAGCCACATCGGCCCCCATTTTTGGCCAGTAGAAATGCTGGTTTAACCTGGCCTTGGTCTTAGCGATCCCTAGGTGTCCGGCCATCGGAATCTCATGTGCGATCCGCAACAACTCCGTCCGGAACGGATAGGGTACCACTAACTGTCGGTCCCTGGGCCACGCCTCCGGTGAACCCTGCTGGACCGTGGCCCGGTACAGCCGTCCTTGGTCCCAGACCACTCGCTCCGGGTCCGAGTCCGAGGGAGGCTGTGCCGCCTGCTCCTTAAGAGCTTTCAGGCTGTCGTCAGCCTCTAACGCTGCCTGAAACCCCTGACTAGATGTGGCCAGAATCGACGAGACTGTCACATCTTCAGTCAGTACCCCGGGACCTGTGTCCTGGCCTCCACCTGACTCGGCTGCCACTTGGTCAGAAGGGGAAGAGCTATCGGACCTCCGGGAGGCCCCTTGGCTTCCAGCACTCCCACTGCGGGTGACAGCGGCCACAGCCGCTGCGACCGTGGGTCGTGCCTGCTCCTCCTCCGTTCCTGACCAAGTCGCCGGTTCAGGCAGACCTACCTGGCTTCCTGACACCCCGGTTGTGGGGGAACCATGCACCGAGATCTTACCTGGGAGCACTTCCGCTCCTGGACCGGCCCCAATCTCACCTGCCTGTTCCCCTCCTGCAGCAACAGAACCCCGCTGTGAAATCTCTGGGGACCCCACATTTGCTGTGGTAGCCCCCACCCCACACACTGGTCCTCCCCCTGCAGCACCCTGCTCTCTGCTTATCCCTTCAGAGGGCAACAGATCCCAGCTCACAGGCTGATTACTTGTAGAGGCATTGTCACACCTTTCTCTGACCCCCTCCCCTGTCACAGCTGCAGCTGTGTGTGTGTCTATGGTGTCTGTGCAAGCAGAAATATCAGAGTTCACTCCCTCCTCCCTTACATCATTCATAGATAACACATTAACATTGTCCGGAGGCATGTCAGTACTGGCTGAAGGTTCAGCCCTTGGTTGGGGCCCAAACTGGGAGGTTATCTGCCCCAAATCTGTCCCAAGTAGCACGTTTGCAGGGATCCGATCAGTTACCCCCACCTCCCTCACCCCTCGCCCTGCGCCCCAGTCCACATAAATGTCAGCAACAGGCAGCGCCGGGTCAGTGCCTCCAATCCCGGAGACAGCTAGGGTTTTTCCAGGGATCAAGTCTTGGGGGGACACCATCTCAGGCCGCACCAGAGTCACCTCCGAGGCGCTGTCTCGCAGTCCTATGGTCACAGACCGGCCGACGGTGACAGGTTGGAAGCTGTCCAGGGACCTACCACCACCCCCACCCACACAATACACCTTGGGCGGCCCTTGGGACGGGGACGGAGCCGGGGCCTTGGGACGCTGAGGGCACATGGCCTTGAAGTGTCCAGGTAGGTTGCACTGGTGGCACCGTCTTGGCTCTGCCACGGGCCTGGAGAGGGGAGTTGAGGGGGACACCCCCTGCAGTCTAGGGGCAGGTGGGGCAGTCGCAGAGTTCATCTTACCCCCTCTCCAGGTGCTGCTGGTGGCTGCTCTCCTGGCCTCAGGAGCCCGATTGTTGGTGTAGTCGTCGGCCAGGGCAGCTGTAGCCGTGGACCCCTTTGGCTTCTGGTCTCGGATGAACTGGCGGAGATCCTCAGGGCAGTTCCACAAGAGTTGCTCCGTGATGAACAAGTCCAGGATCTCCGGTCCGGTGGAAAGCTGCAGGCCTTGGGTCCAGTGGTCGGCAGCTCGGGCAAGTGCCCGCCGGTGGTCAGCCCAGGAGTCCTTTGGTCCCTTCTGCAGGGTCCGGAACTTCTTGCGGTAGGACTCTGGAGTGAGGTTGTACTGTTGGATCAGGGCCCGCTTGATGGTGTCGTAGCCCTGATCTGCCTCAGCAGGCAAGTCCCCAAGGATATCCAGGGCCTTACCCCTTAAACGGGGGGTCAGGTATTTGGCCCACTGGTCCTTGTCCAGATGGTGCTGCAGGCAAGTCCGTTCAAAAGCAGTCAAGAAAGAGTCCAAGTCTCCATCCTTCTCCAGCACTGGGAAGTCCTCAACACGGACCTTTGGGAGTTTGGTGTCTCGAAGGTCACGTGTGGCTGATGAGGGCCGGAGCTGAGCTAGCTGCAGCTGGTAGTCACGGTCTGCCTGTCGCTCTCGCTCTCGCTCTTCACGCGCTGCCTGCCGCTCTCGCTCCGCAGCCTCACGCTCTGCGTGCCGCTCCGCAGCCTCAGCGTCACGCGCTGCCTGCCGCTCTGCCCTGCGCTCTGCCAGGAGTTCCTTGTAGCCCTTCTGGTCTCCAGCCTGGAGAAGGGCCATAGCCATTTGAAGAAGGCTATCCGAGCCTCCCAGGCTCGGTGGAATGGCACGTGGTGATCTGCGGCACGCTGCAGAGCTAGGCGATTCACTGTCCCTTTCAGAGCGGAGGGCTGGCATCTGGCTCGTTGAGGAACCTTGGGTGAGCTGCTCCTCATCTTGTCCATAATTGCCAGGTTGTGCAATGTCCTCGGCAGAACGGTTTTCTGGCGTCGAGCTCCTGGAGGACTCGTGGGCAACCTCCTCATTGCTGTCCACAGCACCGTCCTCCCTCTCTTCGGCTCCTGCCTTAGCATTGGCCAGTTGCATAGCTCTGCTCCTGGTGCCATCAGCCATTCTTGCAGACTTTTGGTCACTGACACGGAACTGACACCTGATGCCTCCACACACCTTACAGTATCTGCACTCTGACACTCTAGTGTTGAGCTAGTCTGAAGACCCCAGCAGCCACAGCTGCTGCAGGCAGTCTTTAGTGTCTGGGAGTATGGGTCTCACACTCACACACACTATTATCTCGATCCCACCGCTTGCCACCAATATGTCACAAACCACCGAGGGGGTCACTCAGAAATCCCCCGCGCTGGCTACCAGTACGTCACAATCGGGGGGTAACAAGTGGGGGTCACCCCTCCTTTATACCTCCCGACCGACAGACAGAGCACGTGACGCGCTCTCTAGCGCCCCTCTTATAGTCAGGCCAATTATGGAATTGCCCGACAATAAGCAAGGAGGCCGCTATACTACTTATGCCGATTATTGAAGGGTCCCCGGTGAGAGTAAGGTATATATTCCCCCGACCTCCGCGGGCGGAATATATAAAATCTCCCCGAATCTCACTGGCCTCCCCACAATAATCCTTGGCACAATTCGCTGCCACCAACCGATTTACGGTAACTATTAGCCGAACACACAGACGTGGGATTCAAGACCGAGATAACAGAACAGCCCAAGATTAATTATATAATTTAATCAGCCTAAAGCACACTAGAAACTACAATATATACAATAGGGAATCTACAGAATATACATATGTCAGAGTACAGTTACAATCAAAGCATGGGTTACAAACAGGCATACACAGTCCCAGCAGTTACCTTGTTGCGTCTGGCCACAGGGGGGCGCTGTACCCAGGTTTCTAGGATCCTTCCCACAGATGTTTCCTACACGTGCCCCCAGCGAAAAGAACACTGGAAAATGGCCGAAGTAGGGTTATCAACCTGGGCAAATCCAGGTCCCCTCCTACCTTAGTGACCTCAGAGGGAGCACTGCTCCACCCCTGGCTGGAGTTATGGACAATCCACAACATGGAATATGGGCCATAACTTTGCCTGGGAGCGTCGTAGGCGGACGCCAATGCTCTCATTGTGATAGTTATGAATTTAGCCACAGAACGAGGGGACTCATGACCTGTCTGCCAGTTCCCCATTGGCTGATATCACGCCTGGGGCATTTCCCAATGTCCTGCTCCCATAAAAAGGGTGTGCCGGCATCGTCCGCATGCGGAGACACCATTTTTATGGTTGCCATATTTATCGGAAATATGGCTTGCGAGATATGAACCATTTTTTACTGGAGTCGTTCTGTCTGGCTAGTTCCATAGCCTTGCTAATTAGCTAGCAGCCCCCACTACAGGGTCACGGCAGGGAGTCATCCTGTGTCCATTGTCCCCAAGCCACCTAATTTCCATATCACAGGACATGGCCATGGAGGTGTAAGTGGAACACTGAGAACAAGAAGGGAGGGGGCACTGCCAGGGAGTGATGAGGGATTATGACTGGAGTCATAATTCATCTTCATATCCCGGGATTTGCCTCACACCTCCCGTTCCCAGCCTTCCCCAGGATCAGCCTCTCTCCTCCCAGCCTCCTTCCTCCCAGCCTCCCCCTCCCAGCCTCCCTCAGCATCAGCCTTCCCCTCCCAGTCTCCCCCAGCATCAGCCTCCACCAGCATCAGCCTCTCTCCTTCCAGCCTCCCGCAGCATCAGCCTCCCCAAGCATCAGCCTCCACCAGCATCAGCCTCCCTCGTCCCAGCCTCCCCCAGCATCAGCCTCCCCCTCCCAGCCTCCCCCAGCATCAGCCTCTCTCCTCCCAGCATCAGCCTCTCTCATCCCAGCATCAGCCTCTCTCCTCCCAGCATCAGCCTCTCCTCTCTGTCCCCAGCATCAGCCTCTCTCCTCCCAGCCTCCCCCAGCATCAGCCTCCCCCAGCATCAGCCTCTCTTCTTCCAGCCTCCCCCAGCATCAGCCTCTCTCCTTCCAGCCTCCCCCAGCATCAGCCTCCCTCTCCCAGCCTTCCCCAGGATCAGCCTCTCTCCTCCCAGCCTCCGTCCTCCCAGCCTTCCCCAGCATCAGCTTTCCCCTCCCAGCCTCCCTCAGCATCAGCCTTCCCCAGCATCAGCCTCTCTCCTCCCAGCCTCAGCCTCTCTCCTTTCAGCCTCCCCCAGCATCAGCCTCTCTCCTTCCAGCCTCCCTCAGCATCAGCCTCCCCTTCCCAGCCTTCCCCAGGATCAGCCTCTCTCCTCCCAGCCTCCTTCAGCATCAGCCTTCCCCTCCCAGTCTCCCCCAGCATCAGCCTCCCCCTACCAGCCTTCCCCATGATCAGCCTCTCTGCTCCCAGCCTCCTCCAGCACGCCGTGCTCCTCTGCCGACACTCACACACCCGATCGCATCCACTCACACACACCCGATCGCATCCACTCACACACACCCGATCGCATCCACTCACACACACCCGATCGCATCCACTCACACACACAGACACTGACGATATCGCACATACGCGCTCACACTCACAACATCCGGAGATACCACATGCCTCTGGCCATGTGATCCTCCGTCAGGTCCTGGAAGGTCACAACAGCACAGTATCGAGGCCGAGAAGCAAGCGATATCGCCGGATGCTGTGAGTGTGTGGATGCGATGTGAGGTGTGTGTGAGGCGTGTGTGAGAGTGAGTGTGATCTGATGTGTGTGCGTGTGAATCTTCCGCCGCAGCAGGACCTTGATGCGCTTGTAACCATGCGAGCATGGTTACCAACGTATCCACACCACTCCCGTGCGAGCGGGGGCCGGGGGGGGGGGAGGGGGAGTACAGTACTCACCTCCGTGACAGCCGTGTCAGTTCGGGGAATGCGTGGGGGGAGGGAGGGGGCGGGGCCAGAGCTAGCGTGCATTGCGTGAGGGGGGCGTGGCGTGGCCGAATTGCCAATGCCTGCAGGGTGCCGGGGCAAGAGGCCAATCTGTGGGGGGGGCGGAGCCTGGGCGAGCGGCTGGCCAATCCGTGTGGGGGCGCAGCCTGGGCGAGCGGCCAATCCGTGTGGGGGGCGGGGCCATGGCGAATCAGCTTTGTGTCACCGTAAGGACACAATTTTGGAGCATGACAGACAGACAGACAGACAGAATAAGGCAATTATATATATAGATACAGTGCCTACAAGTAGTATTCAACCCCCTGCAGATTTAGCAGTTTACACATTCGGAATTAACTTGGCATTGTGACATTTGGACTGTAGATCAGCCTGGAAGTGTGAAATGCAGCAAAAAAGAATGTTATTTCTTTTTTTTTTTTAAATTGTGAAAAGTTTATTCAGAGGGTCATTTATTATTCAACCCCTCAAACCACCAGAATTCTGTTTGGTTCCCCTAAAGTATTAAGAAGTATTTCAGGCACAAAGAACAATGAGCTTCACATGTTTGGATTAATTGTCTCTTTTTCCAGCCTTTTCTGACTAATTAAGACCCTCCCCAAACTTGTGAACAGCACTCATACTTGGTCAACATGGGAAAGACAAAGGAGCATTCCAAGGCCATCAGAGACAAGATCGTGGAGGGTCACAAGGCTGGCAAGGGGTACAAAACCCTTTCCAAGGAGTTGGGCCTACCTGTCTCCACTGTTGGGAGCATCATCCGGAAGTGGAAGGCTTATGGAACTACTGTTAGCCTTCCACGGCCTGGACAGCCTTTGAAAGTTTCCACCCGTGCCGAGGCCAGGCTTGTCCGAAGAGTCAAGGCTAACCCAAGGACAACAAGGAAGGCGCTCCGGGAAGATCTCATGGCAGTGGGGACATTGGTTTCAGTCAATACCATAAGAAACGTACTCCACCGCAATGGTCTCCGTTCCAGACGAGCCCGTAAGGTACCTTTACTTTCAAAGAGTCATGTCAAGGCTCGTCTACAGTTTGCTCATGATCACTTGGAGGACTCTGAGACAGACTGGTTCAAGGTTCTCTGGTCTGATGAGACCAAGATCGAGATCTTTGGTGCCAACCACACACATGACGTTTGGAGACTGGATGGCACTGCATACGACCCCAAGAATACCATCCCTACAGTCAAGCATGGTGGTGGCAGCATCATGCTGTGGGGCTGTTTCTCAGCCAAGGGGCCTGGCCATCTGGTCCGCATCCATGGGAAGATGGAGAGCACGGCCTACCTGGAGATTTTGGCCAAGAACCTTCGCTCCTCCATCAAGGATCTTAAGATGGGTCATCATTTCATCTTCCAACAAGACAACGACCCAAAGCACACAGCCAAGAAAACCAAGGCCTGGTTCAAGAGGGAAAAAATCAAGGTGTTGCAGTGGCCTAGTCAGTCTCCTGACCTTAACCCAATTGAAAACTTGTGGAAGGAGCTCAAGATTAAAGTCCACATGAGACACCCAAAGAACCTAGATAACTTGGAGAAGATCTGCATGGAGGAGTGGGCCAAGATAACTCCAGAGACCTGTGCCGGCCTGATCAGGTCTTATAAAAGACGATTATTAGCTGTAATTGCAAACAAGGGTTATTCCACAAAATATTAAACCTAGGGGTTGAATAATAATTGACCCACACTTTTATGTTGAAAATTTATTAAAATTTAACTGAGCAACAAAACTTGTTGGTTTGTAAGATTTATGCATCTGTTACTAAATCCTGCTCTTGTTTGAAGTTTGCAGGCTCTAACTTAATTGCATCTTATCAAACCTGCTAAATCTGCAGGGGGTTGAATACTACTTGTAGGCACTGTATATACTAGCTGTACTACCCGGCTTCGCCTGGGATTAATAACTGCTGTTAACAAAATAGAATGTATAAATAGAATATATTAACGCCTGGGATAGTAACAGTCTCTTTCCCTGTCTGGGTCTGTCTCTTTCCCTGTCTGGGTCTGTCTCTTTCCCTGTCTGGGTCTGTCTCTTTCCCTGTCTGGGTCTGTCTCTTTCCCTGTCTGGGTCTGTCTCTTTCCCTGTCTGGGTCTGTCTCTTTCCCTGTCTGGGTCTGTCTCTTTCCCTGTCTGGGTCTGTCTCTTTCCCTGTCTGGGTCTGTCTCTTTCCCTGTCTGGGTCTGTCTCTTTCCCTGTCTGGGTCTGTCTCTTTCCCTGTCTGGGTCTGTCTCTTTCCCTGTCTGGGTCTGTCTCTTTCCCTGTCTGGGTCTGTCTCTTTCCCTGGCTGCATTGTGACACGCCAACATTCCATATAAGGGCGTGGCTGCACATTCTTCTGAAGTTCTGGCTGCATTGTGGCTCCCAGCTCCATTCACTTTAATGGAGGCAGGTTTTTTGGTGAATAACTGTAAAGCGTGGGGTTAAACTTTCCCCTCAAAACATAGCCTATGACGCTCTTGGGGTCCAGAAGTGTGAGTGCGCAAAATTTTGTGGCTGTAGCTGTGACAGTGCAGATGCCAATCCCGGACACACACACACACACACACACACACACACACACACACACTCAGCTTTATATATTAGATTCTGACAAACTATCACATATGGACAACTGGAATAATCCAGGACCACCCCAGGTTGTGTATGAGATTGCAGTTCTGCATGGGCTGCAATACCAGACACAAACACTGCATCAGGGTGGCGCTGTTTCTCTAATCCTAGCCCAGAATGTGTATGGATAAAGATCAGTGAGATAGATGGGCACCAGTGCAGACACGAGACGGTGAATAACTAGCGTTTATTAAAGCACACTGCTTAGATCACTTCTTCGGATGGCTAAAACATAAAAACACAGTGAAGGGCGCGGGAGCTAGAGGACGACATGCACAGCCAACGTCAGCAGGCACAAGCAAGGGGCTTCAATTCTGCTACGTCAGTTCACGAATAGCGAGCGCGTGAATTCCACGTAGTCGTACGCCGAGGGCAGCTCTCGGCCCTTACTGTCCATGTACGGCTTCATGTGCGAGATGCAGTAATCCGCCTGTTCACGTGTAAGATTCTGCAAAAGGAACAACACGGAGATTAGGAGACACGTTCCGACAAATCACACGGCAAGGCACAAGCCTCGAGCAGACGTCATAATGTGGGGGCATTTTAGGGTGAGACCACCTGCAGAATCATTCCTACGATACGGTGGATGATTCAGTTAGAGGAAAACCTTTGGCCACAATATACAGTGTAAGGAATAACGTTTGGAACACCATTCTAAGTCCGAACTGGGTGAAAAAACCTAAAAAAACATCACTATGGGGACCCCAACGTAGAGAAATACTTTGGCGTAGTGTTGGGGTCTATTGCATTGATCAATTCAGTAGCTAAATTTCTCTTGATTCATATGTTCATGGCAGTAATGCAGGTTCCATTTTTCACATTTTCACTCTTGCATATAGCTATTGGATTTTTCATGTCAGTATTCACACAGCAGTTTCTGCTATTCCATGTATTCCCCTTCCATAGTCACTGGTGTGCATACCTTATCTCCCCATAACAATATAGTGTGTCCACCCATATCCTGTATACACCGCACCTATATACAGTGTGTCCACCCATATCCTGTATACACCGCACCTATATACAGTGCGTCCACCCATATCCTGTATACACCGCACCTATATACAGTGCGTCCACCCATATCCTATATACACCGCACCTATATACAGTGTGTCCACCCATCTCCTGTATACACCGCACCTATATACAGTGTGTCCACCCATCTCCTGTATACACCGCACCTATATACAGTGTGTCCACCCATATCCTGTATACACCGCACCTATATACAGTGTGACCACCCATATCCTGTATACACCGCACCTATATACAGTGTGTCCATCCATATCCTGTATACACCGCACCTATACACAGTGTGTCCATCCATATCCTGTATACACCGCCCCTATATACAGTGTGTCCACCCATATCCTGTATACACCGCACCTATATACAGTGTGTCCATCCATATCCTGTATACACCGCCCCTATATACAGTGTGTCCATCCATATCCTGTATACACCGCCCCTATATACAGTGTGTCCATCCATATCCTGTATACACCGCCCCTATATACAGTGTGTCCATCCATATCCTGTATACACCGCCCCTATATACAGTGTGTCCATCCATATCCTGTATACACCGCCCCTATATACAGTGTGTCCATCCATATCCTGTATACACCGCACCTATATACAGTGTGTCCATCCATATCCTGTATACACCGCACCTCTATACAGTGTGTCCACCCATATCCTGTATACACCGCACCTATATACAGCGCGTCCACCCATATCCTGTATACGCCGCACCTATATACAGCGCGTCCACCCATATCCTGTATACGCCGCACCTATATACAGCGCGTCCACCCATATCCTGTATACACCGCACCTCTATACAGTGTGTCCACCCATATCCTGTATACACCGCACCTATATACAGTGTGTCCACCCATATCCTGTATACACTGCACCTATATACAGTGCGTCCACCCATATCCTGTATACACTGCACCTATATACAGTGCGTCCACCCATATCCTGTATACACTGCACCTATATACAGTGCGTCCACCCATATCCTGTATACACCGCACCTATATACAGTGTGTCCACCCATATCCTGTATACGCCGCACCTATATACAGCGTGTCCACCCATATCCTGTATACGCCGCACCTATATGCAGCGTGTCCACCCATATCCTGTATACGCCGCACCTATATGCAGCGTGTCCACCCATATCCTGTATACGCCGCACCTATATACAGTGTGTCCACCCATATCCTGTATACGCCGCACCTATATACAGTGTGTCCACCCATATCCTGTATACACCGCACCTATATATAGTGTGTCCACCCATATCCTGTATACACCGCACCTATATACAGTGTGTCCACCCATATCCTGTATACACCGCACCTATATATAGTGTATCCACCCATATCCTGTATACACCGCACCTATATACAGTGTGTCCACCCATATCCTGTATACACCGCACCTATATACAGCGTGTCCACCCATATCCTGTATACACTGCACCTATATACAGTGCGTCCACCCATATCCTGTATACACCGCACCTATATACAGTGTGTGCACCCATATCCTGTATACACCGCACCTATATACAGTGCGTCCACCCATATCCTGTATACACCGCACCTCTATACAGTGTGTCCACCCATATCCTGTATACACCGCACCTATATACAGTGTGTCCACCCATATCCTGTCCAGCGCCAGTAACTTGAGAACGGCGGCAGCTATAGGCATAGAAGTGGTGTCTAGGTATAGTAAAGTAGCCATGCGCTACGTAATGAAACTACCTATAGCACCACCTGGTGGAAAGCAATGGAGTTAGCATTTTTATCTCAAAAACGGAACGAGATAAAGAAAAAAGTGAATTACAAAGTTGCAGGGCATCATCAATTCAATACGAGTCGACACGAGACTACACGAGAATACGAGACGCCATTATCCACACTGTAGACTCACGACATACAGAAAAAATCCTAAAAAATCTATTTATAGAGGGTTATCCGGCCAAAAGGAAACTTTTCATGTCATGGCAAAATCAGGCATAATGGGCGAGAGTCTCCATGACACAAAGGTTTTCCTGGGGTTGGAGACCTTCTTGGTTGAGAGGACTGGAGATTTGACCGCCAGGCCCCCACCACTCGCAGTCGAGTCCTCACCTGGTATAGCTCTTCCTTGGTGACATACGGTTTCTGCTCGGTGCTGAGCGCCCGGAATGCACTTTCTATCTCCTCGCTGGACTTGACGTTCTCGGTTTCCCGGCTGATCATGAAGGCCATGTACTCCTGTAAGGACACGTGTCCATCTCTAACAGAAGAACAAACCAACGATCATGAGTAGGGATTCCCGGCACCAGACCCAAGTATCCATTCCCCACCTCTACACTTACCTGTTGGGGTCTACAATGTCTAATATGTTTTCAAACTCTGGATCGGGTTCTCCTTCTTCCACCATCGGAAGGTCGTACCCAAGAGACCTCAGACAGGACTTGAACTCCTGGTGGTTGAGACGGCCGGACTTATCCTTGTCGAAGTGCCTGGAGGACGGGAAGGAGGAGGATGGTGAAGGAAATGACGTCTAAGGATAATGATAAGGAGTCTCCGTAGAGCTACTCACTTGAACATCATGCTGAATTCTTTAAGTGCATCTTCTGTGACTCCCGTTGTGTTTCTAAGGAAAGAAAACGGCAATTATTATCTACGTATAGACCTAGAAACTAGTGAGAAAGAGGGCCGAAGGATGGACGGACAACGAGAGTCCTGGACTGGTATGATTGACAGGTCTTTCCCAATATGCCAAAAGATGACCAGCCGGTCCATCCTACTAAGAATGGTCGTAGGTTGCGGAAAAAGCTTCACCCTTCAGTCTGAGGTCAATGGCCACCTTCAAAAACGGATGATTAGGGATGATCGAATACCCTAATATTCGATTCGCCGAATATCCGATTAAGTCACCGCTATTCGACTATTCGCGAATATTCAACGCCAAATGTAAGTCTATGGGAAACTCTAATAATTTCACGTTGGACCAAGGGTGAGCTGTGGTGACTGGGGAAAAAGGCAAAAACAGTACGGGCACAGTCTCGCGCTCCCCCTCCCTCCCCCTCTCCCGCTCCCCTGTCCCCCCTCTCTCGCTCCCCCTCCCTCTCGTGCTCCCCCGCTCCCCTCTCGCGCTCTTCCTCCCTCGCTCCCCCTCTCCCACCCTCTCGTGCTCCCCCTCTCACGCTCTTCCTCCCCCTCCCTCGCTCCCGCGCTCCCCCTCCCTCCCTCTCGCGCTCCCTCGTTCCCATCTCTCGCTCTTCCTCCCTCCCTCTCTCCCCCTCCCTCTCACTCCTCCCTCCCCCTCTCCCCCTCGCTACCCCCTCCCTCTCTCCCTTTCCCCCTCGCGCTCCCCCCCTCTCTCCCTCTCCCCCCCTCTCGCGCTCCCCCATCTCTCCCTCTCCCCCCCTCTCGCGCTCCCCCCCTCTCACAACCCCCCCTCTCCCTCTCGCGCTCCCCCTCCCTCCCCTCTCCCGCTCCCCCTCCCTCTCGTGCTCCCCCGCTCCCCTCTCGCGCTCTCCTCCCTCGCTCCCCCTCTCCCACCCTCTCGTGCTCCCCCTCTTCTCGCGCTCCCCTCTCACGCTCTTCCTCCCCCCTCCCTCGCTCCCCCTCCCTCCCTCTCGCGCTCCCTCGTTCCCATCTCTCGCTCTTCCTCCCTCCCCTCTCTCCCCCTCCCTCTCACTCCTCCCTCCCCCTCGCTACCCCCTCTCGCGCTCCCCCCCTCTCTCCCCTCTCCCCCCCCTCTCTCCCTTTCCCCCTCGCGCTCCCCCCTCTCTCCCTCTCCCCCCCCTCTCGCGCTTCCCCCCTCGCGCTCCCCCATCTCTCCCCTCTCTCCCCCCCCCCTCTCGCGCTCCCCCTCTCTCCCTCCGCTCCCTCTCCCCCTCTCGCGCTCCCCCCTCTCGCGCTCCCCCCTCTCGCGCTCCCCCACCCCTCTCGCGCTCCCCCCCTCTCGCGCTCCCCCCCTCCCCTCCCCCCCCCCCCCCCCTCTCACAACCCCCCCCCCTCTCGCGCTCCCCCTCACTCCCCTCTCTCGCTCCCCCTCCCTCTCGTGCTCCCCGCTCCCCTCTCGCGCTCTTCCCTCCCTCGCTCCCCCTCTCCCACCCCCTCGTTGCTCCCCCTCTTTCTCGCGCTCCCCTCTCACGCTCTTCCTCCCCCTCCCTCGCTCCCGCGCTCCCCCTCCCTCCCTCGTTCCTCCCTCCCTCTCTCTCTCTCTCTCTCCCCCTCCCACTCCTCCCTCCCCCTCTCGCCCCCCCCCTCTCGCGCCCCCCCCCCTCTCCCTCTCGCGCTCCCCCCTCTCCTCTCCCTCTCGCGCCCCCCCCTCCCCCCTCTCTCTCGCGCTCCCCATCCATCCCTATACCGGACCTGGAGGCAACTGGCTGGAAAACAGGTGCCAGGAAGTCAGAAATGAAACTGAAAGTATCGGAGCGGATGTTGTTTTAGTCGTCGGATACCGAATAGTGCCGAAATACATTCGCTCATCCCTACTGATGATCCCTCTAAATGTCACCAATAGGGGAGCTCCTAATTGCCACCATGGAGTCCCTGAAGCAGGCTCTAGAGTCCCTGTCTCACCGTGCTTGGATCTGCTGCTCCAGGTTGTGTTGCATCCTCATGCCCAGCTGATCCAGTTGGTCCCACTGCTGCGCCAGCCCCACCGTGGCTGTGCTCCGTGTACTTGTTATCCAATATCAGGGCCTCCTCCATTGCGGCTCCGAGGTCCTCGATCTTCTTCAGCTGGCTTCTCATCGCACGGATCTCTTGATGTTTTCTCTGGGGAAAAAGAAAATAAATGAGCACGTCAGAAAGCGTGAAGGCCAAATCCATAAATCAATAGTCGGCAAATGCTTCACAAACCTTAGTGGCTTCCAGCTGAGACTCCAGCGTGCCGGACTCCTCCACCATGCAAGACCTGCGGGAGACGAAGACCGGTGAGCGCGGGTGATGGCCGACTTCATATTGACGCCTTACGGTTAACATTGCACCATGGCGTGTATGTGCTTCATGTTAACCGTAAGGTCGGCAGAGCCCATGCCAAGCGCCGCTCTGCCAACACACACCTGACCAGTGTACAAGAGCCAAAATAAATAGTGCCCGAACGCCACCAAAGCCTCTCGCCAGATCAGCCGCGCTACGGGTTAGTGAGCAGAGTGTCTGCCAAACCAGGAACATCCTCACGTCACTCCAGCCAAACAGGTGGCGGCCTACCAAACCGTGGTGGGTGCAAATAACCATCTGTGCAAGATGTGGGGGTAAGAGGCCACAGCACACGGTGCCCATCAATACTATGGTGGAGGGGGATACTGTACCCTTTAAAAAGGGGTTGTCCACTACTTTGACATTGATCCTAAGGATAGACCATCAATGTCAACGTAGTGGACAACCCTTTAAGCTATTGATTCCCCGTAATCCTATGAGGCTAGTCATGACCATATAATTACTACTGTAGGTTCAAAGGATAAAAGGGCCACTTTACCCTTAGATATTTACCCCATATCCACAAAATATAGAGCCCCACGTCCACGCAGAAAGTGAACGGAGAGGTGGTAGCGCAGGGGCAACGCTCGCTCCATTCACTTCCATGGACGTTATAGGATCGTCGTCAGGTCCACAGGATAAAATTGGTGGGGGTCCGGCGCACCTTAATCCTCTACCAAAGCGAGGCCAGCCTCATAGGGGATACATAGGGCGACGGTCCGGACCCCGGGTTATAAGAGCATAAAAATCCCCCATTTTCCTGACCACCAATCATCCTACGGATGGGGGGGGGGTTAAGATGTTTTCAATGGACATCCCCTTTAAGTAAATGTAGGCACCAGTGGATATACAGAAGTGTCTAACCGGGGAATAGTCCCTTTAACTATTGTGAAAAGATGCCCCCACCAAGAGGGTAATAGTGTATGGCAAGCTTAAAGGGGTTTTCCAGGGCTTGGGATAAGGATGACCCATCCCCGATGAAGTCCTATCCATACTGATTGAAGGGATCGCACTGCTACAGCGCCATGTGGTGGCTGTAATTGGTACTGCATGGGAGAAAGCTTAATCTCCTTCTTCCGGAAAATTTTGGCATGTCTTAAGAGACATTAGAAGTATTGATCAAGTGCTAAAAGCCCGGCCGATCAAGGGGGCACAAGAGCGCACCCGAGTGCTCTGCTTCTCATTGAGGTTGTAGAGCCCCAGCCGATCGAGGGGCACAAGAGCGCACCCGAGTGCTCTGCTTCTCATTGAGGTGAAGAGCCCAGCCGATCAAGGGGCACAAGAGCGCACCCGAGTGCTCTGCTTCTCATTGAGGTGAAGAGCCCAGCCGATCAAGGGGCACAAGAGCGCACCCGAGTGCTCTGCTCTCATTGAGGTGAAGAGCCCGGCCGATCGAGGGGCACAAGAGCGCACCGAGTGCTCTGCTTCTCATTGAGGTGTAGAGCCAGGCCAATCGAGAGGCACAAGAGCGCACCCGAGTGCTCTGCTTCTCATTGAGGTGTAGAGCCAAGCCAATCGAGAGGCACAAGAGCGCACCCGAGTGCTCTGCCTCTCATTGAGGTGAAGAGCCCAGCCGATCGAGGAGCACAAGACCACACCCGAGTGCTCTGCTTCTCATTGAGGTGAAGAGCCCGGCCGATCGAGGGGCACAAGAGCGCACCCGAGTGCTCTGCTCTCATTGAGGTGAAGAGCCCGGCCGATCGAGGGGCACAAGAGCGCACCTGAGTTCTCTGCTCTCATTGAGGTGAAGAGCCCGGCCGATCGAGGGGCCCAAGAGTGCACCCGAGTGCTCTGCTCTCATTGGGGTGAAGAGCCCGGCTGATCCAGAGGCACAAGACCGCACCCGAGTGCTCTGCTCTCATTGAGGTGAAGAGCCCGGCCGATCGAGGAGCACAAGAGCGCACCCGAGTGCTCTGCTCTCATTGAGGTGAAGAGCCCGGCCGATCGAGGAGCACAAGAGCGCACCCGAGTGCTCTGCTCTCATTGAGGTGAAGAGCCCGGCCAATCGAGGGGCACAAGAGCGCACCCGAGTGCTCTGCTCTCATTGAGGTGAAGAGCCCGGTTGAGCGCTTCTGCCCCCGAGTTCGCGCTGGGCTTTTTAGCTTATGATCAGGAAGATTGCAGTATATTTACGCTGGATATACGGGACTTGGCGCATGGCTTGTACACAGCAGTGGTGGTCCTACGCTAGCGGTGCGGGGAGGTGAACACTCCATTGCAGCAGTCCGCGGCCGTGTGAGTTAGTACAGAAAAGCATCACAGAGTGCCACAGAAAACCAGTGTAAGAGAAGAGGAAAACGCAACCTTCCAGAAAGATCATCCCCAACTTCATACTGATACACACGTATGACTCTGCGATAGGCTATGCTAAAGGAGAGAGACCCAATGGTGAATTCCCCAAACACAACACCCCGTCACCCCCACAATGAAGCGGTACAAGAATCCCTCACACCGGGGGCCGCAGAATTAGAGCGTCATGCGAAAATGCTAAGACACAGATACAGTGCGGCATCAGGACTCCCCGCAGAATACAGGCTGCCGCAGTATCCAGCATCCGCAGGGCAGATGGAGATTGCAATTTCCAGGGCTAAGGGAAAGTCAATCACATCTTGTAAGGACAGAATATGAGGAAATGGCTCGTTATATTAGATGTCCGGCGCCACTCACTGGAGGAGAGTGGTACCAATGGCGTCACGTCTATTCATGTCCAATGGGACAGATTCCGGTAGGAATATGCAGACGTGAGGCCATCAGCACAGATCACTTGCAAATACGAAACTGAGCGGCGCCAAATAACACTAAATGTATATACATGCTTATGGTTACACTGATTTCTGGGTACCATAACCCCAGCATTTAAAGGGAACCTGTCACCAGAAGTGGCCCCTACAAGCTGCGGCCACCACCAGTGAGCTCCTATATACAGCGATCTAGAATGCTGTATATAAGAGCCCAGGCCGCTCTGTATAGCATAAAACACACCTTTATAACTAACCTAGGGGGCGGTCCGGTCAGATGGGCGTCGCTGCTCTCTGGGCTGGCGCCTCCTCTCTGTGGAGATCGCCGTCCTCCTTCTACCCAGCCCATAATGGATGACGTGTCCTGATGTTGTGGTCTTGCGCAGGCGCATTGTGATCAGCTGTGCTGAGGGCAGATCAAAGTACTGTACTGCGGAGGTGCGAGGAAAGGTTAAAGACCACCCGCGCATGCGCACTACAATACTTTGATGTCACCCGAGTAGGGCAGATCAAAGTGCACCTGCTCAGGATCGCAATGCCGGCTAGTGTGGATGACGTAAGGCTAATCATGCACACAGGCCTCAGAAGGAGGACGGAGATCGCCGTGGAGAGGCGGCGCCGGACCAGAGAGACAGAGGGAGAGGCGGCGCCGGACCAGAGAGACAGAGGGAGAGGCGGCGCCGGACCAGAGAGACAGAGGGAGAGGCGGCGCCGGACCAGACAGAGGGAGAGGCGGCGCCGGACCAGACAGAGGGAGAGGCGGCGCCGGACCAGACAGAGGGAGAGGCGGCGCCGGACCAGACAGAGGGAGAGGCGGCGCCGGACCAGACAGAGGGAGAGGCGGCGCCGGACCAGACAGAGGGAGAGGCGGCGCCGGACCAGACAGAGAGGGAGGCGGCGCCGGACCAGACAGAGAGGGAGGCGGCGCCGGACCAGACAGAGAGGGAGAGGCGGCGCCAGACCAGACAGAGAGGGAGAGGCGGCGCCAGACCAGAGACAGAGAGGAAGGCGGCGCCGGACCAGAGAGACAGAGTGAGAGGCGGCACCGGACCAGAGAGACAGAGAGGAAGGCGGCGCCGGACCAGAGAGGGAGAGGGAGGCGGCGCCGGACTAGAGAGGGAGAGGGAGGCGGCGCCGGACCAGAGAGCAGTGACACTCATTGGACCGGACCGCCCCCCGTTGAGTATAATAAGTGTTATACAGATCGGCCTGGGCTCTTATATACAGCATTGTAGAATACTGTATATAGGAGCTCACTGGTGGTGGCCGCAACTTATAGGGGAAAAATCTGGTGACAGGTTCCCTTTAATTACAATCTGTGGAGAAACTGGGCAGCTAGTGTTGAGTTCCGCTACAGCACCCCCACAGGGGATATGGGGTATTACAAGAAGTCATCTTTTATAACGGCATCATTGAAATATTTAGCGAGCGATCTCGAATGAAATACAGACACCCCACAATCACCGCACATGTGCAGAAAGCAAAAAAACAGTGGAATCACAAAATCTGAAAATACTAACCCGTCCAGCAGGTAGGTCCTATGGAGAGAGGCAAATGAAGGTAGCAGCAGATAGAACGGGGGAAAAAAACACACAAAGGTGAAAAAACAAAAAGCATCACGCCTTTACAATACATTGCAAAATCTCCAGATTACAGAGCTAAGAGATGGACACAGGGAGAAGAGCACAGATACACGGGCGCAGGACAGAGGTGACGGCAGTAACCTGGTCTCCTGGATCCACTGGTGGAATGCATTGGCGTGTTGGGCAAATTCCTGGCGCAGTTTGTCGTTTTCTTCCTGCCTTCGCTGTTCCTTCTGTAACTCCAGTTCTCGCTCCTGAGGACATAAGAAGTTGAGTACGCACCCTACAACCAGAAACTAAGATCCTCGAGGTTAACATTTTGGCATTTTTACCTTAATGATCTTCTGGAGGTTGCGCCAAGTCTCTTCCAAAGCCTCCATGGTGAACCACGTGTAAGGATTGGATGCCACACGGTAGCCCTTTATCTGTCGGTCCAGTTCGGCCAGTTGGTTGAAATCGGTCTGCGCGGAGCTGAGAGAGTTTCGGAATGCGTCGTGTGCCTCGCGCAGCGCCTTGATTTCTTCCAGGGAATTACAGCGGACTGGATCGGTCAGGTCCTCCTCAGCATTCTCAAACCAGCTGTTGAAGGCAGACGCCTTCTTGGCAAAGGTCAAGAACAAGTCTTCAACCTAAGAAAACGCAAACAAAGTGATCATCAAGAGGGTCTTTATCGGTTTACCATCCCATGGGCAGGCATGGTACCCAATTTGGAATACCTACTCACCTTTCGGTAGTGCTCCTGAGCCTCCAGAAGCTTCTTCTTACGAGCAGCGGAGTTGTCCAGAAGTTGGTTCCATCTCTTCATGAGAGACGCATGGCGGGACTCGATGGCCCTGGACTGGACATGTTTGGCTGCAAGTAACTGGTCTTTTAGTGCAGTGATGTTGGTGATGCCTTCTTGTTGGAAAGCCTGGAGACCGGCGTCGAAGGTTTCCTATTAGGTAAAAAACAAGTATTGATTGGCGTGCCTTGATGTAATCTGACAGCCTAGTAATATGGCCGATAAGATGGTATACCTGCTTAGTGAGTAGCGTCTGCACCGAGGACAGGTCCCTGCCATAATCATCTGTCTTCAGACTGTTCTCCTTCTCACCTACAGACCAGAAGAGGTATTAGATCACGTGTAATGGTGGGATCGGTGCACCACATGAGTGTCCGTCATACTCACCGATCCAGGACTCCACCACATCCGCCTTCCAGTTGAACTGAAGGAAGGCCGAGTTCTCGTCGAGTTTCGCCTTGCGTTGAGCAGCCGCCTTCTCCAGTTCTGACACTTTTCCACGAAGACCCTGCATCTTTGCCGTTATATTATCCACGTGGTGATTATTCTAGGAAGAAGAAAAGCAGACGTTAGTTGGCCAAGATGGCAGGCAGCCGGCTGACTACAACCTCTGCAAGTCACCAGTCTCACCTTTTGGATGAGGTCTTCACCATTGGTACAGACGTCATGAACTCTGTCCTTGTGGACGGTGAAGTCAGTCTCAAATGCCTCATGCTTTTTCAGTAATCCCTGGAAATCGAAGACACGGAATGGTTAATTTTCACAACAGGCTTTTTTTTTTTGTTTCTTCAGATATCTTGTTTTATGGTCGACTCACCTGTATGGCAGCAAGAGTATCGCCGTAGTCTTCACTGGCCACAAGAGTCATCTTCTCGTTAATCCAGGCTTCTTCTTCCTCCACATTGGCAACAAACTGTTGATACTCCAGGGATTCCTCCAGCCGCTGTCCCCTGCAACCCCAACCAGACTACTGTAAAGAGGGCTGGATACTGCGGTACCTTGGTATCCCGTATACATGGTCCCATCAGGTGGTATCGGCTGGGAACAAAAGATCTCACCTGGCCGATGCCTGCTGCTTCAGTTCCTTCCAGTGCTCCACAAACTGAGCCAGCCTTTGCTGAATCTCATCCTTTCCAATAGTATTGTCATCAGACAGCTTCTTACCGGTGTCAAGCACACCCTAAAAACCCGAAAGAGATCTTTAAGATTTTGCTTTTTGCCATACTACCACCCTTAATCAAGTTCTCTTGGAGAGCAATCCTTCACCTACCTGAATGGCCGGCTCATGAGCAGCAAGTTCTGCCTCCAACCTCTTATGTTTCTTCCTCAGATTCTGCACACCGGTAAGATCTCGGCCGTAGTCGTCAGATCCGACCAGCAGCTTCTTTTCTCTAAAAATCGATAAATGCGTCACATAGATTGAACCCCTTTTGGGCTGATTCGAGGTCTTCTCTTGACTCCTATGAGGACAACATGGACTTACTTGATCCAGGACTCCTCATCGTCAAGGTCCCTGAAGAACTGATGAAGGCGATGGGACTCGTTCAGCCTGCTGCGGCGGGCGGACGCCATGCTTTTAATGCGCTGGAAGCGGTCGTTGATGGCATCGCGCTTGTCCTTTACTTGGGAGGTGTCGAAGGCGCTGCTGGTCATCAGGCTGTCTGCTTGTCCGTTCAGATCCTTCAGACGGTCCTGGAAGGAATTACATGGCACCATGAGCCTCCAAAGTCTACTTCTCCATGTATTCAAGCTATGGGATTAAGCTTACCTCGTGGGCCGAAATGTCGGCTTCCAGCAGTTGGTGTTTCTTCAGCAGATTATTGACAGAAGCCAAGTCCTTTCCATAGTCCTCAGAGGCAAGTAAGGCCTCCACCTGGTGACAGCGAGACCAATATCAGCGTACGAATGTATTAACCCATTATATTTTCCAGATTCAGAAGTCCATCCTTCTTACCTCTGTGAGCCAAAAGTCAAAGTCCTTGATTCCAGTGTTGAAGTTCTGCTGTTTGTTGGCCTCCTTAAGTTTCTGGCTCTTTTCGGCAGATTTGTGAACCAAAAATTGCCACTGATCGGCAAGAGCTGCCAAACGAGCCTGAAAAAATCATAAAAAGGGTCAATAGAGATAGCTAGGAGGTGGTTCAGTTTGGACAATCTGGTGGTTTTCCCGGTTAAGCCGCTCACCTTCACAGCATCCTCACTTCCAGCACATGCGCCACGGTCAATGAGAGAGTTGCCCATATCGATGACACCTCGAATACGGTCTGCGTTGGCATGAAGTTCTGCCTCGAAGGCCTGGTGTTTCTGGTGTTTGCTCTGCCGGACAAGAAGGTACAAGTCACTTCACATCCAAGGATGGCACTGGAGACGTTGTTAACCCATCAACACCTGCTCCTCGTAGAACATGTTTCCTTGGTCCCACAACCAGGTGCAAATAATACAGGTCGCTTTTACAGTGTCTGGATCAAGGAAACATGCGAGGAGTCCGGGAAAGTCCACGAAGACCAAGAGATGCAATGAAGACACAAAACGTTACTATCTACAAGACGGGGGGAAAAAAAATAAAATAGAACATTACACAAAAACGACCAGACTGGGACCCAACACGTTCTGCATGAGCTACAGGGCACACAGACCAGTATGAACCTCAGACTGGAACCTCAGACTGGTCACCAGTCAAGTATGGACAGATATGGAGTTTTTACCATACTATGTATAAGTAATAAGGTAACCACTATGGAGTACGGGTTGTGAAAATGTCCTAAATAGTGGATGAGGAAGCATGATGGACTCAGGGGTGGCCTAAACGATGCCCGAAACTGGGGCAACCACCTGAACGGAGTTGACCAAGTGTCTCATATCGTCCATGTGTCGTCTTAAGTTCAAGTTCTCAGGTCATCAACAAGTACCGTATTTTTCTGATTATATTATGCATTTTACCTCCCAAAAATTTGGGAGGAAAGTGAGGGGTGAGTCTTCAAATCCAAATGTAGCTTACCGGGGGATGTGGGGGGAGTGGGGAGGTGTAGCAGGAGGCAGGGGCAATGCTGTGGCGGCTGTGCACGGTCTGCGGCGGCTGGGAGGGCTTCAAATAATGGCGCTTGGAGTTGGCACATGCGCAGGAGTTCTCATCTGCGCATGCGCCGCCTCCGGCCCATTGATCTCCAAGCAGTGGATTTAAGGAATATGGCACCTGGACTCAGCACGTGCGTAGATTGAGCTCTCGGCTTAAGATCATATCTGCGCAAGCGCCGCCTCCGGCCCATTGATCTCCCAGCAGTGAAGGAAAATGGTGTCTTGAACTGGCACGTGCGCAGATGAAACCTCAGCTCAAGATCTCATCTGCGCATGCGCTGCCTCCGGCCCATTGATTTCCCAGTAGTGGACTTAAGGAAAATGGCGCCTGGAGCTGGTAAATGCGCAGATAAGATCTCAGCTCAAGAGAGCTCATCTGCGCATGCGCTGCCTCCGACCCATTGATTTCCCAGAAGTGGACTTAAGGAAAATGGCGCCTGGAGCTGGTAAATGCGCAGATAAGATCTCAGCTCAAGAGAGCTCATCTGCGCATGCGCTGCCTCCGGCCCATTGATTTCCCAGTAGTGGACTTAAGGAAAATGGCGCCTGGAGCTGGTAAATGCGCAGATAAGATCTCAGCTCAAGAGAGCTCATCTGCGCATGCGCTGCCTCCGGCCCATTGATTTCCCAAAAGTGGACTTAAGGAAAATGGTGCTCGGAGGTGGCGCATGTGCAGAGGAGATCTCCGCTTCTCATTGAGCTGAGAGCTCAATCTGAGCATGCGTAAGCTCAGGGCGCCATTATCGGAATCCCTCACCGCCTGCAGCCCCAGCACAGCTGCCACCAGCTTCTGGGACACCCGCTGCACCATCGCCCTGATCCACCACCGTGACCCACGCTCCATCCACGCTGACGACCCCCTTCGGTAAGACACCTAGCTGGATTATAAGACTGACCCCATTTTTTTTCCCCTCTAAATTTGGGGTGAGTCTTATAATCCAGTGCGTCTTATAAACTGAAAAATACGGTAAAAATATTAAAATTTAGCTTATTTCCTTGAGGCTGAAAATGCATCCTTAAAATATTCCTATAGGAGAGCTCAAAAAATGGCTCCATCGTCCATGGGTGGAGGAGGAGGACTGCGCCCCTGTACCCGGCTCATGCAGAGTGTGTCTTTCTGAGAAGATGAGACAGAACCCGTGCTAGAACCAGCCACAACTAATGACTAGAACGGAAGCAAAACCAAAACAACCGGGTGGTTAAATGGAATGAAAAACACATCGTCATGTTATAAAGGAGCGAGGGGGAGAGGAACAGGACACGGGGGGCGCTGCCTGACCACTTACCAGCAGTTTGGAAAGCTATAAAAAAAAACATTAAAAAGAAAGGCATTGAGTACATGAAGAGCAAACCATGCAACAATGGCAAAACATGGCTTTAGTATAGTAATTTAGTCTTTTTAAGGGGTTCTCTCATTAAGATAATGCTGGCAGACATCCAATGACGTTCACCGGATCCCTGGGCCTCATCAATTTAAGAGGTCACCTTCATGAGACAACCCCTTTAAGGCATCTGTGAGACCAAAGCTGAAGTCGTAAGATCAAATCTCACAGATATATCCACGTTAGGGAACGTACGACACTTACACTGACAATCTGTTAATATCACACATACAACCCTATATGGAGAAAAGTATGTGCCCCCCACATCCCCCCCCTCCCCCCCTCCAGGAGTTTTTCTGACCTCCCATTCTACATCCATAGACAATAATATGGAGTCGGCCCCTCTACAGATACAACGGGTCCCGCTCTCCTGAGAAGGATTTCTACAAGATTTGGGGAATATTCGCCCCTTGATCCAGACCCTGATGTTGGGGGAGGCCGGGCTCACAATTTCCATTCTTGGATGTGGCTGAGGTCCGGGCTCTGTGCGGCCGCTCATCTCCCCCCCCCCCCATGTCTGTATGGAGCTTGTGCACTGGGCACAGTCATGGGGGGCAGAAAAGGGTCTTCCCCAAACTGTTCCCCCAAAGCCGGAAGCTACAATTGTCCACAATGTCTTGTCCTGAAGAATTAAGAGATTTCCCATCACTGGGAATAAGAGGCTGCGGCCGCCCCTTGATAACAGCCGGGAGCATGATCCTCCTCCACCATCTGCACAGCACAATGCAGTCCTGGAATCACCAAACCCAGACCCCTCCATCAGACGCAGATAGAGCAGTGTGATCCGTCACTGCACAGAACACGTCTCCTCCAGAGGCCAGTGGTGGTGACTTTACACCGCTCCATCCGACGCTCAGTATTGTGCTTGGTGATATACGGCTCGGCATTGTGCTTGGTGATGTACGGCTCGGCATTGTGCTTGGTGATGTACGGCTCGGCATTGTGCTTGGTGATGTACGGCTCGGCATTGTGCTTGGTGATGTACGGCTCGGCATTGTGCTTGGTGATGTACGGCTCGGCATTGTGCTTGGTGATGTACGGCTCGGCATTGTGCTCGGTGATGTACGGCTCAGCATTGTGCTTGGTGATGTGTGGCTCGGCATTGTGCTTGGTGATGTACGGCTCGGCATTGTGCTTGGTGATGTACGGCTCGGCATTGTGCTTGGTGATGTACGGCTCAGCATTGTGCTTGGTGATGTACGGCTCGGCATTGTGCTTGGTGATGTACGGCTGTAGCTGCTCGGCCGTGAAGTTCCCGGTGGGTGCAGGGTTTGTGCTGATATTACCGGAGGAGGTCTGGACTCTGCAGTTATGGGGTCAGCAGAGCAGTGGGGACTTTTTTTCCCTCTGCTCCTCAGCACTCGCCCCCCGCTGTGTAACATTACCGGGTCTCCACTTCGTGGCTGAGTTGCTGCGGCTCCTTCCACGTCTCAATAATATCACTCACTGGCGATGGGGGAAGAAATGTCATGAACGGACGTGTTACCCCGGTGTCTCCTATTACAGGCCGCGCTGGTATCAGTGAGCTCCGCACCACCGGACGCTCTGTCACATGGTAGTAATGGCAGTCGGCATGGAGGGGCGGAGGTTATACACCGGGGTAATAGGGCTAGATGTTATGTACCGGGGACAATGGGATAGAAAACTTGGAATTCAAAGATTAAGACAAGGCCCAATACTTTTCTTCATATAGCATAGAACGTACTAGAAAAATTCAAGGGTTGTTTCCATTATTGGGGCTGGAGCTGTGGAAGCAGCGGAGAGCAGCTGAGCAGGTGCCACAACTCCCATTTATTTCTATGGGAGTTGAGGAAACCATGTAGCTTGGCCGCTCTGGGCCGATTCTGCAGCGTCACCTCCAGTGGTCGGAGATAGAGGACATTATTCCGGCATGTAAGGCTGACCTGGTAATAAGGACCCTCATCACGATGCCGTTATTTGACCCCCCCCTCTGTCCAAAAGCACAAAATCCCAGTTTCCCACCCACCTGGATGTTGGTGGGGTCTTTGTAGGACTCGTCGCTGGCCGTCTGCAGCTTCTCGCTGATCCATGCTTCGATCTCATCGACGTCTCGGCTGAACTGCTGCAGGGTCTGAGATTCGCCCAGTTTGGATCTCTTCTCGATCATCTGAGCCTTGAGACGGCGCCACCTGCCAGAAGCGGACGGTTAAGACTCTGTTCACACTGGCATCGCCCTTCAGAGGTCTCGGAACGGCGCAGCACGCGACACTCACCTGTCCAGGACCTCATTGCGGCGGGAAGCTATGTCTCCTTTGGCGTAATGTTCGGCCGATATTAACTGATCCGCGAAGGCCTGCAGAGCAGCAATCTTCTCTTCCTACAAGACCGATTTACCGCAGAGGTTACCGGACGGCGGTGCCCATTACCGATGGCTGCGGATAGTTGGCCGGTTACACAATACCTGCACGTTGATCGCCTTGTCGAAGTCTTCGTGCTTCTTGATGAGCGCCTCCACGCTGTCCAGAGAGTCCCCTTTGTCTTCGCTGTTGAGGAAGGCTTCACGAGCCGCCATCCAGTTCTCCGCCTGCTCACAGTCTCTGTTAAACAACTGCGAGGAAAAACAAAGTGTAAAAAGGGGTGAAGGAAACAGGACCGAGGAAGAATGAATAAAGCGAGTGGGGTCACCTGAAGCTCCAGGCACTGATCCAGCATCATCCTGCGCTGCACCCAGGCCTTCTCCAAGCTCGCACGCTCCTGGTCCAGGATATCCAGCTTCTCCTTGATTTCAGGACTGGCGTAATGGCCTCGGGCTAAAAGCTGCTGCCCAAACTGTTCAAATGCCTGGAAAGTGCCGGCTCTGGCATCGATCTCTGTACGGTGCTCCTGAGGGGACAAAAAGAGTCCATGTGCAAAAGTCATTCACAGGTGGATGGTCCGATATATCTTCTCCCGTTTGAAGTATATATGTCCTTAGAGGGGTAATTTAATATCACTAGGATAGGCCATTACTTTTTTCGTTTTATAAGACGCACCCCAAATTTAAGATTAAAAAAAAAAAAAGGGGGGGGGGGGGAAGAGAGTGTCTGTCTTATACTCAGATGGTGGTTTACCGGAGGGGCAGTGGTGGAGCCGGGTCACAGGAGGCAGGGGCTCTCTGGTGGGGGCTGTGCTGGCTGCAAGCGCCGTGCTGTCTCTGTGGAGCAGGGCGGTGCGGGCTTCAAAGAAATGGCGCGTGCGCAGATTGAGCTATCGGCTCAATGACAAGCTGAGATCTCATCTGCGCACGCGCCACCTCCGGTCCCCATTTTCCTTAAGTCTGTTGCTAGGAGATCTATGGGCCAGAGGCGGCGCGTGCGCAGATGAGATCTCGAGCCGAGAGGTCCATCTGCGCATGTTCTGAATCTGAATGCCATTATTTGAAGTCCGCACAGCCAACAGAGCATCTCATCTGCCACAGCACCGTGCTCCACACAGCCCGCCCGGGCACCCAGCACAGCCCCCACCGCAGCCAGCTCAGCCCCCCCCAACCGCAGCCAGCTCAGCCCCCCCCAACCACAGCCAGCTCAGCCCCCCCCCCAACTGCAGCCAGCTCAGCCCCCCCCCAACTGCAGCCAGCTCAGCCCCCCCAACTGCAGCCAGCTCAGCCCCCCCCAACTGCAGCCAGCTCAGCCCCCCCCAACCGCAGCCAGCTCAGCCCCCCCCAACCGCAGCCAGCTCAGCCCCCCCCTACCGCAGCCAGCTCAGCCCCCCCCAACCGCAGCCAGCTCAGCCCCCCCCCACCCACCGCAGCCAGCTCAGCCCCCCCCCCACCGCAGCCAGCTCAGCCCCCCCCCACCGCAGCCAGCTCAGCCCCCCCACCGCAGCCAGCTCAGCCCCCCCCACCGCAGCCAGCTCAGCCCCCCCCCCACCGCAGCCAGCTCAGCCCCCCCCCACCGCAGCCAGCTCAGCCCCCCCCCACCGCAGCCAGCCCAGCCCCCCCACCGCAGCCAGCCCAGCCCCCCCACCGCAGCCAGCCCAGCCCCCCCCCCGCAGCCAGCCCCAGCCACCCCACCGCAGCCAGCACAGCCCCCATTCTCCACCTTCCGGTAAGCTACATTCACATTATAAGACGCACCCCTCATTTGCCTCCCAAATTCTTGGAAGATAAAGTGCGTCTTATAATCCAAGAAGTACGGTAATAATCTGACTTCAGATCCTACAGTGATGAGCGCTTTCAACTCTCAGGATTGGTGGAGATCCTAGAGGTGAGCCAGCATAAAGCGATACTCCATCACTTATTAAGCTGGAAATGCCCCTTTAAGAGTGTTCTTCCAGGACATACTACTAAGACAGCACCGACCAAGTACTGACCTGGTGTCTCTCCAGCAGAGCTTCAGCGCCAGTGACATCTTTTGCAAGTTCGTCGGATGACACCAAGCCACGGATTCCATTAATCCAGGACATGAGGTCCCTGAAAATCAGATTAATATGTTCATTGGTCTAATGCAGCTGCCTTTAACCTCCGTCACTCCAACTCCCAGCATCCCAAGAGCTGGAGGGACCAAGGATGGAGGCCAATACCGATGTTTATGCTTGGATTACACCTAGATGTGCGTCTTTCCTACCTGAAGTCACTGAGGAATCGCTGCAGGTCGTGAGAATCGCCCAACTTCTCCTTCCGTTTGTCGGCACGTTTGCCGAGGCTGTTCCACGCTTGGTTCAGCTCTGTGCATTTCTCCTGAATGTCCTCGGCAGATTCTGGGTGGGATTGGATCAGGCGCTCGGCCGTCTCTCCCAGGGAGTTCACCTGAGGACAGACGTGTTAGAGAAGGGGTCCCTCGGATAAATTTGGGGTGGACCCCCTGTGCAGTGCGCGGCTTTACCTTGTCACCCAGTGCGGCCAGGTCTCTCTCGAATCCCTCGTGTTTGCGCTGCAGAGCCTGCACGCTGGCCAGATCGTGCCCGTAGCTGTCAGTGTTCAGCGCCTGGTTCTTCTCCTCAATCCATTCTTTAGTCTCATCAGCATCCCTGCAAAAAGAATGGTCTATAAGTATGTACCATAAAAGCCGAGATATCATTAACAATCCTGAGGCGGACCAGGTCCTTCTGCCGTACCGGTGGAATCGCTGCACTTCATGGGCACTGCCCAGCAACTGGCTCCTCTCCTCGGCCAGCTGCTGAAGGGACCGCCAACGCTCATTCAGGTCCTAAAGGACAAAAGATAATGCAAGTCACTTCCCGGAGCCAGGATCAGAGCATTTAGGAGGCCATACTGAAGCATCAGTCCTCACCTTGATGGAGTTGAAAGTGGCCACTGAATGGATGACTGTCCGCACCGCCTGTAATACATATATACATAAGGTCAGAACCAAGGAATACAGACAATGGAGATGTAAGAGGCCGGAGATGGAGAAGACTCCTACCTTCCATGGGGAGGCTCCTTTGTGGTCTGCTTCATCCTGCAATACAGTAAAGGGAGGCACTTATAATAAGAGCAAGTTGTGAAGGAAGCCCACAGTGACGTGCCCACGTGGCTACTTACTTTTGGCATGCTACCATACACCTCCTAAGAAAAACGAAGGGAAAAAATAAAAATGTTACACCCCGGGCAGAGAGGACGTTACCTTCAGTAGGACATAATAGAGCTGGAGACATCTTACCTGCTGCTGCACGGCTTGTACCTCTTCTGTTATGAGCCCTTCAGACTCGAGATCATCTGCCACCTTGTTGATATCCTTCAGACGGGATTCATTTGCCTTCAGATCCTGAGAGACAATAGTGAGATTGTCAAGGATGTAATGAGGAGAGCATGTGCGATGGGTGACCCATGTGCAACGACATGTAGGATTACCTTCTGGAAGTCATCAAACTTCTTCTGCAGCACCTCCACCTGCTCCAGGTCCGCTCCCACCTCCTCGTTGGTGAGCGCCGCTTCCTTCTCATTGATCCATTGCTGCAGCTCATTCGCCTCACGGAACAACATGAACTTCTTACAACTTTTCTCCAGCATGTCTTTACGCTTCTCTCCCACTTCCAAGATGTTCTGGTATCTACAAACAGATTGAGCATGGTCAGGTGCCTGTGTGCAGCCGAGGAGACATCTAAGGAGCGTCCGCCCAGGGGACAAGACATGGCACCACTGCAAGAGCCGACATCTAAAAGGAGCTTCCGCCCATGGGACAAGACATGGCACCACTGCAAGAGCCAACATCTAAGGAGCTTCCGCCCATGGGACAAGACATGGCACCACTGCAAGAGCCAACATCTAAAGAGCTTCCGCCCAGGGAACAAGACATGGCACCACTGCAAGAGCAAACATCTAAGGAGCGTCAGCACTGCAAAAGCCTTCAAAGTGGAGAGGGAGAAGGGGTTAAACCCGCGCAATCCGCCAGTAATCCAGAAGGAGATGTTGATAAATTAAACAAGCTTTTATTCCATGGGTCTACGCGTTTCAAGGTCTAAGACCTCCTCTTCAGGACCAGTAAATCAACAGTAATCAACAGTGTTGATTTACTGGTCCTGAAGAAGAGGTCTTAGACCTTGAAACGCGTAGACCCATGGAATAAAAGATTGTTTAATTTATCAACATCTCCTTCTGGATTATTAGCGGATTGCGCGGGTTTAACCCCTTCTCCCTCTCCACTTTGAAGTCTGAAACACGTGGGGCCGCAGCAGCTGCCATTATCTCATGCTATCTGTGGTGGTTGTGACCTCTCACAACCGCAATCGGTGAGTGCATTTACCATTTGCTAACCGTGTGTTTAATCTGGTAAAACCCTATCAGCGCTTCTCTTTTCTAGCTTAGCACTGCAAAAGCCGACATCTCGCCATCTGAGACCCTCCACCCCTGATCCTAAATATGACCCCATGTGCAGTCACTATACTCGGTGCCCCCCGCTCTGCCGCTTACCTGTCTGGTCAGTAGCCACTCTTCTCCAACAAGACCTCCATAGAGGCGCAGGGAGCGCTGTGAAAAGTCCTAAACCTTCCTATTCCTACTATTGGTGTGGGATGGACCCGACCGTGCTGTGATGAGGCAAGGGGGGGGCACGGTTCAGACTTTCCACAGCAGCGTCCCTGCCTCTGTGGCAGCCATTAGATAATAGGCGAACGTGCTACCAAAGGGAGATTGCGGCAACAAGTCTGGGAAATGTATAGTGACATCTAAGTTCAGAGTGATGGCTGCTAGTTTTCAGAAAACCCCGTCCCCACAGCACAGTTTTTTAACTAAAAATTGCTTTACCCATCCTTCCCAGGTCTAGCGCTGACTCTACGGCGCTGGAGCCAGTCAATGGGCGCAGCAGCTCTGCTTAAACAGATGGTACAAGCCGCCTGAAGTGCTGTTAAAGTGATGTCAGCAATGGACACCGCAGCAAAAACTCCATGCTGGACCTGGGGAGGGTGAATAAAGTGCACCAGAAGGATCAGTTTAGCAAGTCCTGGTCCAGGTGACTGCCCATTGCACCAACCGACCGGCCATTATGTGCCCCACTGCCATGGTCAAAAGCGTGTCAGCAGGTTTTGGTTTCTTTTTTTTTTTTTTTAACCCCGCTCATGGTTATTAGTAGTCACTTAACCGATCCCACTGACTATAATAAGTTGAGCGACGGTGGAACGGGTCTACTCACAGTTCTCCAACCTGATTCATGCGCAGAGACACACTGCCAGCTTCCTTAGACACATGAGTCCTGCACAGACGAGAAGGGAGCACAGCAAAAAAGGCATGCAGACAATTAGTGATTACCAACAGGCGGGAGGGAGGGTGCTGCTCAGCGAATCGTATTAGAAGGGGGTGCGAGAAATCACAGATTACAGGGCTGTCCACCTGTACCGATACCTAGAAGGTCTCCACCTAGTATAGGAGACGTCTGCCATCACCTTCTGGTCAGATATACCTAGAAAGTCTCCACCTAGAATAGGAGACGTCTGCCATCACCTTCTGGTCAGATATACCTAGAAGGTCTCCGCCTAGTGTAGGAGACATCTGCCATCACCTTCTGGTCAGATATACCTAGAAGGTCTCCACCTAGTATAGGAGATGTCTGCCATCACCTTCTGGTCAGATATACCTAGAAGGTCTCCGCCTAGTGTAGGAGACGTCTGCCATCACCTTCTGGTCAGATATACCTAGAAGGTCTCCGCCTAGTGTAGGAGATGTCTGCCATCACCTTCTGGTCAGATATACCTAGAAGGTCTCCGCCTAGTGTAGGAGACGTCTGCCATCACCTTCTGGTCAGATATACCTAGGTCTCCACCTAGTATAGGAGACGTCTGCCATCACCTTCTGGTCAGATATACCTAGAAGGTCTCCGCCTAGTGTAGGAGACATCTGCCATCACCTTCTGGTCAGATATACCTAGAAGGTCTCCACCTACTATAGGAGATGTCTGCCATCACCTTCTGGTCAGATATACCTAGAAGGTCTCCACCTAGTATAGGAGACGTCTTCCATCACCTTCTGGTCAGATATACCTAGGTGGTCTCCACCTAGTATAGGAGACGTCTGCCATCACCTTCTGGTCAGATATACCTAGAAGGTCTCCGCCTAGTGTAGGAGACGTCTGCCATCACTTTCTCATCAGATATCCCCACAAGGCCTCCACCTAGGGTAGGAGACGTTTGCCATCACCATCTGGTCAGATATACCTAGAAGGTCTCTGCCTACTATAGGCAACGTCTGCCATCACCTTCTGGTCAGATATACCTAGAAGGTCTCCGCCTAGTGTAGGAGACATCTGCCATCACTTTCTGGTCAGATATCCCCACAAGGTCTCCGCCTACTATAGGCGACGTCAGCCATCACCTTCTGGTCAGATATACCTAGAAGGTCTCCGCCTAGTGTAGGAGACATCTGCCATCACTTTCTGGTCAGATATCCCCACAAGGTCTCCGCCTACTATAGGCGACGTCTGCCATCACCTTCTGGTCAGATATACCTAGAAGGTCTCCGCCTAGTGTAGGAGATGTCTGCCATGACCTTGTGGTCAGATATACCTAGAATGTCTCTGCCTAGTGTACGAGACCCCTGGTCAGATGTCCCAACAAGGTCTCCGCCTACTATAGGCGACGTCTGCCATCACCTTCTGGTCAGATATACCTATACCCCCAAAGGGTGGCCATACACCTTAATAGTCAGCCGAACCTCTGACATCCCAGTTTGTGAGTCAGGAGGATTATACGACATGGCTCCTGCTCCATTAGAGATGGGGGTCTCAACGGATACCACCACCATCTTGTGTCTATCAATCCTTAACTGCAAATATGGCTGGCTATATATCTATTGTAATGCTAAACCAGTAAAAGTGGACATGCCCTTTAATATATTTTTTTTAAGTATCAAAACAGGTGACTGGGGTCGAGGCAGCTGTATAGAAGACGTATTGCCCCACTGTGTGACCTGCAGTAATGATCACCGACTGTATTCCGGGGGGGGCGCTGTTGTGGAAGTGACTAACCATGTCATTCCTGACCCATACACTTTTATACAGCTTTAAATCGACCCCTGAGATGATTGTTGTCTTAAGATATTATTTCTTATCAAACCACATAGAAGAATCAATGGCATCAGATGCGTATTAATCTGAACGGTGATCACGGGTTGGGGCGGGGGGGGGGGGGGGGGCAGAGGAGAAGAACATTGCCAGAAGATATGGTCACAAGTGAGAGGAGATGTGAATCTGAAGGTGTCGGTGATTGATGAATATTATAACATGCGAGAGTCAGGGTGATGGATGATCAATATGACGTGCGCAGTGAAAGCAGAAGACGCAGGAACTCCCGACACTTCTTGTCCGCGCCGCCTGATGACCTGTACAAAGAGAAATGCCATACGGGTATCACGGGCACTTACTGGCCATCGATCTGCTCCTGCCGCAGCGCAATGCTTCCATGTTCCTCCAGCAGGTTCTCCCGAGAGGCAGACTGGGCCGGATCCAGCTTCTTCACATACGCAGCGGGCACAAATCCCTGACGATCGTTCACTTCCACCTTCCACCAGTCCTGGGAGGGGGGGGGAACAACATATTGAGTAGTGTTGAATTTTAGGTGGTCACTTAAAGGGGTTGTCCATGATTACTAAAGGGTTCCTTGCTATGGTTGGGCACCAGCGTACCTTATTAGTGCTGTTAAGCAGAGTCAAGATGTCTCCTTTCTTCATGGTCACCTCCCGTGGGCTCTTCTCTTGATAATCGTAGAGAGCCAGAACCAACTCTTTGCCAGTCTCATCATCCGTTGGTGCCACTTGTTGCTAAATATCAATGATATCAGTCCATCAATGGAAATTTCGCTCCACATCGTCACTTCAGAGGGATAGCAGTCACATTGAAGGCGATGGGCATTACTGATTAGCTCAGCAGTTTCTTTGTACATACCCGACAAGCCTGGGCCTGCTCCCTCAGACCTTGGATGCTGCTTCCATAGGCCCGCAGATCAGACATCAGAGCCTCGTGTTTCTTCAGCAGAGCCTGTAGGAAGGACGGAGACATTAAAAATCTTGGTCTATACGCCATGGTGTGTAGGGTAGGACGTGGGCGGAGGCTCGTACCTCGGCAGAATCCTCATCTTTGCCGTAGTCCGTGCTTCCAACGATTGGCTCCTTCTCCCTCATCCAGGATTCGGCTTCATTTGCGTCGGCAAAGTATTGCTGAGCTTGTAAGGAGTCTTCCAGGTCCTGACGGCGCTGAGACGCCTTATTTCTGAGTGACAGCCACTTGTCATTGAGTTCCTTCAGCTTCACCTTCACTTCATCGGCCGCAAAGTGTCCTGTGAATTGTAGAAGAAGTCACCCAGTAAGAGAATGACTTGTAAGGAACAGAGCAGCTGAAGATCTAGTACACTGAATATTTAAGGGGTTCTCCGCGCTGGACAATCCCCATTTCCTAGATAAAGCAGATCTATCTCACTCTGTAAGCCAGTAGTGTTTTAGTTCTCTGTAGCGCCACCACAGGAGAAGTGAAGCATTACGTCGTTCCATCACTTACCTTCAGTGATCATATTGTTTCCCTTCTGGGTGACTGCCTTAATTCGGGGCTCATGACCAGCGATCTCGGCCTGCAGGGCTTGGTGCTTCTTCAATAAGTTCTGAACACCAATCAAGTCTTTGCCTGGAGACGGGAGCAGAAGAGGTGTCAATGGAGGGTTTGTCACCACCAATACGAGACAGGTTATCACGGAGGATACCAGTACGTTACCCCTATTGGTGGAGGCTGCAATCGGTTCTTTTTCCCTTATCCAGGTTTCCTCATCTTCAATATCACGGAAAAGCTGCTGCAGACGCAGAGAGTCGGACAGTTTCTCCTTGCGAGCGACCATGGGTTCCTTTAGAGCGTCGTACCTCGCAACCAAAGCCTCTTGTTTCTTCTTGATGTTGTCGGCATCGAAGTGGCCGGCATCTTGGAACTGGCGCGCCTGGATGGTAATGCCGTCTATACGGTCCTGTATGGATAATGCAATCAGTCTCAGGTCTACAATTCCCTTCAAGGAGTCAATAGCGCCCCCTAAAGAAATCAGTACCTGGTGGGCTGCAACGTCAGCCTCCAGCAGAGCATGTTTCTTCTGAAGGTTCTGCACATTGGTCAAGTCCTTGCCGTAATCGTCGGACGCCAAGTGTCCCTCCACCTCGTACAGCCAGAGCTCGATGTCCTCCACGTTTCGGTTGAACTGTTGCTGTTGGTTGGCCTCACGCAGTTTGACGCCTGTGTAGAAGACATTGCCATAATATCGGGGGTTTCTACTAAACACCTTCCTTGTTCAGATGACGGGCAAGTTCTCACCTTTCAGATCGGTGGCTTCCAGAAGCCTCTTCCACAGGGTGATCACTTCATTCATACGTGCCGCCACCTCGTCAGATGCATAATGGTTCACGTCGATTAACTTCTGGCCAGAATTTTCCAGCGCGTCGATGCGGCTTTGATTAGCTGAGAGTTCGGCCTCAAATGCCTGGTGCTTCTGGACCTTACCCTGAAGATTGGATGGATCCTGGGAGGAAGCAAAGAGAAAAATCAGGATGATAAGTGCCACCAAACAGATTAGATAACACTATTAATGAAGATTGCCCCTCGGACCTCACCTTGTGGGCCTCGTCGGTGGCAGTCTTCATCTTCTCATTAATCCAGCTCTTCAGCTCATCCGAGTCCCTGAAAAACTGCTGGAGGTGGAAGGAGTCTGCCAACTGGGTGCGGCGGTACAGAGCCCGCTCGTGGAGGGCATTTCGGCGATTTAGGAGCTGCCAAGACAAGTCGCGGGACAATATATTATATTTAGGTCTAATATTACAACGAAGACCCCCCCCACCACCAAACACTTGGAAATGTTGGATCTTACCGCGTCTCTGCGTGTGGCCACATCGTCCATTGCATAGTGGTTATTCTGGATCAGCTTTGTGGCAAATTCATCCAGAGCCTTAAGGGTAAAAAAGTAAGGAAAGTTATTCCAACTTCTCCCGAATTTCATAGAGAATGAGGATTTTTTTTACACCATCAATATGTGCAGTCAACAGCGCAAGATGATATGTCCTATAGGGATCATTTCATTCTGTAACATACCGTGATTTTCTCCTCCTGGGCGCTAAGAGATTTTTCAAAATCTTCATGTTTCTTCAGAAGAGCTTCGACACTGTCCAAAGAGTCTCCCAAATCCTCGTTTAACAGAAAAGCCTAAAAGTACAGGACACGTCAGGTGGTGAAGAACAGATCTTTAACGTGGGCGATACCTAGACATGTTGGGTGAAGGCCCGCACCTCTTGTTTGCTCATCCAGTTGTCTACTTGCTCGGTGTCTCGGTAGAAGAGCTGAAGGTCCATGCACTGCTCGTACTGCTGCCTGCGGAGGTCCCACAGCTCCAGGAGAGAAGTTCTCTCCTCTGCCAAGATGGTGAGCTAGGAGTAAAAAAACCAAGGGATTTTATAGCCATTATATGCCGTCTGATCAGTTGGGTTTAAAAACTTGAAGAACCAACCAATCCTCATAATGAAGGGCTTGTAGTCCAAGAAGAGGCAGCGCCCCCCCCCCCCGCCCAAGAAGAGGCAGCGCCCCCCCCCCCGCCCAAGAAGAGGCAGCGCCCCCCCCCCCCGCCCAAGAAGAGGCAGCGCCCCCCCCGTCCAAGAAGAGGCAGCGCCCCCCCCCGTCCAAGAAGAGGCAGCGCCCCCCCCGCCCAAGAAGAGGAAGCGCCCCCCCCCGCCCCGCCCAAGAAGAGGAAGCGCCCCCCCCCGCCCCGTCCAAGAAGAGGAAGCGCCCCCCCCCGCCCCATCCAAGAAGAGGAAGCGCCCCCCCGCCCCATCCAAGAAGAGGAAGCGCCCCCCCCGCCCCATCCAAGAAGAGGAAGCGCCCCCCCGCCCCATCCAAGAAGAGGAAGCGCCCCCCCCGTCCAAGAAGAGGAAGCGCCCCCCCCCGTCCAAGAAGAGGAAGCGCCCCCCCCGTCCAAGAAGAGGAAGCGCCCCCCCCGTCCAAGAAGAGGAAGCGCCCCCCCCCGTCCAAGAAGAGGAAGCGCCCCCCCCGTCCAAGAAGAGGAAGCGCCCCCCCCGTCCAAGAAGAGGAAGCGCCCCCCCCGTCCAAGAAGAGGAAGCGCCCCCCCCGTCCAAGAAGAGGAAGCGCCCCCCCCGTCCAAGAAGAGGAAGCGCCCCCCCCGTCCAAGAAGAGGAAGCGCCCCCCCCCGTCCAAGAAGAGGAAGCGCCCCCCCCCGTCCAAGAAGAGGAAGCGCCCCCCCCGTCCAAGAAGAGGAAGCGCCCCCCCCGTCCAAGAAGAGGAAGCGCCCCCCCCGTCCAAGAAGAGAAAGCACCACCCCCGTCCAAGAAGAGAAAGCGCCCCCCCGTCCAAGAAGAGAAAGCGCCCCCCCCCCTGTCCAAGAAGAGGAAGCGCCCCCCCCGTCCAAGAAGAGGAAGCGCCCCCCCCCTGTCCAAGAAGAGGAAGCGCCCCCCCCCCCCCCTGTCCAAGAAGAGGAAGCGCCCCCCCCCCCCCCTGTCCAAGAAGAGGAAGCGCCCCCCCCCCCCCTGTCCAAGAAGAGGAAGCGCCCCCCCCCCCCTGTCCAAGAAGAGGAAGCGCCCCCCCCCCCCGTCCAAGAAGAGGAAGCGCCCCCCCCCCTGTCCAAGAAGAGGAAGCGCCCCCCCTGTCCAAGAAGAGGAAGCTCCCCCCCCCACTGTCCAAGAAGAGGAAGCGCCCCCCCCCCCACTGTCCAAGAAGAGGAAGCGCCCCCCCCCCTGTCCAAGAAGAGGAAGCGCCCCCCCCCTGTCCAAGAAGAGGAAGCGCTGTTATGATAACTTAGTAAAAACTTTAATAAGTGATGATATGTGCTCCCTACAGGATCTATATCCCACTACACTGATTATATGTGCACCCTGCAGGATCTATATCCCACTACACTGATTATATGTGCACCCTGCAGGATCTATATCCCACTACACTGATTATATGTGCTCCCTGCAGGATCTATATCCCACTACACTGATTATATGTGCTCCCTGCAGGATCTATATCCCACTACACTGATTATATGTGCACCCTACAGGATCTATATCCCACTACACTGATTATATGTGCACCCTGCAGGATCTATATCCCACTACACTGATTATATGTGCACCCTGCAGGATCTATATCCCACTACACTGATTATATGTGCACCCTGCAGGATCTATATCCCACTACACTGATTATATGTGCACCCTGCAGGATCTATATCCCACTACACTGATTATATCTGCACCCTGCAGGAACTATATCCCACTACACTGATTATATGTGCACCCTACAGGAACTATATCCCACTACACTGATTATATGTGCACCCTGCAGGATCTATATTCCACTACACTGACTGAATACCTTCTCTTTGACTTCTTCGGAGGCGTAGTGTCCGGCGCTCAGCAATGCTTGTCCGGCAGCATCTGCGGATTTAAAGCTGTCTTCATGGGCATCAATTTCACCCTGGATTAAAGAAGAAGGAAATGAAGTGGTTAACCGCGGCTTTATAGCACCAGGGACAGATGTGGACTAAATGGAGGCTCGAAGAGATTAGAGCTCTCCAGTGTCTACAGCGCAAATAGTGATCCCTACAGAGAGACCACAGCCCACGTCTGTGCAATCATGGCACTGCGGTCACGTTCACCATCTACCAACCTTATGCTCCTGGTGTCTATCGAGAAGAGCCTCAGCTCCAGCCACATCGTTGGCGAGCTCGTCAGCATTGATGAGGGCCTTCATTTCAGTCACCCAGCTGGTCAAGTCTCTAAAATCTGCCAGGAACCTCTGCAATCTGAGAGGAAAATATGGACACATTGAGTGACCCAACGACAGCCAATACAGTCCGTGTCACGGGTGACAGACAGTCATGTGGTTTCTGGCAATAGAAGGTCAAAGCATTTGGCTGCACGAAAAACTCCCTGACTTTCTATTGTTCCTGCTGTCAGTGCTCATTGGCATATGCAGCTTTCCTGCTGGATTTTCATCTCTCCCCCTTTTTAGACCCAGCAGGAGCTCGCCTTCCACCCAGCTGTTTATCATCAGTATTATCTTGGGGCTTAAATACTCCCTTCTTCACTGGACTGGTGCTGGTGATATTTTCAGTTCATTCTAGCTCGGGTTGCAAGCAGGTGGCTTGCACTCATCTGTGGTATTGTTGCTAAACTCCTGCCTGTGTCATCTGTGGATAAGCAGTTCATGCTTTTTTCCCACCCGTGTGTCCTCCTTGTGTCTTCCATAGTGTTTAGTGGGGTTGATGAAGAGCTCATCCCACCCGTTCTCTATTTAGGGTCCAGCACTAGGGATACCTAGGGTCAGTTATCTGGCTTGGCACATAAGTGTGGAACCTGTGGGTGAGGGACCCCAGGGACCAGCAGTAGGTTTGGTCAGGGGTCACTATCTCCCCCTTCCCTTTCGCCGCTCCCTTGGTACTCCCCCATACCTACCATGCCAGTCTGCTATTTATAAAGCAAGCTGAAGATTGGTCACTCACTTGTAGGAGTCATTGAGACGGGTGTGACGTTCTGCAGCCAATGTCCGGATCTGCTCCCAGTTAGTAAGGAGCTCCTCTCCCTTGACCTGGATCTGGGGAGCATTCTGGGGGTGCGACTGCTGCAGGCGATCAGATTCGGAGCGCAAAGCTTTCACCTGGTAATAGGAGAAATCATTGAAACCCTCAACGGCAGCTCTATGATGGTCTCTTACAGTGTGGAGCTTGTGGGGTGCACATACCTTCTCCTCTAGGGCTGCAAGGTCTCGTTCCAGACCCTCATGTTTGCGCAAAAGTGCTTGCACGCTGGCCAAGTCTCGGCCAAAGTCATCGGATGCCATCAGCTGCTCCTTCTCTCGGATCCAGCCAATGGTTTCATCTACGTCCCTGCGGCCAGGAATGGAGAAGGCAAGGTGAGACCTGACTGCAACGGGCTACAGCGACCAGACAGAATTCACAGCCTGACCCAGCAGCACATGGCACTATCACGTATCCCCCGGGCAGAGCTGGATAGTAAATAAACCCTGCTGCCGACCTGTTAAATCGCTGGACTTCGGCAGCTCCAAATAGCTTCCCCTGTCTCTGCAGTGCCAGCCCCTTCAAGCGCTGCCAGTTCGCATTGACTTCATCTTGTTTGGTCTTGATCAATTCCAGCTCCGGATGTTCCTCCTGGAGGGGGGGGTGAGAACCCGATAATGAAATCTGCCCCAACTTTCCAGACAAGTAGTGTTTAATTAGGGGGAGCAATTACCTGGGCCAACTTGCCGGCAAACTGGTTGACTTCATTCACCCTTTCCTCGTGAGCGGCCAGGTCCGTCTGAAACTCTTCAAACTTTTTCTGCAGAACTTCAACGTGTTCAAGATCTTGTCCCAGCTCCTCGGAAGTCACGATGGCCTCCTGGAATGGTCAAAATAATGTGTTATACACCATTTCTGGTGCTGCTTGAAGAACAAGTCAACATCCTATAGAGAGGTTAGGTCAGAGGAGAACAGTACTTAAGCCCGTGTCATCAATGAAGGGGCATAGGGGCCAGGGGGTTGGACCGGTACGATCAAATGCTGATGGATAAGTCTAAGGGTCAACCATTAGCAGACTTGGCCCTATCTTGGATCTCTTCATACCTAACTGACCAATCTTTCAGTGTCTCCCTCATCTCGCCCCTATTTTTTGGTGTCCCCCAAGATTCAGTCTAGGACCCCTACTGTTCTCCGTCTACACCTTCAGGCTGGGCCATCTCAGACTCCCAAGGCTTCCAGTATCATCTCTATACTGATGACACACAGATCTACCTCTCTGGACCTGACATCACCTCCCTACTAACCAGAATCCCACAATGTCTGTCTGCTATTTCATCCTTTTTCTCTGCGTGATTCCTAAAACTGAACATGGACAAAACTGAATTCATTGTCTTTCCTTCTCCTTCAACCTCAACTCCTCCAACAAGCCTTTCCATCAAACTTGATGGTTGCTCACTCTCCCCAGTCTCGCAAGCCCGTTGCCTCGGAGTAACCCTCGACTCTACTCTAACCTTCAAGCCACACATCCAAGCCTCTTCACCTCATGCAGACTACAAGTCAAAAATATCTCCCGGATCCGTGCATTACTTAACCAAGAATCAGCAAAAACTAGTGCATGCCCTCATCATCTCCCGCCTCGACTACTGCAACCTCCTGCTCTCTGGCCTCCCTTCTAACACTCTCACACCCCTCCAATCTATGCTAAACTCTGCGGCCCGCTTAATCCACCTCTCCCCTCGCTATTCCCCAGCCTCGCCACTCTGCCAATCCCTTCATTGGCTTCCCATTGTCCAAAGGCTTAAGTTCAAAAGACTAACCATCCGCAACCTGTCTCCTCCTTACATATGTGACCTATTCTCCTGGTAGCTACCTGCACGCAACGTCAGATCCTCACAAGATCTCCTTCTCTACTCCTCTCTCATCTGCTCTTCCCACCATCGCGTACAAGATTTCTCCCGCGCCTCCCCCATATTCTGGAACTCTCTACCCCAGGATATCAGAGTTACCTACCTTAGAAAGCTTCATAAAGAACCTAAAGATCCACCTATTCCGACAAGCCTTCAACCTGCAGTAACCTTCAGTACACTACAGCATCGCACAACCCGTTCTACACTCATCTACTGTATCCTCACCCATCCCCCTCAGTCCACTGCAGCGTTGCACGACCAGCTCTATCCTCACCTACTCTACCCTCACCCATCCCCTGTAAACTGTGAGCCCTTGCGGGCAGGGTCCTCTCTCCTCCTGTAGACTGTGAGCCCTCGCGGGCAGGGTCCTCTCCTCCTGTAGACTGTGAGCCCTCGCGGGCAGGGTCCTCTCTCCTCCTGTAGACTGTGAGCCCTCGCAGGCAGTGTCCTCTCTCCTCCTGTAGACTGAGCCCTCACGGGCAGGGTCCTCTCTCCTCCTGTAGACTGTGAGCCCTCGCGGGCAGGGTCCTCTCTCCTCCTGTAGACTGTGAGCCCTCACGGGCAGGGTCCTCTCTCCTCCTGTAGAGTGTGATCCCTCGTGGGCAGGGTCCTCTCTCCTCCTGTAGAGTGAGCCCTCGCGGGCAGGGTCCTCTCTCCTCTTGTAGACTGAGCCCTCGCGAGCAGGGTCCTCTCTCCTCCTGTAGACTGTGAGCCCTCGCGGGCAGGGTCCTCTCTCCTTCTGTAGACTGAGCCCTCGCGGGCAGGGTCCCCTCTCCTCCTGTAGAGTGTGAGCCCTCGCGGGCAGGGTCCTCTCTCCTCCTGTAGACTGTGAGACCTCGCGGGCAGGGTCCTCTCTCCTTCTGTAGACTGAGCCCTCGCGGGCAGGGTCCCCTCTCCTCCTGTAGAGTGTGAGCCCTCGCGGGCAGGGTCCTCTCTCCTCCTGTAGACTGTGAGCCCTCGCGGGCAGGGTCCTCTCTCCTCCTGTAGACTGTGAGCCCTCGCGGGCAGGGTCCTCTCTCCTCCTGTAGACAGCTTGTTGTACTTTTTGCGTGTGTGCCCCTTTTCCCTTGTAAAGTGCCATGGAATAAACGGCGCTCTAATAATAATTAATTAGCGTCTAGGACCCTGTACTCCATACCTTGTCGTTGATCCAGTCCAGGACGTCTTCACATTCCCGCAGGTACTGGACCAGCTTCTGGGCCTGCTGGAGCTTCACCCCCTTTTCTTGCATCTTCAGAAGCAGCAGCTCCCACAGACGGTGCAGCTCAACTAGACGAGTCTGCGGGAGAAGGACAAGGTCACCATTAGTGGCTTGCAACCACGAAAGGAACAGGATCACATCTTCCAGGTGAGAAAAAGCAACCGAAAAACTCAAACAAGTCACTAAATAGGAAAAAAGGGGGGGAAAGTAACAGAAGTTCTATGTTGCTTCACTATAGATGTGCAGGGACTCTGTGCCAAAATATGGCGCCTCGTACTGCGCCGAATTATGAAGATCTCTACAACCAGGCGCCTATAGAGGTGCAGAAGGGCTCCTATGGGTGGTTATTACACCATTATACCCGGCAACTCCATAGACCACATAGTGGCTGTTCTTGGGTACTGCAGCTCCCATTCACCTCAATAGGAACAGAGTTGCAGTACCAGAGATTGGCCACTACGTGGTGTATGGAGCTGTACAGTTGATCGATGGGAAATATTGTGTGTCGATCGTCAATATTCAAGTCCTGGACCACCCTTTAATTTTACATGATTCGTACGGAGGGGTAATTAGAAATCTAACACTATATTAGAGCCATGTGTATAACTATATACATATAACACTGGATTGCGGCATCATGAGCCCCCTCAATATTGTAGGGTGGGATATCAGGGAACACACGGTGCAGTTTGCAGAGAGTATTGATAGAGATCATGCAGTAGCAAAGTAGGAAATGATCACTGCAGGTCCAGACATCTCCACCTACGCGTATGTGAGAGCCGACTTGTATAGCGGTCACTATGGGTCGCTGGGCGGTCCGGTATGGCGTGAAAGACTAAACCACAAATATGCAAGTCACAAAAAAAAGTGTCGCCTCGTCTGGCATAAGCCGACCACATAGGGACGGATCAACGTCCATTTATTATGGTGAGAAAGTGTTAAAGGGGCCATCACAGGAGGGTCACTATGGCATGATGGACGGCTGCGTGCAAAAACCAAGGGCTCAATGGGGGCTTGTTATAAATGATAATGAAGTTTGGATTTTGGGCAATCTCAAAATAGGTTAATAGGATGGGTGATAAATGTATGTTTACAGGGTGGTCCCAGGAACGAGATTCACCTCTATTTATTGCCTTTGGGACTTTGTGGCAATGGCCGACCTCTGCACTTGGCCATTTTCAGCAGTCCTATAGTCAATGAATGGAGTGAAGATCACTGGTTGAACCTTTATTCACTGCCTTTGGGACTTTGTGGCAATAGCCGACCTCTGCCCTTGGCCATTTTCAGCAGTCCCATAGTCAACGAATGGAATATAGATCACTGGTTGAGAACCTCTATTCACTGCCTTTGGGACTTTGTGGCAATAGCCGACCTCTGCACTTGGCCATTTCCAGCAGTCCCATAGTCAACGAATGGAGTGAAGATCACTGGTTGAACCTCTATTCACTGCCTTTGGGACTTTGTGGCAATAGCCAACTGCTGAACATGGCCATTCCAGCAGTACCTTAGACAATAGATGGAGTGAAGATCACTGGTCAATGAACGGCAATAAGAAGTTACCCCTTTTTTTGAGAATAACCCTTTACAGCAGACCCGTCCATTCCCCAGACTTCTCTATATTATACTGTTTTGGGCCATTCCCCTGTTATTCCTCCTGGAAATGAATTAATAGATTGACAAATGGGCTTTACCAGTTGGCAGTGTGTCCCTACCTCATCTAATACTTGTCAGCACTGACCGTGTCGAGGGTGTAGGGATGCCGGCTGACCAAAAAAAGTGTCCAGGAGGAATAACAGAGGGAGCAAGGTATATTTGGGCCTAACATTTACCAGCGGCCGCCTCTGATACTTACTCTGATGGTCTCGGATGCAAAGTGGGACTCGGAAATCATGCTGTTTCCGGTGTTGTCCAGTTTTACAATGGCGCCGGCGTTGGCCTGGACTTCGGCCTCAAAGGCCTGGTGCTTCTGCAGCTTTCCCTGCAAGGAGATAAACCTATTAACCACTGCAACATACCCCCAATAACAAACCCGGACCCCTCAGTCCCCATGTACGACACCCCCCCCCATGCTATAACTATCCACCTCTGCAGAGCATCTCACCTGGAGGTTGGTTGGATCCTTGTAGTTCTCATCGGATGCGATCTGCAGCTTCTCCTGGATCCATTTCTCGAGCTCGTCGGCGTCGCGCTGGAAGAACTGGAAGCGGTAGGAATCCTCCAGCTTCGCCCGGCGGAGGGTGGACAGCTCCTTGAAGCGCAGGTAGCGGTCCAGGACCTGCTGGCGCCTCTCCTGGATGTCCTCCGCCGTCTCCAGCACTTTCACCCCACTTGAATCCATTTTCTGGAAGAAACGCACTTCTAGTAAGGAATCAAAACATGGCGGCTCCACATCTGCTGCAAAACTACTACTCCACCATTGCAAAGCAGCCCCCCGCCGCAGCGAATGCGGAAAGTCATGGGATCAATACTGCGTCCCGCTGAAGCCGCGCACAGAAAAAAAAGCTAAATGCGCCACTTTTAAAAACGCCCAAACATTCATTCATGCGATGAATCCCTATAGAATAGAATGCATATTTATGGCCGATGGATAACAACTAATACAGCAGCATTCCTTTGCACTAGAGCTGCGTGCATTATCTCGGTGCCCGCGATTGTGGATATTTTGGGCTTTTTACCCAATAAAGCTGTCAGAATGGGCGGATGAGAGGCGACAATGGAGCCGGACAGATGGGAAGACTCGCATTCCTGCAGCGGGGGCCACACCTAGAACAGTTCCCCTCCCCCACACGGTTTTTCTTGCTTCCATCTCCATGCTGTAATGTTCACAGCCACATTCCTCGCTGTTATCGCATGGGAAGGGGGAAAGCAGCCAGACGGCAGCTGCCATGATCGCCGGTGGGACTGGAGCCAGGGGGCTATGTAATGAAGCTTTAGGTATCTGCACTCAGACCCTGCGGTGTATTAGCTGCGGACCACCAAGAAATTACAAATCTGAAGGCAATGACACTATGCAATGGAGGAGATCAGCGGCAAAACTGGAAGACATGGTGGAACTGTAAAGGGGGCTGGCCACCATATAAATTAGCTCATGGCCAAGCCTGCCCCAAAAAGAAAAAAAAAAAAAATTGCCTCAGTGCACATTCATCTCTGTATATATACACTATAGATGGGCAATAAGCGCCATGGAATAAATTGTGCAATAATAATTTTTAATATTTTTACTTCTATAATAATATTTTTAAAATGCCGATAATGAAAAATAACACTAACAATTTTAAAAATATTTTAAATACTAATATTTTAATAAAAATTAAAAATACTATTTTAAAAATAATAATATTTTACAAATATTTGAATAAAATATTAGTATTTTTCAAATATTTTAAAAAATATTTTATTATTATTATTACATATTTTTTTAAAAAAATCAAATTTTTAAACTACTAATTTAAAAATAGATTTTTATAAAAATAATATTAAAAAATACTACTAATATTTTGAAATCATATGTTATACAAACATTAACAATAATAATTAATAGTGCTATATAAATGAATAAATATATTATTTTATAATATTATATTATATCATTCGTAGTATTAATACATAATAGTGATATATAAATGAATAAATATTACTATATTATAGATTTTTATTATTATTAATAATATATAATAATAATAATAATAAATATACTGCAGGTAGTAAAGCTGAATAAAAAAAAATTCTGACCACTGTTCGTCATCTTCCAAGACATGTGCACATTCAGTTTGTCTGAGCATGCATGAATTCAACATTAAGCCACTGCCAGATACCTGTTCAACAAGAACAAAGGATCAGGCATGTTGACATCTAACATGCCCAGTTCTTCTTTCTCCTCCCAATGTTTGGCCCCGTGTACATTATATAGTGGGGCAGCATTAAAGATGCTTCCAGTTCTCTAGAGTAAAATCTCATGTGGTCGGACACCTTAGGCCACGTTCATACAAATGTGTGTAGACTGCAATCAATATCCACCATAACCCCCACATAGGTGCTGCGGTTACTTTGCAGCCAGTCTTGGCATCTGCCATATAATACAATGGTGTGAACAAAGCCCTAAATCTAGTGACATAGATGGAGAGTGAACTATTCCTACATGCAGGCCAGAAGGAATGGGCATATTTTGATTTCAACATGTCTGACCCTTTTTGATCCAAACATCCACCAAGGAGGAAGAATAACCAAAATGGGAAGGCACCCCAGCACCAAACTATTGGGCTCTTGCCCTAGTAAAAGTGCACCCCATCCCTGCCTTATATCCCCCCTATATATCAGAGGAGTCACTGCAGACCAGACGTACGGGGGCATCAGGAGCCCACCTTATGGGAGTTTGGCTTTTGTGCTTTCCCGGGCTCATGGTGATTGTAGCAGGAAGACTAGGCCGGATCGCCGGTCATGTTGCTCTGACAGTTCCGGGTATATTTGGAGGGTCTGATCTCAGCCCCCACCCTGTGATATGTGCAGCGATAGGCCCCATCCCCTGTTGTACGGTTTCCTGATTGTTTGCGTCTGGAATGTGGAGGAAGGACGTGCGCCATTTTCTACAAAGATAAACACTGGAAAATTCCAATCATTTTCCCCCTCACTTCTAGGAAAGCTGAGTGACTGCTACATCCACCGTCACCCAGCTTTCCCACCGCCCTAGCAATACAGGCACACCAACACCACAGAACTACTCTCAGCAAACTGGACTCTTGGAAAGTTGGGTGACAGCTCTTGTTGGAGCTAGAATATAGGCAATATGGATTGTAACCCAGCGTATCAGAAAAAGATTTAGGCCATGTGTCCACACTGCGGAAAATGCGCGGATTTTGCC